>NC_090266.1:530137173-530449048 GCF_040414725.1 Anabrus simplex
ATATTCTCACGGAACTGGAGTATGTATCGTAGAGATAGGATAAGAGTGGTAGGAGGGGGAGTATTCATTCTGGTGAAAGAAGAATTTGTAAGCTCCGAAAAAGTTAATGATGACAAGTATGAAATTTTACGTGTAAGGCTCGTCTCTAAAGATAATAGGCAACTTGATGTCTTTAGAGTGTACTGACTGGGAAAGGGTTCCGCTGACGTTGATTCAGAATTATTTGATAAGATAATCATCTATGTGGGAAACGATATGGAAGGCAACGTGATAGCAGTGGGTGATCTCAATTTACCAAATGTAATGCTATGCGAACGACAGGAAGCATCACCAACAAATGGGAAATGAGTTAATATGGGAGAGGGCAGCTATTTCAGAAAGTGATGGAACCAACCAACAAGAGGGAAGAATATTTTGGATGTGGTGCTGTTAAAACCAGATGAACTCTATAGAGAAACCGAACTAATAGGTGGTATTAATGAACACGGATCAGTTTTTGCCATAGCTAAAATAAATGTGAAAGAAAAGGAGGTATTAAAGTTAGGACAATTAGGCAATACCATATGGCTGATAAATCAAGCATGAGAGTTTTTAACAAGTAAGCATGATCGGTGCAAAACGGTAAATAAAAATGTAAACAGCCTCTGGGATGGGTATAAAGCAATTGCTAAGGAATGTGAAAATAGGTTTGTACCTTTAAAGTGGTAAGGAATGGTAAAGATCCACTATATTTTAAGAGAGAATTTAAGAGGCTAAGAAGGAGGTGCAGGTTTGAAAGAAATAGAGTTTAAAATGGCTGTGGAAGTAAGGAAAAATTGAAGAAACTTACTAGGAAATAGAATCTAGCAAAGAAGTCAGATAAGGATAACATGATGGCAAGCACAATTGGCGGTCATAGAAATTTTAGTGAAAAATGGAAGAGTATGACGTATAGGTACTTTAAAGCAGAAACAGGCTCCAAGGAGGACATTCCAGGAATCATTAATGAACAAGGGCAGTGTGTATGCGAGGATATTCACAAGGCAGAAGTATTCAGTCAGCAGTATGTAAAGATTGTTGGTTACAAGGATAATGTCCAGATAGAGGGTGTGACTAACACTAAAGAAGTATTAAAGTTTACCTATGACAAAACTGACATTTATAGTAAGATACAAAAGTTGAAAACTAGAAAATCAGCTGGAATTGATAAGGTTTCGGGGGATATAATCAAGACAATGGGTTGGGATATAGTACCATATCTGAAGTACTTATTTGGTTATTGTTTGCATGGAGGAACTATACCAAATGAAGAGTTGCTATAGTATCCACTGTGTATAAAGGAAAGGCTGATAAACAAAAAGCTGAAAATTACAGGCCAGTCAGTTTGACATGCATTGCATGTAAGTTTTGGGAAAACATTATTTCTGATTAGATTAGACATGTTTGCAAAATTAACAACTGGCTTGATAGAAGTCAGTTTGGATTTAGCAACGATTATTCCACAGAAGCTCAACTTGTAGGATTTTAGCAATATATAGCTGATAACCTGGGTCAGGAGTTCAAATGGACTGTATGCAATTGACCTATCTAAGGCATTTGATAGGTAGATCATGGGGGACTACTGGCAAAAACGGGTGCAATAACAACAAACAACAACAACAATTAGATAAAAGAGTTGCTGAATGGGTATCTATATCTCTAGAAAACAGAACTCAGAGAATTTGAGTAGACGAAGCATTATCTGTCCTTGTAATACTTAAGAGGGGAATTCCTCAAGGCAGTATGATTGGACCTTTATATTTTCTTATATATATAAATGATAATTGTAAAGAAGTAGAATCAGAGATAAAGCTTTTGCAGATGATGTTATTCTGTACTTTAAAAATTTGTGAGCAACTGCAAAATGACCTCCATAATGTTGTGAGATGGACAGTATGCAATGGTATGATGATAAACGGGGTTAAAAGTCAGTTTCTGAGTTTCAGAAACAGGAAAAGTCCTGTCAGTTTTAATTACTGCGTTGATGGCGTGACAGTTCCTTTTGCGTTTTAATACAAGGCAAGATCTTCATTGAGGTAACCACATAAATATGATTGTAAATAAAGGGAACATACCTCTGCACATGGCAATGAAGGTATTTAGGGGTTATAGTAAGAATGTAAAGGAGAGGGCATATAATTCTCTGGTAAAACCCCCAACGAGAGTATGGTTCCAGCGTATGGGTCCCTCACCAGGATTACTTGATTCAAGAACTGGAAAAAACAAAGAAAAGCAGCTCCAATTGTTCTGGGTGATTTCTGACAAAAGAGTAGCGCTAAAAAGTGTTGTAAAATTTGGGCTGGGATGACTTGGGAGAAAGGAGACGAGCTGCTCGACTAAGTTGTATGTCCCGAGCTGTCAGTGGAGAGATCGCGTGGAATGACATTAGTAGACGAATAAGTTTGAGTGGTGTTTGTTAAAGTAGGAAAGATCAAAATATGAAGATAAAGCTGGAATTTAAGAGGACAAATTGGGGCAAATATTCGTTTATAGGAAGGGAAGTTAGGGATTGGTATAACTTACCAAGAGAGATGTTCAATAAATTTCCATTTCCTTTGCAATCATTTAAGAAAAGTCTAGGAATACAACAGATACGGAATCTGCCACCTGGGCGACTGTATGAATTCAGATCAGTAGCGATTGATTGATTGATTGATTGATTGATTGATTGATTGATTGATTGATTGATTGATTGATTGATTGATTGATTGATTGATTGATTGATTGATTGATTGATTGATTGATTGACTGATTGATTGATTGATTGATTGACTGACTGACTGACTGATTGATTGATTGATTGATTGATTGATTGATTGATTGATTGATTGATTGATTGATTGATTGATTGATTGATTAATTAATTAATTAATTGATTGATTGATTGATTGATTGATTGATTGATTGATTGATTGATTGATTGATTGATTGATTGATTGTTTGATTGATTGATTGATTGATTGATTGATTGATTGATTGATTGATTGATTGATTGATTGATTGATTGATTGATTGATTGATTGATTGATTGATTGATTGATTGATTGATTGATTGATTGATTGATTGATTGATTGATTGATTGATTGATTGATTGATTGATTGATTGAAGGGTGAAATTTCACGCATATACTGCCCATAGTTTACAGTCTTCGGATTAAGTCCATCCCAATCAAACTGATTTTCACTTCGGTGTTTGCAATGTCATCGGCAGCGTCTGCATGAAGCTACATCGATTGACATCTTATTGTGGAGAGGTAGGATGTCCAAAAGGCATCCACGAAAGGAGCAGCTTGCGTACATAAAAAGCCTAGTGGTAAAAACGGTAAGAACTGCATTCGATGCTTTATTTTTAAATTCTTTAGAAGATAGGAGTGGGCGAACTTATTTCTGGAAATACGATTCATGGATTTTACAAAACGTGTCATAGAGCAACCCATGTTTATTTTTCTCAAAATTAATGTCCATGTTTTCGTAGGAATAAGTAATTCCGTTGAGATATAGCCTAATATATCCTAATTTGCAGTGATCAGGCTGTGAATTATCTTTTGGATGGTTGAATTTACGATGGGTTTGAAATCCACAAATAATGTACAAAGGCTTTTTGGTAAAACGTGACATTTTTACATCCTAGCTATGCTTGTTTGTAGGCGGTAACACAGGATACTAATGCAGCTCCCAACTTCGGAAACGTATAGGTAACGGTGTATGATTTTCTACAATCTTGAGCAATCGAAGTTTTTCTTGCTCAGATAATGTTACACGGGAATCCCCACAATATTCGTTGAAGAGTAATTTTCTTGTCTATTGGTGATTCTGCTTTTTTAAGAGAATTGTAATCACTTCGATCGCGGATCAGAATTAGCTCTTGCTTGGCGTTGATTATAATAGTCTAAAGTCATCGGCAAAGCCGGTAATATGTTTATTATAACATACCTGAAAAAGTACCGTCCTAATTAATCATCCAGTTGCTCGTAGCTTTCGGTCGCCATCCTGCCATCCGTAAAAATTGCTTTTTTCATAACTATGAGAAGGGTAAGTCTCATTGCGCTTGTAATACCATCATTCTTCGATCTTTCTATTTCTACATTATTTACTTCATAACGCGCTTCAGAAAAGAGAATAGCTAGCCCATGGTTGTTTAGCCGAGATGTCCTTGGTCCACTTCCATCTGCCTTATCTATGCGTCCTTCAAGACGGAGGTAGCTTTAGTGTATTAGGGTTTATACATCTTGCTGACTGATGATAAAGCGAATTTCCAAAGGTAAAATGTTGATAAGAATGAAGCTCACTTCGTCCTACATCTTCTTGAGCTTCCACTGTGCTCATGACGTCTAGCATTTCTTCCATTTTGTTGTACTAGCTTATAACCTAAATCCTAGAGAATCTGATTATGGACATCTGTTAACTCGATGACTCTTCGCAAACATGTAGTACGTCTCCTCAACGTACACTGTGTTCCATAGATTTGTTTCATAATGGTTCAATATGATGTTTGTAAGATACGTACATTGACGATCTAAATTAATAACCTGATTTTGTTTGTGTATTTTTCAGTCACAGGATGGTAAAGAACTACTGACGGTTTCTGACCAATGCTATAACCACATTCATCTGTAGTGATAAAGTCGTTCAGGAAGTGCGAAGGTTGTGATAATATTACAAGTGATGCTTAATGATGATCATCGAAGAGTGTTATAGGTTGATCAGTCTCATGACGTACGTTCGTATGAGCTCTCTTGGTGAAAATCCAAGCAATGGTCCAATCAAATCAGATCGTGATTTAAAGTCAATCTTGAATGAAGACTCAATAACACATTTATGTGTGATGTTGCTCACAGTAATTGAGAACTTTTAATTATTATTACTAATACTCTCACCACTAAACTGTTCAATGAATGTAGTCTCAATGCAGTCATGAATATCTTTTACTGCCTGACGGTAGCGTTAACACATTCTCATCGTAATAGAACTTGTTTATGCCATCACGCACGTTATAGAATTTATTGTAGCTTTCAAGGGATACATCCAAGGCTATGCGGCTGATGACCGAGTTCTATCGGTGGATTAAAGTAGACGGTTGTTTCATGTCCTCCGCGTACGGCGCACATTATTGCACCGTTGGTCATCACGTGCACACTGATGCTCTTTGTCAACTGTCTGGGTTTGATATAGAATATTAGTTTTGGGGTATAAGTATCCTCATACAAAGAATTCAAGTATTATTTTATTAATTCACCCCACTTAAGTGGATTTTCCAAAGACAATAGATTACGTGTTTCTTTACTTTGATAAAAAATTCCAAATACAAATTTTCATGTCTGTAGTATTTGAGATGTAAGTATCCTCATGAAAATAATTCAACTCCTTTTTAACTCCACCCCCGCCCGTTAGGTTGGTTTCACCCCACTCAAAGAAATGTGTGTTTCCTAATTTTTAAAGGAGATTCCAAATACCAGTTTTCACGTTTGTAACATCGTTAGATTTTTGGTATATGTATTCATACAAACAATTCAACTAATTTTTCCATTCATACCCCCCCCCTACGTTAAGGGTTTTTCAGAAAACAAAATAATACTTTTTTCCTTATTTTTAAAGGAGATTCCAAATACCAATTTTTCACGTCTGCGACATGTTAAGTTTTTAGTTATACTGTAGATTTGCTAATTTTAAATATTGACCCCCCTTTAAGATCCCCTTAAGTGGAATTTCAGAAAAAATATTTGTTTCTTTACTTTTACAGGAAATTCCAAAAACCAGTTTCCAAATCTGTAATATGTTACCTGTCTGAGATAATTTGCAGATATAGTCTTATTAAAAATTCACCCCGTTTCACTCCTGTTCTCCCCTATTCATCGGATTATCCAAAAACGCAAAAAATACGTATTTCTTTATTTTCAAAGGAGATTCTAAATACCAATTTTCATACCTGTAACATCTTTACTTTTTGAGATATAAGACTCCTCATAAAACGTGTTCTACCCATTTTCCTCCATTTTCACCCCGCTTAATGGAATTTTCCGAAAACAAAAATACGTGTTTATTTATAAAGGATACACCAAATACAAATTTTTACGTCTGTAAGCGTTTAAGATTTTGAGAGATAGTTATCCTCATTTTTGAAATTCACCCCCCCCCTTATAACCTCCTTAGCAACGCGACATCCAAAAATCCTCCCTCAGTGAGCACCTACACCCTAATATAAATTCATCCCCATAATTTCATTTCTTTATGTCCTGTAGTTTTCGCTCGGCGATGATGAATCAGTCAGTCAGTCAGTCAGTCAGGACATGTTATTTTATATATATAGATATCTTGGACTAATCACTACGGAAGTAGCGTTTACTAAAGAAGACAACACTACAGAAGTAAATTACTACGGGAGTTACTTACTCCGGAAATAACGTCGGAGATTTGAAGTACAATTTACTCTTTTAGTTACTACTATGCAAGAAGCGCTCGTTACTCGCGGAGTAGTGTTGTGTTTGTGTGTCTTCTGTAAAGGAATCTAAATGGATAAGGTTATGTGCGATAGGAAACGGGGAGAAAAGGTAAGCGAAAAAGATAAATGCTTGTTAGCAGACATAATGACAATCTATGCAAAGGATATAGGATGTAAGAAACACAACATAAAGATGCTGGATAAGAGCAGAAATCAATTTAACGCTGTGGCAGAAGAATTCAATGCTTCGAGTGACGGAAAACGCAGTGAAGAGCAAGTTAAAATTCTTTGGAAGGACTTAAAAGCGGAGGCTAAAGAAAAGAAGAAAGTCATGGACACGCGGGAAAAATTAAAACTGATGGTGGTTTCCTCATACAGATCGCCTACATCCACAGCGAAATTTTCCCATTTTCACACCAGGCAAATGCTGGTTCTGTACCTTAAGGCCACTGCCGCTTCCCAATTCTAGACCTTTCCTACCCTATCGTCGCCATAAGACCTATCTGTGTCGGTGCGACGTTAAGCAAATAAAAAAATGATAAATACCTCCTCCGATTTATGAGAAGTTCACAGTTGTCACCGGGAGGGCAAAAAATGGGAATATGCGTGTAGTCACAGTCAATTGCACCCACGAAGTGTGGAAACCTGCCACAGTGAAGAATATCCTTTCATTTTCCGAACATTCATCATCATTTGCAGGCGTAACTCCCTCGTAGCCTCACTAGTGCTTTTATCACGCGGTGAAAGATACGGCCAGCAGTGGTGCGGTAAACGTTAATTAGATCACCGGCAACTATACTGAAATGTTCCGGTACGAAACACTCGTAGGGCACACAACAACTGTAATTTGAGAGATGCAACAAAATTAAGACAGGAATTCAGCTGTAAGTGATCTCCAAGTAGATTTAGAAGGAAAGTAAAGAATTCCTTCCTAAGACCAGAAACGTTCCTGAAACTCTCTCCGTGTGCACATTATACGGCTCTCGCCTTTATCGTACTGTACGCACTATTACATTTCCCGCCGTTTTCTGCGTCGAGATCGTCAATATAATCTAAGTAATCCGTAAACACGTTTGAAACGTCTTCCTCTCATATACGGCACGATATCACCATTAATCATCAAGTCTAAACCTAGCTTACTCTATGCACGACGTGAGAGTAAATTCTAATCTAGATTCGTGAGTTATTTACTTCTTTAGTAATATAATACAAGATGGTGCCCTTCAACATTTTACTCTTGTAGTAATTTAGTCTAGGAAATATCTGAAAGGGCTAAAATACTTTGGAAGTAATTTACTCTCGTATAGAAGTCGCCGATTGCTAACTTCAAGAGTACTTTACTACGGAAAAAGAACTTACTCTTGGTTGATGCACGCCACTCTAAATGGCACAAGTCCCCATGCTAGCTTCTCCAAAACAATCAGTAATTCTGAGGATATGTCCTCAATTCCAGATGTCTGGTTCCTATGTAGGCTTCTCAAAGCTCTACAGATTTCTGATCTCAAAACTGCGTCGCCCATTTCATCAGCAGCAACAGACTCTTCTTGTTCAAGGAAGTTATCATCTACTTATTTCCCTTGATACAATTATGCAATATGTTCCTGCCATCTTTCTGCCTTGCCTTCCTTCCCTACAAGTAGTCCTTCATCTGCGCTCTTGGGCGCCTACGGGCGTCAAATCAAAAGACCTGGACCAGGCCTCTCCGGAGGCCACACGGCATTTCATTTCATCTGAGCTCTTAATATTTATAGACCTAGTTTTTGAATCGTGTTTACCGACTCGGCTAGGCAAACCTCCGAGTTCAAAAAGATTTGAAGACATTCTGAAATGACCTCAGTTGTGAACCACTCAGTATCACGTCCTGAGTTCTGTCACATTTCGTTATTAAGCGGGCAAGGCTACGGAATAATAATAATAATAATAATAATAATAATAATAATAATAATAATAATAATAATAATAATAATAATAATAATAGACAAATTTGATAGGTTATAAGCCTTGGGATTCCCCTTCTATTCTATGTATAATTTTCATTCGATTTCACCGGAAATGTTTAGCCCAAGAACGAGAAATTGTGAGTACCTGGTTTGAAATAAACAATGCAATATTGAAGATATTAAAGGAATACGTACTACTGTGATAGAATCTATTGTGAAGTAAGGGATAAATGTGTATTATAACCGTTCAATGGCATGTGAGTCAGCTGTTGAGTCATTGAAGGTTACACCAAGGAAAAGAGCAACGGGAATTACTCGTGAAATACGTCCAGCAGCCACAGATCAAGTTGTCATACGTCTAATTGTGTATAATAATCGGGATAACTCGCTCATTCAAACAAGAAATTGGATGGAGGTAAATAAAGACGTAGATTCATAAGCTCAGAACCCCTTGGTCATTGGATGTTTACAATCATGTATGTCATTTAAGATAATAGCAGAGGCTAGCAAGTAAAGTTTGCATTTTCAAGAGCAAGAAGAAGCAAGTCTACCATATGATATTCAGGTCCAGCAATAATGCGGCGGAGGTCATGACTTAACGTTATAGGTTAAATGATCAAGAAGGCGTTGAAGAATAAATTGATTGTATACGTCATGAAGATAAATAAACGGTGAAGTGTTCCTTTGTACATCTTCCTAATCAGAAGAAATGGCGTTATCTCGGAGCTTATTTCCTCAAATGTCAAAAACATATGGAAGAGAAAATACAAAGCAGTGAACCTAGTAGAAGATATGAAACGCGGACCAGTATTATTGATGTAACAATTTCAATGAACTTTTGTTTTTATGAACAATTGTACTGTATGAAAAACTGAGATTACCGAGCTCAATAGCTGCAGTCGCTTATGTGCGGCTAGTATCCAGTATTCGGGAGACAGTGGGTTCGAACTCCACTGTCGGCAGCCCTGAAGATGGTTTTCCATGGTTTCCCATTTTCACACCAATCAAATGCTGGGGCTGTACCTCAATTAAGGCCACGGCCGCTTCCTTCCCTTTCCTAGCCCTTTTCCTGTCCCATCGTCGCCGTAAGACGTATCTGTGTCAGTGCGACGTAAAGCAACGAGCAAAAAAGAAACTGAGATTGAAGGTTGATATAACAGCGATTCACACGTCTTAAGAAGGAGCATTTGGAGCAGCAGAAGTTAAAGGAAATATTGAAAGACGTATTAGGAGAATAATAATATTGTATTGAATAGCGATCCAATATTTGATATTTAAATAAGGCGAGTCTTCTGGAATAATATTGGAATAATTGTATAACGCCTATATCACTGTATTAATTATATTTTTATAAGTTTCAGGTCCTTGGACTCACAATGAATGAAGACTATTCCCTTGATGTAATGATGAGAGCCGACATGCAGAGTTAAAAGATTAGTGTCATAACAGCCCCGGGATTGTGCTAGGATGAATGCCAAACCGAGACCGATGGAATGGAGATGAGAGCAGTGTTACGAGATCTGCACTGATAAGTACCAAGATTTCATCTTCTTTATTCTATCTGTAGACGCATTGTGGTAGAGTAGATTTCATTTCATTTCATAATGAAGTAATATTAATTGAACAGCTTGAGTGACCTAATGCGATAATCGCAAGTGCCCAGTGATACTCGTGATTACAATTAAGTTCGATATGAAGGTATTGAGATATTTTGAATATTTTGAATATTTTGAATATTTTGAATGAAGGAACATTGACAAGAGATCTTCAACATTAAATAATCACAATATGGATGATGGATGTAGTAGAGTGTCATATTAGTCAAATTATTATCACCTGGTGTAGTGTAAGTTGTGTTCTTTGTGTAGTTGCTTGTAGCATGAATCTTTGTAGATAGTAGACCTTCATGATTTTCTTTCAGGAGGACAGTTCTGCAGAGATTAGATGCCGTTAATCATTTCTAGATCTTGTTGATTACGTTAGTATCAGCTAGGTAATGTGTATTCCTATGCGAGATTCAGTTCGTAGAATACGCATTTTTGTCGTGAGTTACCCGGAATTCTTTATGATTACTGTGAATGTAATGAGGCGTTGTCTTAATAATTTGAATCATACTAGCACTGCATAAATATTTTCGTGAGGTGATGTGATTTAATGTTTATCTTAAGTAGGTCATCTTGTGTGATAATATCATGTGCGACATTGTACAGTTGCGAATATTTCATGAAATTAGTGCCGTGATGATTGTGATATGTCTTATAATGATGGTAATATTCTTCAGATAGATGCTTGTGTATTTCCTGGGGTAAGTAATTGTGAATAAGTATGATGCGCTTGAAGTATGGTGAATAACATAAGGATAGGGTCGTCGATAAAGTGTTTAAATGGTGAATGAAGTTATTATAGTAAATGGTTCGTTGAGAATAGGTATTATGGAAGCATCATAAGTAATTTTTATGGTTTTCAATGAATTTAGGATTGAGATGTGGATTTAAGCGTTCATCGTACAAATTAAGAGAATCCGAGATAGGCAAGCAGTAAGGTTACCATTAATTTTGTTGTGTAACATGTCCGAAGGTTATGAGTGGAGATTGGCATACGATCATCGAGACATTATTTTGCGACATGATGTGGTACGGATACCGAACATTTTGAACGAAGGATCATTGACAAGAGGTCTTCAACATTAAATAATCACAATATGGATGATGGATGTAGTAGAGTGTCATATTAATCAAATTATTATCACCTGGTGTAGTGTAAGTTGTGTTCTTTGTGTAGTTGCTTGTAGCATGAATCTTTGTAGATAGTAGACCTTCATGATTTTCTTTCAGGAGGACAGTTCCGCAGAGATTAGATGCCGTTAATCATTTCTAGATCTTGTTGATTACGTTAGTATCAGCTAGGTAATGTGTATTATTTTTCAGATGGCGAACGTGAATTCCTGGGTTACGCTGTTCTCATTTGATTGAGTTATTGCTAAATCCAATTATAATGTCTTTTAATATTGTACGATCGCTCATTTAAGGATGGTCATGCCGATTGACAGGTCATTATTAGGAAACTCAAGTTGATTAACACTTAGGCAATTTATAAGAAGAATGATAGAATGATAGGGCACTGAAAGATGAAATCTTGGATAAATGAACGATAAACATAAATGAGATATTGGAGATTTTCACTAATTTTTTTATAACGGGCGGACACTTAATAACAAGAAAATATTTTTATGAATGACACTATGCCTTCAGCAAGTCCCATGTTGATTTCATCAAGATAGAGTTTTCAATTTAAAATTTAATTTTTAATTATGGTGAATGATAATAATATCAGCCAACAAAGAGTTTGATTTCATTTTATATAATTATTCTCCAACCACGCTGCGATGTAAATATTATTGTATTAGTTTAGTTATTATGATTTCATTAAATCGGAAGATCCTTCCAAGAAACTAACATTTTGATATTTTGTTTTATTCAAATGAGATATATTTTAGCCTTGTATAGTCAATTGAACAATTATTCTTTGCGATAACAAGGGCCTTGCGTTAAAAGCACGTAGAACTGCATCGATACTCATCGAATATCCATGCCCTGGGTGCAATCTTATGTATCACCGCTGACTCTAACCGAAGCTTATTTACAAAACCTACGAACCCTCAACACCCACGGAAGGACGGTTGTAGTATCAACCTCACGTAATACCGAGCTCGATAGCTGCAGTCGCTTAAGTGCGGCCAGTGTTCAGTATTCGGGAGATAGTAGGTTGGAAACCCACTGTCGGCAGCGCTGAAAATGGTTTTCCGTGGTTTCCCATTTCACACCAGACAAATGCTGGGGCTGTACCTTAATTAAGGTCACGGCCGCTTCATTCCCATTCCTATCCCTTTCCTGTCCCATCGTCGCCGTAAGACCTATCTGTGTCGGTGCGACGTAAAACAACTAGCAAAAAAAACCTCACGTAAATGCAGAATGATAACCATTCACTAGTACGTAGTTTTCTAATTGTCCAAGGAATTATACGTTAAGTTGTAATAGATATTCGGATTTTGCTATTTAAGTGCAAGTAAACTGCAACCAAAGTTTAAGAATGTTTAAAATTAACATATTCTATTTCATTCTTTCTTATTTTACTTTTTCTTCGCAGAGGTTTCCTTTTCTGGAATTAAATGTGTGATGATTTAAGCTTTCGTAAAGTGACTATAATATTTGAATCTTATCAAATAATATTCTGAATAAAACTTCATGAAAGATTCTTAAGGTCTGTGTTTCTCAAATGTGAGGGGTGATAACTATCAGTAAGAGAAGCCTTTATAACGTAGGTAAATTTAGATTTATTTTACATTAGTAGTTAAGTCCTCGCATTAATAAACCGGGAGGCAGTAACTGGAGCCTTGAATATCTCTGTTCCTAGGTTCCGTGTATATCTGAGTGAGAAAACTGTCATTATTCTTGACAGATTTCTTGTAATCTGTAATCATTGTAATTAATGTTGATATAGTTCTAAAAAATGCTTGAAACAGTTACTACTCCCCAATAATTTCCAGGAGTAATTGTGGAAAACCAGAATAGAAGGGATCAGCACCGTTATCGAAACCCCACATCTCTGTGCTGTATACATTCCTAGTTCTCCTTAATGACTCCGCAAGTAAACAAGAAAACATACTGTTTTACATGACGTTTATCTTATGATCATTTGTCCCAGGAACTCTAGATTTATTTAGGAACACGACTTTTCATTTTGGAAGCACCAGATGCCTTGGTCGAGATTCGAACAGTGGCTGCCTAGGTGAGAAATTTAGCTATCACACTCCCATTTTACCACCTGGCTTCTAAGGTAGACCCCGTGGTACGTCTGTGGTAATTCTTGCAGGAATGCGGCTATATAAAAATGTATATTTTGTTGTATTTCTTCTCGGCACTCAAAATATGACATAAGAGCCCTTCAACCTTCGTTTTATACCAAGTAATAAACACCCAGTGAAGGAGATTCATACATTATTTTGTAAGGAGTGAATTTTCATTTCGTCCGAAAAATATTCTAATAATTGCTCGAAGATATAGGCGTGTGTCTGATAGTGTGTTTGACTTCAGTAGAGTGAGCAAATATTAAGAAACTGGGGATCTATACAAAGTATTTAATATATTTCATCCATGATTATACAGTTCATTACGTTTATCGTCTTCTTGAGCACCTCTCCCTCTTCAATAAACATGAGGTACAGAGAGTTATGAATGTTAAATATCAGAACGAAGAGATCCCATGGGGTTCGTAAGCAAAACATTTTTCTAGTGAATTGTGATTTTCACATTCGAGATTCTTACTTGTAATTCTTCGTTGACTGTGCTCTGTACTCTGAACAACTTGTTTCTATTGTTGTGTTGTTATATGTGTTTCATATGAGGAATTTGAGATATCGTGGTCAACAGACCCGAGTTCCTGGTGTGTGTGAAATCTCTCTAACAACCTGCTTAGCTGTGGTGCTTGTTGCACCCAAATTGCCTTAGGCGATATGGTGGAATATATTAATTCATTAGATTCTGTGCATTAATGTATCATTCTACAATTTTAGCGAGGACTACAGATTGGTCTAAGCCCACCAACGTAGAAGATTTAAGCCACCATAGAAGAGATAAGGCACGTTCTGTTGGGGGTTTTCAAACAATTATGTCATAAATGCACTTAGTCAGCTATTGCCTGGGAACTTCCGCCCGCAGTACCTTGAGAACATTATGTTGGAAATTTTCTGTGCATCTGTGTTAGACAGAGGAACTTAAGATATACGAAAAGGACAGAGGATAGATGAAATCTTTGGACCCGTAGAAAAATGGCGCAACTAATCAAATTGCTCCATTCTTAACCGCCGAAATTCCCCCTAGGAATATTTTAGTCTATCTCGTGAGTTTGTGAAAGATTGCACATCAATTGGGCTTCTAATAACTGTATTAGAATTAAGGTAATTTTTGGTGGACCCAGTTTAATTAATTACAACGTAGGTGGAATAATAATCATTGTGCGCAACTGATCACGTGTGGATAGCGGAAGTAACAATAGTAGCGCCATCAAGTAAATGGCCGACGTTGGTGTAATTGAACCAACGCCAAGTGAATTATACAGAAACGTACGATCGTACTCATACTTTCAACTCCGTATCGTGATACAATAAAAATTAGGAACCACAGACACCGATTAATAACTTAGTGAAGCCATTTGTGACGCTCCGTAATATCACCGGAAGTTGAGTTAGAATCACGTAGTCGGACCGAAGGCTTATAACAGACGTGAAACGAACCAGGAGCACACTTTTTATCGGCACTTTTTCATCGACACTGCTTTGTCATCAGCACTCTCGTGAGTACACTTCAACCATCTTCCATCCGTCGAGCAGTTGAGTTCAGTCCCTAATTGAAGTCCATCGTGCAGTACAGTACGTGTGCGTGTTCGACCGAACTCGAGGGAACACCAAGTGATCGACTATTGAGATCTCGCAAGAAGATCATTGAATAATGTAAGTGAATATTCATAAAATATATTAATTTATTAACTCGCCGTGGAAAACGAGCCCCTAAGTAGAGGACTTTCTTAAAGTAATAACTTGCTATTTCCTAGGACAGTGTTGATATCATGAGAATGACAGAATAACATTCCGCAAAGGCTAACGCAACATTTGAGCAGTTTGGTAAATCCATTGTCTGGTCACCTGTATTTCAGGTATTTCAGGTGCGGGAGCATGTCCTCAAGATCATTACGGACATTCCTTTCACCAAACAACAGAGGACAATGAGCGCTAACAGAAAGAGTGAGAATAATTCCTAGCCAGCCGTCAGGAAAGGTAGCAGATTTGACCGAGATTTTAAAAGGGCCAGTTTGCCGCATATCAGACCAGCTGATAGGAAGTTAGGTGAACATAGGACAGTGTCACAAATTACGCTGATAAAGCGATGTCATTTCTAGGAGTATTTTAGAATAAATAATAATGTAATGGTTATAGCGTCCGCCATGCCACCTCGCTACGCGCCGGGGGCGTCATCGTATCGGCTCCACCCCCCTTACGCTCGAGCGCGCCAATCACGAGCAACACTTGGTGCAAGGCCGGCCCTCTCGCCTCCGTCCGCGGTCCCACAGCAGAGGACGACGGAAATGACTCGACTACTAATCTGGAGTCTTCTATCTCGCGAGGTTCCTGGATACATCTAGCATCCGGACTGTTCTGTAAGGCCCAGAGCAGGTATATAAGGAGAGGAGTAACTTGGAGTGAGAGTTAGTTAGTGAGTGAGTGAGAGAGAAATTGAGTTCGCTGGTGTGAGTTAGCGAAAAGCGCAGTCAGTGATAGCCTGGGCTGAGGTGTCAGCCCGATGGAGTATCTGCCTGTTGGAGCCGAGGAATCGTTCCTATTTCGTTGACGTTGTGCGTGTGTATCTCTTGGGGCCGGCTGCTGGAGAAGAACCTTGGGTGTTTTGGAGTAGTGCTAAGGGAACACTGGGTGCCGACGTATGAAGACTGCGGAGTTCGACGGATTGAGTGAACAGCGGATACTATCCCGACCTGCGAGACTGACGTGTAGGCTGTGGACCGTGACAGCGCTAACGAGTGGCTGAGAGAGTGTACTGTAAATACTCGATGACTCTGTGTGTGTGAGTCATTGTTGATGGAACATAAGAGAAACTAAGAGAGAGAGAGCGCGTGAACCGTGTAAGTGTGTAACCGTGTGCTTGTGTAAGTTGTGGCTCGGCTATCGTCTGTGTGTGTGTAAATCTGTAATTGTAGTGCTTAGTTAATAAATCTTAGAAATAGGACGCTACGAGGTTTTGTACTCATTTATTTACTAATTTACCCCGCCAACACGTTACAATAATATTAGAGCTGAGAATTAAGTTCAAGAAGAGTGTTTCGTGTGTGTCAATAAAGTGTTTGTCAAAAGTGTAAATGTGCCAAGTTGGATATACACCAGTATTCACCATGATAACGTTAATCTTTAGTATGGATTAGACTCAAGGAAGGTGCCATGAATCGCATGGGATAGCCTGACTGATGCAGCTTGGAAAATGTAAGTACCAAATCATTGAAATTTTATTTTAATTAATGTGTAAATAATTAACTATAGCCGTGACCACGCCGTCATCCGTTAGAGATCATTATGCTTATTTTGCTTTATTTTACGGTTTCGTAAAGGGCAGCTAATATTGATTTAAACGTAAAATTGTAGGTCACGTACCATAAATTGCGAACATGGCGTGAATTAATGTTGAGGGCCCAAAATTAAATCATCTATTTGCTGAACGCGTATTGACTTCATTGTGTGCAAGGTGTTGGAATGTCCACTGCATCGTTTAATGATTTAAATTTATATCCGTGTCCAGAATTTCTAAATTGTATTGAGAATAATAATAAGAGGTCAAATAATAACAATAATAATATGTTGCGTTGCGAATGATAATTTTATAGTGATGAATCGCAACAATAATACTGATAATTGTCAAGATGTTTGTCGACGACGTGATTAACAATAACTATTTACGAAAATTTGTAAAAATCAAATAATTTTTATAATAGTAATAATGCCGTTGCGATTTTCATGGGTGATTCAACTGACTCTCAGTTACGAATTTTAAGAGGTTTCCAACATAACGTCAGAATAGGTAGATATTGATATCCCTGGGAGGATCCGTCATTTATTTTACATTACAGTAATAAAATAATTGATAACTTGTAAGAAATAAATTAGAAATATATTGGATTGTTTAAGTAACATTGAGTAGAACTAATATGGTGCCAATCGGATGTGTAGAAATGAGTTGAGGTCTGATATAAATGATATATCAAGCAACAAACAAGAAAAGTGAGAGAGAAAGAAAGAAATCCCCGCAAGTGGAGGAAATAATACGTTGAGGTACCAGTAGAAATGACCCTGGTTAACAAGCGACAAGCTAGTGAGTAAATGTCTACGAATAAGGAAACAATATTAATGAAGCTTCGGTGAAATAATAAAAGAAAATAAGAATGTGCGTGGAAATTAAAAATGAAATAAAAAGGAACTAGCCGCTGAGTAACAGAGATAGGCAGATGTCTGTTTAAAAAATGATCGACCGGGCGAGTTGGCCGAGCGGATAGGGGCGCGCAGCTGTGAGCTTGCATCCGGGAGATAGTGGGTTCCGACCCCACTGTCGGCAGCCCTAAAGATGGTTTTCCGTGGTTTCCCCTTTTCACACCAGGCAAATGCTGGGACTGTTCCCTAATTAAGGCCATGACCGCTTCCTTCCCATTCCTAGGCCTTTTCCTATTTCATCGTCGCCATAGGACCTGTCTGTGTCGGTGCGACGTAAAACAAATAGCAAATGTAACGTTCGAATACACGAGATAAGACCGCCGTACTCACATCCAGACACACTGGGAATATTTAATCGACATTAAATGGTTTCCAAATTGTGTACTCTGATATGAAGCAGAGTTAAATTGATACCCAATTATATATACTCTAAAAATTACACCTGTGAATTACAGTAATAATAATGTATGACACAGTAACATTTTGCTACAGAGGTTAAAATATGTTTATTTATTTCTGTCCAGGAATTTTGATTGGCTTCTCATTCGTAATTTTGTCATGGAAAGATAATATTGGATAAGTTAGGAGGATCTTTCAGCCGGACGTATTTTTATGCCTATTTGTTCTTGAAACTGATCTTCTTTGATGTTAAAGTTAAGCAACGTTTCAGGCTTGTTTAAATTATTACAGTGACCATGTTATGAGGGAACTGGACTTGGTCAAGCCCACCGTCCACGGTGAGATATTGCCATAGTCACTGTGAGGAAGGAAATCAGTAGATCATTTGGAGACATTCAGTCATTTGAATGACAGATGCCTTCAGCATCTGAGATAGAAGTTACATTCAATTTTGTACGTGATCTTGCTGCTTGTTGTAAATATTATAGGTTAGATATGATAGGATGTCTTCTCTTTTGGGAGTGTATTTAGATCGTAGAATTAGGATAATTGAAGTTTAGCTGTCTCTGTCATTTTTTCACTTAGTTTGTTTTATTTAGTCAACGTGAGAGGATTCACCCCCGCTCTAATTTAAACATGAGGTCATCAACCTTAGGGGAGGGAGACAGCTTGGTTACATCCTTAAAAAACATTTCGTTTACAGTACCCAAGCAAATTGCAACTTAATATTTAAGTCACTGAACAGGCCTCTGTAGAATTGTAAATAAGTAGGACTGTAATTGTAAAGAAATAGATTTGATAATGATGATGCTTGTTGTTTTAAGGGGCCTAACATCGAAGGTCATCGGCCCCAGAAATAGGTTTAAGACATTTGCTTATAATTGAGGAAAAATTTATGCGAATCATGCAAGCCCGGTAGGCTAAACGTTTAAATGTGTAATGATAATATGTAATTGTTAGGCAGGTCTGTCCAGTTGACAGACAGTTGCATTTCTAACTTAGGGAATCAATGGTGACAACACAGCGATCATGAAATGCTCATGGATAAAATTTTTGTTCGAGTATCCTTCCGATACCAGATCATGAAAGGTTAGTTGAGACCACATTTACTGTTATGCTAATTATAAGAAGGTGACAGGGAGCTGTAAACTCCCAAACTAAGGTGTGTTCTCAGGAAACTCCTAATTATTTATCAGAGCAGTGCCAAGTAATATAAGTCAATGTAATTATTTTTATAATTTTAAGATTTGATATCTGTCAATTAAAATAAATATAACTTTAACACGGCTCAGAGTTCTCTTAGGTAATAATTATGTATTTGGCGTTGTAGATCAATGTAACTAGGTTACATCTGTGGTGTCCATAATTAATTTCAATTTAATTAATCGGTTATGGAGAATTCTTACTTATGGCGTAACCGAGCTATTGATGGCTATTTTACAGTCCGAGTCCATTTTATGATTTTATTTGCCTACTACATTATTTTGATGTTTAATTAATTTCGATTTGAATAAATTAACCTGGTCCATTATCATTTAGTAGGCACAGTATCCGTAGCATTTGGTATCCTCATGTACCAGAAGAAGAAGAAGAAGAAGAAGAAGAAGAAGAAGACTACCGAACCGATCGAGCCCCAAGCAGATGAGACTGTCAAAGCGGTAAGTATATTTTATTACAGAACGCCGTGGCAGAAGAATGATAGAGACGATTACCGCTGAATGTAACATTCCCAAGGGTATTTGTAGTAAACGAGGTCTAAGGTTGGGAACGAAATGGTTATGGTCTATATGTTAGGTAAGGTCAAAGTGTTCGCATGGTATTGAAGTGGGGAAACAAAGAACAGTCAATTGTAGGTTAGTTGAGAGTGAGATTTTAACCCAGTTCTCGTTCCCGAGACTGAGGTGGCATCATCATCATCATCATCATCAGAAAACATGATGAAACCTAGTCGATAAGATTTGTAAGATGAAGTGAAGTTTATGAGATATCGTATTTCATTTTCAAAGGTCCTTGAGAATGGTGGAAGTAAATACGCTAAGTCCAAGTCTTGGGCAATGGTCGTTTGAAGTTAAATAGCTGCCGGAGATGTCTTTGTCTGTTTCCTTAAAGTGAACCCTAAGAATACCAAGAATTCAATCTTGATTCTGGTTTATAGAAACGTTTGGAGATTTTATTGAATGTTCCCGTTTCTCGGT
Source organism: Anabrus simplex (assembly GCF_040414725.1). Lineage (NCBI taxonomy): Eukaryota > Metazoa > Arthropoda > Insecta > Orthoptera > Tettigoniidae > Anabrus > Anabrus simplex. The sequence goes on from NC_090266.1 coordinate 530,157,212, forward strand.
TTCTTCAACACTGGGTCCATACAAAGACTGAAATGGTATCTAAGTCCAAGATGAAAGCAATCACAGTAACACACAAGATTGAAAATACAACAAAATGCCGGTTTTGAGAAAATCTTCCTTTATAAATAAACTAAAAGGAATCACCGATATCTTCCTAGCCCCTTAGCAGTCACTACAAGCAATAAAATTGACTCTTGTACCACTATATATCAGCTAGTACAGATACTTGAGTGTAGGTTCGGATACGAAAAGTTCTAACTTGAGAAGAGATCACCTCATTCTCATGTGCAGGGTAACAGCTCGCTGAAATGCGGTGCCCTAGTGGTAGCCGCGAGCCAGTGCAGCATTACAATAATCCCCAGCACATCAGTGTTAATACGGCTTCCGCAAGCGCTCAATAGTCGCCATTGTACTCCTAGGTCACATTGTATTTACTCTTGATCTTGATAACCTCATTAACAGCCACAGTTTACTGCATTGTTTTAATTTCCTGAACAAGAAATAACCAGAATTTGAAATCAGTGCGAAATGCTAAAATATCCAAGTCAAATGGGGACCCAGAAGGCATATGTGGATAATGTGAGAAGGAAATGTCCAATTGAAGTACTTCTATCTTGTTCAGCCTGAATGTTTCTTAGTGGTTTTATGATTATATATATGATTTAATAATAATAATAATAATAATAATAATAATAATAATAATAATGTGTTACCTACTTCAGTTTTAGTGTAGTTTACAGGGAACTTTTTCTAACGTATTATTATTATTATTATTATTATTATTATTATTATTATTATTATTATTATTATTATTATTTATTAATATTAATGGGCTGCTATTAGTAGTAGTGTTGAAAAGAAGGGTGTGCTGCCCCATTGGTATAGAAATTCGACTCCCAACCCGGGTGCTCTCGGGTTCGAATTCCGCCGCCTTCGGATTGTATTTTCACTACGACCGGAGCGTGGTGGCTGAAAGGGCGTTCGGTCGTAAACACCTGATCAAGTCCTAAACTGAGTCTGGATGCTTCACTGACCTTATATAAATGTGGAAAGGTGATGTTGATCAAATATATTATTACTGAAACTTGCTTATGACGACGCGACTGAAGTCTAGGTGCTAGCATGGTATGTTTCGGTCTAGGTTGAATACCCTACTCTGTCTCGAATTAAGGACTAGTTTATGAGCCTGTAACGTGGTGCAGTACGCCTAGGAACATAACTTACGAAAAGAGTGGGTGCAATTTCCATTCTAGACAATCGTAGACATGATTTTCTTTGAATTCCGATTCAGTTCGCGGAGAATGCTGTTATAATTTCTAATATACCGTGTAATTTCAAACTATGACGACAAACATCGGGTGAAGGAAGAGGAATAAAGAGTGCTATGAAAATGTACCGTGAAATGCATTGTGAGAACATAAAACCAAATGTATTACATGTATTACAGTTCGGCGTACCTGTACCTATTTACAGTTCAGAAGATGATTCCAGTGTCCCATTCTAAATCTCATGCACACGTCGTTTCATGGACCGAGGCAACACTTCCAATGTTCTGGCTGTATCTTCAAACCACGCTATGGATGGCATTCACAAACAGCTCTAGAGTTCGCACATCAGGAATGACGTCTGCATAAATGACGACATTCACGTACCTCCCACAGGTAACAATCCAGAGGATTTAAGTCTGGCGAATAGGGGGGCCACGCGACAGTACTTTCTCAACAATCCACCTGCCAGAGAGAGCATTACCTACGTTCTGGAGAAAGGTAACACTACACACGTGCACGGAGATGTTCTGCAAACACACAGCTCGCTGTGGATATACCTCTTCATTATCGCAATTCTTCATAAGGAGGTCCGATGTCGTAAAGTGCTGTCATCTATCTAAGAACACCCGAATTTTCGGACATGCTTAAGGGAAATTTTTATTTATTGTTCTGAAAGATATCACTACATGAGTTCGTCCCCTAAGTTTCCGGGCCAATTTGAGAAGGTATCCGTCAGCGTCGATCAGAGAGGTGCTTCCGTAGCTCATTGATTAAGACATAAATTTGAACTTCCTTATTTTTTTTCAAGTTCCTTCATGTAATCAAGGAACATACCTCTCAAATCTCAAAATTCTATAATCGGTGCCATTCGCACTTTTTGTACGGGAGTTCAAATGTGAAAATCCTCTATCAGGAGATTTACTGGCACGTTGATCCACAGTCTAGTGACTACCTGTACATCAACATTGAAAGGGGGCTAGAACTTAATAACTATTTTTAATGTTATCACCTTTACGTCTAATTAACCACATTTATAGCATTCCGAGGCACTTTTTTTTTGCTAGGGGCTTTACGTCGCACCGACACAGATAGGTCTTATGGCGACGACCGAGGCACATTATACATTCGTTTAGCCCCTTAAGGAGCACGTGGAACCATTAAATAGCACTGATATTCTTCAACTTCTTGTTCTCCTCATCTCCCCAAAACTTCCTCATCCTTTCACTATTGGCCTGCCGTCTTTCTTGTGTCCGTGAGTTTCTGAGTTTCAAGCTTTTCTCTGATAGATTATTGGGTGCAAATTTATGGGTGTTGATCTTTTGTCTGTATGTATTCCTTGTGGTTGCCATTGGATCAACGTCGACTTCTGCGAGGTCCACTTGTGTATCCACTAGCCAGCGAACTTTAGTTTGTCGGTTTCCACTGATTATTATTATTATTTTTTTTATTATTATTATTATTATTATTATTATTATTATTATTATTATTATATATAATTCGCTGGGGCCATCAAGGACCACGTTAAGTCTTGTTGCATTTGACACTGAACTTGGCCTTCTTTAGAGCCCAAATTCCCCTCATTCTTTGTGAGTGGGCCTGCTTACGCTCCTCTGTCCAAGGGGCACCGTGTCTTCTCTTCGGTTGCTCGTCTCGGTTTAACCCGTTCGTCAATATTTTCTTGCGGAAGAGATCTCTGTTAAGGGCGTCTTCAGCTGAGATATGTAGCATTTGCAGGTCTTCTTTTGTATTTCTAAACCAGGGAATTGTGGTTTTGGGGTTTGAATCAAAAAAGGGAAATATTTCTTTAGTTAACTTTCTTCCGTCCATTCTTTTCAGATGACCGTAAAATCGTGCCCGTCTTTTTCTGATTGTGTCGGTAATTTTCTCTATTTTGCTGTAGACTTCCTTGTTGGATCTCTTTTGATGGATTCCATTTCTGTACGTTGATCCCAAGATTCCTCTCACAATTTTGCGTTCTCTTTTCTCCAGTTCTTCAAGGAGTCCTTTGTTGGCATTTAGAGACAGGGTTTCGGCTGCATATAGAACTACTGGCTTCAGAACTGTTCCATAGTGACGTATTTTGGTGTTTCGGGAAAGGCATTTTTTGTTGTAGATTGTGCGGGATGTTTGGTAGGGTATTTCCATTTTGCGTACTCGCTCCTGAAGTGCTTCTTTGTCCAGTCCATTTTTCATGATGATCTCACCCAGGTATTTGAATTTGTCTACTCGGGTGATGTCCCCGTATTTTGTATGGAGTTTTGGTGGAGCCTCTTTGATGTTAGTCATTACTTCTGTTTTCTCAAACGATATCTGCAAACCAGTTTGTTCGGCAATTTCCTTTAAAATTTCAACTTGAGCTCTAGCGGTTTCTATGTCGTTTGAGAGAACAGCAATATCATCGGCAAATGCTAAGCAGTCTGTTGCGATCCCCTTGGATTTGGTTCCTATTCTCAATGGACTGTAGTTGGTTTCCTGTAATCTCACCCGCCAGGTCCTGATGATCTTTTCAAGAACACAGTTGAAGAGTATCGGGGATAGCCCATCACCTTGTCGGACTCCTGTTTTGATGTCAAAGGAATGCGAGAGACATCCGTGGAACTTCACCTTAGATTTTGTATCGGTCAGGGTGGCTCTAATTAATGCCAGCAGTTTCAAATCAACTCCAAATTCATTTAAGATGATTAGCAGGACTTCCCGGTCAATGGAGTCGTACGCTTTCTTAAAGTCCACAAAGACAGACACATACTGCTTGGACCTTAGTGTACAATATCTGATGATCGTTTTCAGATTTTGGATCTGTTCAGCTGTTGAGCGACCTTTTCTGCACCCTCCTCGGTATTCACCTATTTGATGTTCGACTTGTGCTTCCAAACGCTCCAGGATGGCAAGTGATAGAATTTTGTAAGTCACGGGTAGCAAAGATATTCCTCTGTAGTTGTTGATGTTCTTCATGCTGCCTTTTTTGTGTAGTGGATGGATCAAAGCTATTTTCCAATCTTCGGGTAGGGTCTCCTTGTTCCAAATTTCTTCTATTTGCTTTTGCAAGATATCAAGTGATTCCTCTGGGGCATATTTCCATAGTTGTGCTACTACTGAGTCTTCACCCGGCGCTTTGTTATTTTTGAGACGGGCAATGTGGCGCTTGATTTCATCTCTGTCGGGTGGTCTGGAATCTGGGTACCTGAGTAAGGGTTCCTTGGTCTCAATGGCGCTTTGCGGTTTAGAGCAATTAAGTAAATTCTTGAAGTAATCTGCCAGAATGCTGCAATTTTCTTCATTTGACGTCGCCAGTGTGCCGTCCTTTCGCTCAAAGCATAGAGATGGTGGTTTATAGCCAGTGAGTTTGCGTTTGAAGGCTCTGTAGTATTCTCTGCTTTCATTCTTCCTAAAGTTTTGTTCTATCTTTTCAATGAGAGATTTTTCGTATTTACGTTTCTCAGTTCTGAAAACCCTAGCTGCTTGGGCACGTTGGGTTTTGTAGGTTTCCCAATCATTTTCCGATTTCGTAGAGTAGTACTGTTTCCATGCATTGAGTCTTTCTTGGAGGACTGATTCGCAGGTACCATTCCACCAGGCATGCTTTTTGCTTCTCTTGATTTCTGCAACGTCTTTGGCAGCCTCAACAAGGAGACTTTTGGCGTTGTTAAAGTCACAGTCATTTGGTCTAGCCTTCTCCTGGAACTCCTCGACCCTTTGCCGAAGTTTATCGTTGTCGAAGAGTGTGATATGTTTGGTTGTCTTCCTTGTGTTTGCGGGAATTGATTTGAATTTGATAAGAGACATATAATGATCTGAGGCCACATTGATGCCTTTCTTTACCTTCACATTCATAATCTCAGGGCTGTTTCTCCTGGAGATTGCAACGTGATCAATTTGGAACTCTCCGAGAGCTTGGACGGGAGAACGCCAAGTCATTTGCTTTCTGGGTAGATGGCGAAAGTGGGTCGACATGACCTGCAGGTTGTGATTTTCGCAAATGGACACCAGTCTTTTGCCGTTGGGATTGGTTCTTTTGTGAGCAGGGTAATTTCCTATAACTTTCTTGTATTTCTGTTCACGACCTAGTTGGGCATTGAAGTCACCCAAAAGAAGCTTGATATGGTGTTTGGGGATTTTGTTTAATTTTTCATCCAGTAGGTCCCAGAAATTATCAACTTCGTCTGGATCAGACTTGTTCTTATCGTTTGTAGGAGCATGTGCGTTAACTAGGGCGTAGGTTTTGTTCGCGCATTTAATTGTGAGTATAGACAATCTGTCATTCACAGGTTCGAAATTTGCAACCGATTTAAGGATCTTGGTTCTAACAGCAAACGCGGTTCCAAGCATCACAGCTCCATTGAGGATTCCTCTTTGCGCTTTGCTCTTGAAAAATCGGTAGCCTTCGGATTCAAAAATCTCTTCATCTGGGTACCTTGTTTCCTGTAGGGCCATTATGGATATATGATTTTCGTGAAGAGCTTTGGTGAGGGTTTTCAGCTTGCCAGTTTGTGTATTATTATTATTATTATTATTATTATTATTATTATTATTATTATTATTATTGCTGTCGTTGTTGTGGTTTTTGTTTTTGTACAAGGAGTCATTTCATGAAGATACCAACAATTTCCTTTTGTGTAATTATGTATTGAGGCGATCGTACTTCGAAACGCTGGATGGCCTTGTAAAAGAGATGGTGCGCATATTGAACGTGATGCGTCGGTGGTGTTTTAATGTTGATAGCAGTGGTCAAATGAATATTTTCACTATATTATTATTATTATTATTTTTATTATTATTATTATTATTATTATTATTATTATTATTATTATTATTATTATTATTATTATCTGGTTGTGTCGGGAATTCATATTATTCGTACCGGTACCGAGCTCGATAGCTGCAGTCGCTTAAGTGCAGCCAGTATCCAGTAATCGGGATATACGCAGTGAGTTCGAACCCCACTGTCGGCAGCCCTGAAGATGGTTTTCCATGGTTTCCCATTTTCACACCAGCCAAATTCTGGGGCTGTACCTTAATTAAGGCCACGGCCGCTTCCTTTCCATTCCTAAGCCTTTCCTATCCCGTCGTCGCCATAAGACCTATCTGTGTCGGTGCGTCGTAAAGCAAATAGCATATTATTCGTGTAAGGGGAGGTAACGAGGAAGAGGTAGGAGATTATAAACTGTCATTAACAGGTGTTACAAAGGGAATGGCAGAGTGTGGGGTAACACTGTTCATCAGGAATACTATTGCACAGAACAAAGTTTCTGTTGTAGAAGTAAATGAGCGACTTGTGTGGGTGTTAGCACTCGGAGAAATTAGGATAAGAACTACCTCAGTTTATTCACCTTGTGAGAATGCAGATGAGGATGTAGTTGAAAAGTTTCATGAAACACTCTGTTAAGTCATAGAGTCAACAGCAAGGATAGGATTGTGCTAATGTGCGATTACAATACGAGAGTTGGAAATAGAACCAAACGATATGAGAACATGATGGGTAACGTGGGGAAGATATGTAAGCTAATAGTGATGGGAAGCGTTTATTGGAGTCCTGTGCTAGTGTGGGATTAGCACTTACAAATGCATTCTCAAAGCATGAGGCTATTCACCGCTACACATGGGACGGTAGGGGCACCCGATCCATAACAGACTACATCAAAACCGATTTGGAATTCAGGGCATTTGCTGGTATCCCGGTTTTTATTTCTTCGGTGATACAGACTACTATTTGGTCAGTAGTATCTTTAAGTAAGTATCTCTAGGCCTAGTATAGAGAAAGCAAAATCTATCTGCAGATGAATGACAGTAGAGGATATCTCAGACGAGGAAATTAGACAGAAGTACATGGATATTATTAGTGAAAAGTTCCAAACAGTATACATTAATCAGGCTCAGGATATAGAAAGAGAATGGGTGGCATACAGGAATGCTGTAGTAGAAACAGCAAGGGAATGTCTAGGAATAACAGTGCGTAAAGATGGGAAAAGCGAACGTCTCGGTGGAATGGTGCAGTGAGGGCAGCTTGTAAACCTAAAAGGAAGGAGTATCAGAAATGGCTCAAAACAAGGACTGATGTAGACAGAGTACGTAGATGAAAAAAATCGAAACAAATAAATGTTGGGTCCAAAAAGATGTAATGGGAAAATTCCGGTAATAACCTGTAAAGGCACAGTCAAGTGAGAGGGAACCAGTTCAGACCGTTAAAAAATCATAGGAAGGGAGGAGAAAATGAAATGAATAGTGTTTTGGGTAAATCAGGTGAACTCATAGTGGACCCCGGGGAATCACTGGACAAGTGGAAGGAATAACTTGAAAGTCTTCTCAACGTAAAAGGAAATATTTCTGGCCGGGCTGAGTGGCTCAGACGGTTGAGGCGCTGGCCTTCTGGCCTCAACTTGGCAGGTTCAATCCTGGCTCAGTCCGATGGTATTTAAAGGTGCTCAAAAACGTCAGCCTCGTGTCAGTAGATTTACTAGCAAGTAAAAGAACTCCCGCGGAACAAAATTCCGGCACATCGGCGTCTCCAACAACCGTAAAAGTAGTTAGACGTAAAAACAACATTTTAAAAAATTCTGTTGACGTGGCGAAGAAATGATACGTCTGAGGAAGTGGAAAGGATGGCAAATAAACTCCATTTACATAAAGCAACGGGAATAGAAGGAATTAGATCCGAAGTGGTGATATAAAGAGGAAAGGCTGGAATGAAATGGCTTTGCAGAGTGATAAGATTTGCATAGCATGTTAGTAATGTACCTTGTGATTGGACGAATGCTGTAATTGCACGTAACTATAAGAAAGGAAGAGGAAGGTGTGAAATAACTACTGAGGTATTTCAATGATCACTTTACCAGGCAAGGTGTTCACTGGCATTTTGGAAGGGGGGATACAATCGATGGTTGAGAGTAAGTTGCATGAAAACCAGTGTTTTTTCAGATCACGAAGGGACTGTCAGGATCACATTTTCAGTATGCACAAGGTAAGTGAAAAATGTCCGGCTCCATGGCTAAATGGTTAGCGTGCTGGTCTTTGGTCGCTGGGGTCCCGGGTTCGATTCCCAGCAGAGTCTGGAATTTTAACTATAATTGGTTAATTCCCCTACCACGGGGGCTGGGTGTATGTGTTGTCTTCATCATCATTTCATCCTCATCATGACGCGCAGGTCGCCTACGGGAATTAAATGAAAACACCTGAATCTGGCGAGCCGAAGTTGTCCTCGGACACTCCCGGCATTAAAATCTATACGCCATTTCATTTACTGAAAAACGCTACGAGAGGAATAGACAGTTACGTTTAGGTTTCGTAGGTCCAGAGAAAGCATATGCTAGGTTACGGAAGGAAGAGATGTTAGTGTACTGAGAGATTATGGAACTGAGGGTAGATTAATAAAAGCAATTAAGGGCATTTATTTTGACGACTGGGTTACTGAGAGAATTGATGGTAGACCGAGTTCTTTGTTCAAGGTACTTACAGGGTTTAATTGGATGCCGTTATGCATCAGTAGACTAAGCGCCATTTGACGAAAATTGAGATTTTAGTACCATCTTGTAGAGGAAGGCTTGAACTATTTATAAAAAATTCCCCAATGCATTACAGGAGGCCGTTAGTCGTTAGTAAACAGAAAACCTAAGCGACAAGGCGGGAATCAGTAAAAATGTATATTGCATCAGTAGACTATGCGACGTTCCAGTTTGCATCATTGGACCAAGCGCCACATTCCTCACATTGCGCGCGGATGACAGCGAGGGAGCCCGCGTTTTCGATAGTGCTGACGTTTTTACGTGGTGATTCATTGAGTGGGTTATCAAGTGACGAACTTCAGCGATGTATCGAGTATATACCGGTACTTCCAAAAGTAAGGAAAAGGACAACGCTACTAATGCAGCTTCCTAAGAAGGTTGCGTCTGAGAATCATTCTCTAGAATTTGATGGTGAATCTCAGGAAGTAAATCTAAATAAGTCAAGACAGGGACGAACACGGGAAAGTAGAGTTCCCCTTCACCAGGCATTAATACCTTTTTGGCCAAAAGGAAAACGTATTATCTCTGAAGCCAAACTAAGAGACTTTGGTTCGCTGATGCACCTAATACCTACAGATGCCAAACAATGTTACCAGAATCTTCAAGCAGATTCTGACATCGTGGATGACGTAGACAGGTTTAATGGAGATCCTGATTTTGAGACTGAATGAACTGAGAGCAACAATCGTATTACCTGGCCAGTGATTTGTGCGTATTTATGGCAGAAAATATCTTTAATCACATTTTCTGTCTCAAGCAAAACAAACCAAGGCTTAAAAATATCACGTCAATACTGTACTCTCAGAATAGAATAGGCCTATCATGAAGGAAAATCCATTCAAAATTGTACAGACTACAATGGCTCATGTCTTACCAAAGTATTTGACTCAGATAAGTTGAAATTCCTCAAATCAGTAAGTCGTTATAGCAACGACTTTAGAGAATAGCTTCCCTTCTAGAATTTCTCCATCTAAAACTTGAATAATGTACCGGAGTTGTGGCGCGGCTCGTGGTGGATCAAGCACTTAGCGGGCCTTTTCAGACATTAGGAGATTCAGTTTTTAAACATGGCTGCCGCCACGTTCTATTTTTTGAAGTTTTACTCAGTAGATACTCAACAGTTGGGGGTTATTGTTGTAGCATGGTGATACATTATTCGCACTTGAGAAAAACCTTAAATTGCATCAGTAGACTAAGCGCCATTTCTTCAAGAAAATCTATGTAGTGCGAATATAAAAATGTTGAAATTTGGTGAGAAAGTACAATCTATTATCCTGCAACACCAGTAATACCATATTTAGCAAAATTATGTTCGCTCGAATTTACACATAGAACCAAATTTAAACGCGATTATCTCGCAACCAACTTTTGGCGCTTGGTCTAGTGATGCATAACGGCATCCAATTAAGGCTGTAATATCTCACCCCTTCTTGTTCATTGTTTACATGGATCATCTAATAAAAGGCATAAAGTGATAGGAAGAGTTTAAGTTAGGCGGAAATGTAGTAAGCAGTTTGGCCTATTCTAATAATTTCGTCTTAAAAGCAGACTGTGTTGAAAGCCTGCAATCTTATATATTCGGACAAGAAATAGTGCAGTGAGTGAAAATGAAAAAATGAAAATTTGCATTTCAAGGCTAGAGTAATGTTAGAAGGGAAGAAAGCTAAGAAATCTGAATGTCAGGTTGGAATATAAAACCGGAACAGATAGATCATTTCAAAGATTTTAAGATGTGTATTATCTCAGGACAATAGTATATTAAATGACTTTGAATCAAGTGCAGCGTAGTAAATGCAGTGAGCTCGCAGTTGCAATCAGCAGTATTCTGCAAGAAAGAGGGCAGCTGTCGGATGAAACTATCTGTACACTGGCCTGCTTTCAGACCAACTTTTCTGTAAGGAGTGAAATCTGGGTGGAATCAGGACATGTTATTCATAAATTAGAAGTAACAAATAAGAAGGTAAGGTGAATGATCGCTGGTACAAACAGGTGGGCACAATTGCAGGAGTGCACTCGGTATTAAGAGATAAGCGCTAAGTTAGGAATAAAATCGATAGATGGAGAGGTGCGCATTTACTACCTTTGATTATGGGTCGTGTGAGATGAATGGAGGTGGGTAGTTTACCTAGGAGAATAATGGACTTGGTTATGGGGGATAAGAGAAGTAGAGGGAGACCAAGACGACGATGGACCAATTATTTGAAATTAAGATGCATGGAAATAAACGACGCCACAGAGATAATTTGAAATAAAGTATTGTGGAGGCGTTTAGTGAATTCTAAGAGGCGTGCAGGCTGAACCCTGCAAAGCATAACAGCCTATTATTATTATTATTATTATTATTATTATTATTATTATTATTATTATTATTATTATTATTATTATTATTATTATTATTATTATTATTATTATTATTTTCATTCTTTCATGGATTAAGCCGGTACAGTTTCTGGACTAACTCGGCCGTAGCATGGAGTCATCAGAGGCTAAATTAACAGATAATTACACAGGTATAATACATTTATAGATTGGTCTAGGGTTTCACTGTCTTCTTCACTATTGTCTTTCGCTAATCATTGGATCCCCATGTTGCGAAGACGTCAACTGAAGAGGACTCTTTCCTAGGAAATTTCTCACAAAGTGACAGGTACTCAGGAGCGTTTTAAATCCCTATAGAGATGGATAGAAGTACAATAACTGTGCCTTATGAGATGTGGGGAGTCTTGGGAATGACACTAGTACATGGTAAAACTATTGGATGGCTGGTTACATATAGAAATTTCCACTTCGGTGTTGTTGTTGTTACTGTTATTGCTGTCTACAGACTGTAAGTGTTTGGGCAGGGTGTCTCTGTTTAAAATGCAGTCTTCCTAGCCTTATCAAAAAATATATCTGCTCTGCTGTTACTGATGGTGAAATCTGTTATAACATCTCCGTTCCAAGGGAGTTTGTTGCCTGAGTTTTCAAGCTCTGCTTGTGGTACGTATCTCCAATCGCTAGAGGATGTTGGAAGAATTTTACACTGAAGAGTAAGTTTCTGTTGGACGATATTTTCTATTTGGTCATGTTGATGTTTGTAGTCTGAATTCACTAGATGTGGACAGCCTGATATAATGTGTTTTACTTTACGTTAACCAGGAGCAGCGGCGGCCGTTACCTGATGAAAATAAATTTCTGGTAATTGTGAGTGGCTATAAGCTTGCCTTGAGTTGCTAAGGAAAAGCTTTCTGTTTCTAGCAAACGCTTAGAGCAGGTCGGCCATAAGTGCGGCGCATCCTCGTCCAGCTCATAAGGTACTTCCCATGAAGAGCTTTCTTTCAGCGATGCTGCCTTCATTTGTAGCTGGGTTAGGCACAGGTGATTGTGGTGGTGACAAGTTACACGGTTTATAATTCAGATGAGCCTCAGTGACTGTTTCATGGAGGTTGGAATTCCTCTTTTGGGGCGTGAAAGTACTCACGCAGACTTGCGATGGAGATTTACTCTGAATATAAAGCCCATTCTACTTCTGATCTAGGAAGTTTAAGATGTTCCACTGCATTTACTGTCGAATGAGAAGGAATTCTGTTTTTGTTTGCGATTGCCGGAGATCAGTTTGAGTCATTTAATTACTCCAAATGCACATATGAACAGGGACACGGCGCAGATGTTGACTGCCTTGACAACATGTTTAGCTATAACGTTTGAGGACAGTATTTTCTTCACGTGGGCTGTTTACTGTTCAGTGAAGTTTCTCTTGATATTAGGGTGGTTAATATGGCTGTTCCGTATAAATAACCTAGGTACTTGTACATCTCTTCCTCCCCCATAAGTTCAGTGGCATCTTAACTTTCTTTCTGCTGAGTTTGTTCCTTTGTTTATGGTTTATATTTTGTAATTATTCAAGCCAACTTGCATGCAGATGTCAGATGAAAAGCTACGAATAATTGAGATTAGATACTGAATTTGAGCCTTGGTGGATGTATATAGCATGATATCATCCAGGGGAGTGATTTTGTGTAGTTCTCGTGAGTTAATCTTAACACTAAGCCCATACCCACTTGTATTCAGCAGGTTGGAGAGGGGTTTCAGTGCTATGAAAAACCATAGTGGACTAAGAGCATCCCCCTGGAAAATTTATCAACGAATTATTATTGATTTGATGGTGAGGTTCTTAGCCAACTGAAAGATGAAGTGCATTGTTCCAGCTGCCCATTACTTCTTTCAGAAAGTTGGTAATTGTAGGGCCCATTTTGTGTAGCTGTAAGACATATACAGTATTTGCCCAAGTATGGGGGACAGAGTCAAAGGCGTTTTGATATTCTTTTTTTTTTCATTTTTTTTTTTTTTTTTTTTTTTGCTAGTTGCTTTACGTCGCACCGACACAGATAGGTCTTGTGGCGATGATGGGACAGGAAAGGGCTAGGAGTGGAAAGGAAGCGGCCGTGGCCTTAATTAAGGTACAGCCCCAGCATTTGCCTGGTGTGAAAATGCGAAACCACGGAAAATCATTTTCAGGGCTGCCGACAGTCGGGTTCGAACCTAGTATCTCCCGAATACTGGATACTGGCCGCACTAAAGCGACTGCAGCTATCGAGCTCGGTTTTTGATATTCTATGAAATATGCACATATGTTTCTAGACTCCTGTCGTGCCTATTTAAGAACTACCGCATCAACACTCAATTGCTCCTTACATTCTATGGAGTTGTTTTTACAGCCTTTCTGTTCTTCACCAATGATCTCATTCTGATAGCAATGTTCATCCCTTCTATTGGCGATTACAAATATGAATATATTATAAAGTGTTGGCAGGCATGTTATTGGCTGATACTTGACTGGGTTGTTGAGATTACCATCCTTCGGTCTAAGATACGTAAGGCTCATACAGAGAAATGCAGAGAATGGAGCAGGGTGTTCTGAGAAGTTTTGGAGGTGTAGGGCCAGAAGTTGATGAGACCTGGTGTCTGCCAATTATGAAGTCTCTTCATGATTTGTTTTACTTCAAAGGTGCCATTTGTTTTATATCAGTCATCTTTACCTCCAGTTCTTTGATCTGCGGGGCAATGATATTCAAGGTTTCTGGCTTTGATCTTATAGATGACTACTAGTCATGAACACTTCCTTTGCTGGGCGTGGTCTCAGTTAAATACCTGTTGTGGAACTGATTTTCATTTCTTTGGAATACAGAATTTTGAGTTTTCCTCTCTATGGTTCTTTAATACATCTTGAGGCGTTTCGACAATGCAGCAAATTATTTTTCCCAGTTTCAAGAGCATTCTTTAAAACAGTATTCCCAGGCTTATCGAACTCTTGCCTTGATGGGAGCTTTAGAGTGCGAGAAATTATAGTGTTCAGGCGTTTAACCTCTTAACCCATGTTTGAACTGCTGCAGTAGATTGACGTTTTGACTGATTTAAAACATATTTTTTGGACGTCTTGTGAAGATTGGACTTACTTCCTGTTAGTAAAACAGCAACAAGAGCAGCACAGTTCAAGGCAGTATGGAACTCCATGTAAGACTTATGGTCCTTTAGGTGAATTGTTAGTATAGTCTTGTTGAGCTGTTCGATTATCCTTACAAATTTTCGATATATTTATAGCCTGGGGAAAATGGCTCACTGAATGGGGTCAGAACCAGAACATTCAATTAGGACTTTGCTGAACTCTTCGAATGTTGCAAATTAGTGAGAGCATTTTCTGGAGTATTATCTTCTTGTGTTTCATTAAGTGAAATAGTCACTTTATCAATGGTATCTACCTCTGTAACTAGGTCATTATCGCTGATTAGAGAATATGTATCGAGTCCTTGCAATAATTCTTGCTTTATTCTGTCAAGGAAAGGACCAAGGATCAGATTATTTCTTATTATTGTTCTTTCGCAATTCTACTGTGGGTTTTAGGTTTATATTTATAGTAGAATACTTATAAAGGCCTTGAATAATTGCTGTCTCTAGCCTGCAATTTCTATGTCAAGACGAGTCATTTAAAGATGTCCCAACATCATGAATTCATTCATATGATTTTGCCATTTAATACATTATGTGGGCTTTCCAACACGAATGGTTGTATTCAGCACAAACGCACTCGTATTTGGAGCAGTATTTTCAGTATGGCATTGTGTACCGCTTTCAACTTATCTTGTGCCACTATGAGATTATCGGGTAACCCGGTAGAGTGCAATAGCTTAACATCCGACCATCCTCGGTTCGCATGTTGTCATTTCCAGCGGATGCTTCAGAGATGCCTGGTGTACCCCATACAACGGCATTTTCCAAGGTTTATCTTTAGACTATAAATTTTCTTCAAAATATGTTGTTTTTCATGCCTACAACCAGATAAATCGTTCATTCAGCCGCTCCTCTGGGAACGAAGGCCGTTTGAACACACCTCTAACATGGGGAGACAGTTACTGCAATGCAATTTTGGTCCGCATTATTATTATTATTATTATTATTATTATTATTATCATCATCATCATCATCATCATCGTCCGTTCCTTCGTTCGTTCGTTCGTTCGTTCGTTCGTTCGTTCGTTCGTTCGTTCGTTCGTTCGTTCGTTCGTTCGTAATCTGTTTACCCTCTAGGGTCGGTTTTTCCCTCGGACTCAGCGAGGGATCCCACCTCTACCGCCAAAAGGGCAGTGTCCTGGAGATTCAGACTTTGGGTCGGGGATGAAACTGGGGAGAATGGCCAGTACCTCGCCCAGGCGGCTTCACCTGCTATGCTGAACAGGGGCCTTGTGGAGGGATGGGAGGATTGGATGGGACAGGCAAGGAGGGAAGGAAGCGGCCGTGGCCTTAAGTTAGGTACCATCCCGGCATTTGCCTGGAGGAGAAGTGGGAAACCACGGAAAAACCACTTCCAGGATGGCTGAGGTGGGAATCGAACCCACCTCTACTCAGTTGACCTCCCGAAGCTGAGTGGACCCCTTTCCAGCCCTCGTACCACTTTTTCAAATTTCGTGGCAGAGCCGGGAATCGAACCCGGACCTCCGGGGTGGCAGCTAATCACGCTAACCACTACACCACAGAGGCGGACTTATTATTATTATTATTATTATTATTGTTGTTGTTGTTGTTGTTGTTGTATTCGCGTGGTTTTCTTAGCCTGGATGCGGCTTTTGTTAAGCAGACCCTGCATGGAGGGAGGGTGGCGTTTTCAGTGTGACGTACTACGTTTAAGTGTAGTGGAGGAACGTGTTATGTGTAAGTTGTTGTGAAAAACGAATAACTAGCCCCAAACAATTCGAGTTAATCCGCGGATAAAATTCCACTGCCCGACCAGAAATCGAACTCAAGGTTCCTCAGACCGAAGATCAGCTCACCGACACGCAGGATTGAAGCTCTATATTCTCATTATGATGAGCTCGTATGGCTTCTCCTACGAAAGAAAAATCTGAGTTGACGTCGCCTGGGTTGGCGCGAGCATAAATTTCGACGTTTCACCCTCGCCAGCCTGTAGCACCACCTTAGTGTAATCCGCGAGCCGGTGGTTGGCATACCTCTTACCAATCGGTGTATATTACGCATTTAAAGTATTTGCTCATCACATTGACACACTTACGTTCAGAATTCACTGAAATTTTAATCAATATAAACCAAACCAAACCAAACCACATGGCGCAACAGCCCCAAAGGGTCTTGGCCTACCAAGCGACCACTGCTCAGCCCGGAGGCCTGCAGATTTTGAGGTGTCGTGTGGTCAGCGCAGCGAATCCTCTCGGCCGTTATTCTTGACTTTCTTGACCGGGGCCGCCGTTTCACAGTCAGGTAGCTCCTCAATTCTAATCACGCAGGCTGAGTAGACCAAAACCAACCCTCAGATCCAGGTAAAAATCCCTGACCTGGCCGGGAATCGAACCCGGGGCCTCCGAGTAAAAAAGCAGGCACACTACCCGTACACCGCGGGGACGGGTGCTTTAATCAATATACTTTTCCAAAATATTTCCTTTTACAACTCCATCCCTTTATAATAACCGTATATTCATCCTGAGTCAGATTGCGCCACACATAAAATGAAGATGAAAAATCTATCCCATTCAAACTTCAGAAAATATGCATATTGAAGAAAATTTAATGTTTATGTTATCCAGGGAAATTTTGAGTGGTCCGCCTCTGTGGTGTAGTGGTTAGTGTGATTATCTGCCACCCCCGGAGGCCCGGGTTCGATTCCCGGCTCTACCACGAAATTTGAAAAGTGGTACGACGGCTGGGACGGGGTCCACTCAGCCTCGGGAGGTCAACTGAGTAGAGGTGGGTTCGATTCCCACCTCAGCCATCCTGGAAGTGGTTTTCCGTGGTTTCCCACTTCTCCTCCAGGCAAATGCCGGGATGTACCTAACTTAAGGCTACGACCGCTTCCTTCCCTCTTCCTTGTCTGTCCCTTCCAATCTTCCCATCCTCCCGCAAGGCCCCTGTTGAGTATAGCAGGTGAGGCCTCCTGGGCGAGGTACTGGTCAAACTCCCCAGTTGTATCCCCTTATCCAGAGCCTGAAGCTCCAGGACACTGCCCTTGAGGCGGTAGAGGTGGGATCCCTCGCTGAGTCCGAGGAAAAAACCGACCCTGGAGGGTAAGCAGATTAAGAAACAAAGAGAAATTTTGAGTGGATACGGCAAATGCATTCCGCAAAACTGCAGTACGCAGGTAATTTCAAGTAAATAGCCTTATACGATTCAATGAAACTTTTAACAGAATAATGAAAAAGTTAAAAGGTGCATGGATTTTAGTGCCGGAAGGGTCCGAGGACACCTTCGGCTGGCCAGGTGCAGGTCTTCTGGATGTAACGCCCGTAGGCAACTTGCGCATGGTGATGAGGATGAGACGGTGATGAAGACAACACACACACAGCTCCCGTACCAGCGGAGTTAATCAATGATGGTTAAAATTCCTAACCTTGCCGGGAATCGAACCCGGGGCCCCTGCGACCTAAATCTAGAATGCTAACCATTTAGCCATGGACCGGCCAACAGAATTATGACAGTATATTATATGTTGTCTCAAAATTTAACACAAAATACCTTGGTAAATAAATAATGATAGTTTTATGTCTAGATTTAGGTTTGTGTCAGCTGGCCCTAGTTCATAACGTCCATCACTCCATGCGAGCTTCATTTATTCCCAAGATAGCACATGTAAACAATTGTATTTACTACCAAAATGCAAACAATCCAGGAAGAAAATCTCCCCAAGGGTGCTGTCATCTAACAGAAAAATTAGCAGAAAATGTGTTCTAGCAGTTATTGCCGGTAAAGTAGACCTTTAGCGACTCTCACTCGAGTATATTATCTAACTGAAGCTCTATGCAGGGTGAGTTTCCCCTCTACGGCAAAACGCAATGTGATGGCTACGATGAAAAGGAGAATAGCAAGCCAGGATGTATGGACCAATACACAATTAAAAGCCAAGCAAATCCCAGGGCACAACAGTCCTGATGGGCCTTGGCCTGCCAAGCAACCACTGCTCAGCCCAAAGACCAGAAAATAACGTTGTGTCACGTAGTCAGTACGAAGAATCATCCCGCACGTTATAGTTTGCTTTCTCAACCTGTGTCGCCACCTCACCATCAGATAGCTCTTCAGTTGTAATCACGTTGGCTGATTGGACCTCGAGTGGACGGAAAGGTCACGTACATACTCACTCATCACACTTACGATTAAATAGCGTATGTTATGAGTGTTATTAAGGACTGTCAGTTGCTTTAGTGTCATCAGGTAGGCCTGGGTGCGAACTAGCAGTGTGCAGTTGTAGTAAGAAAACGGTAGTGAACTGAGCTATTCATGTTGGCATAGTTATATTCCTTATCACCACCCGAATCAACTCCTTACTTTTTGCCATAAGGAAGAACTCACAGAGTATAAATAGATTACAATGCCCGGAAATATTATATTGCCAGTCAGACACCCAATGTGAGTGCCAGGTGATGCTCCTTCAACCCATGCATCTCGGGCGGATCGAATCAACGATTTTAGGCAAAAACAACTGAGCCATCAACTATTCTATAGATCTATCCTTATTAATTTATAATACTATTTTATGCAGATCCGGGATAGTATCTGACAAGATGAATCTGTTGAACGAATTTTGGAATTTCAGAACCAAGAATGAAATCGCTCTATGAAGTTTCTTAAGGAAACAGCAGGAAGCTAAGAAATGTACGCATATTTATACCAAAGCACATGGATATTAAATTACCTTTTTTCTACTTGCATGACCATTCATTACTCCCAGTCGGAAAAATTATCAAATGAATTAGCAATTCGAAAATTATTATTAACTAATTCATTATTGTTGCTTGTGTCTTTACGTCGCACCGACACAGATAGGTCTTATGGAGACGATGGGATAGGAAACGCCTGGGAGTTGGAAGGAAGCGGCCGTGGCCTTAATTGGATGCAGTTATGCATCATTAGACCAAGCGCCACATTCCTCACATTGCGCGCGGATGACAGCGAGGGAGCTCGCGTTTTCGATAGTGCTGACATTTTTACGTGGTGATACATTGAGTGGTTTATCAAGTGACGGAGTTCAGCGATCTCTCAAGTACTTCCAAAAGTAAGGAGAAGGACAACGCTACTAATGCAGCTTGCTAAGAAGGTTGCGTCTGAGAATCATTCTCTAGAATTTGATGGTGAATCTCAGGAGGTAAATCTAAATAAGTCAAGACAGGGACGACCACGGGAAAGTAGAGTTCCCTTTCACCAGTCATTAATAGCTTTGTGGCCAAAAGGAAAACCTATCTCTGAAGCCAAACTAAGAAACTTTGGTTCGCTGTTGCTCCTAATACCTGCAGATGCCAAACAATTTTACCAGAATCTTCAAGCAGATTCTGACATCGTGGATGACGTAGATGGATTTAATGGAGATCCTGATTTTGAGACTGAATGAACTGAGAGCAACAATCTTATTACCTGTCCAGATATTTGAGTGTATTTATGGGAGAAAATATCTTTAATCACATTTTCTGTCTCAAGCAGAACAAAACTTACCCATAGGCTTAAAAATATCACGTCAATACTGTACTCTCAGAATATCGTGAAGGAAAATCCATTTAAAAATTGTATAGACTACAATGGCTCATGTCTTACCATTTGTATTTGACTCAGATAAGTTGACATTCCTCAAATCAGTAAGTCGTTATAGCAAAGACTTTAGAGAATAACTTCCCATCTAGAATTTCTCCAGCCGGGCTGAGTGGCTCAGACGGTTGAGGCGCTGGCTTTCTGACCCCAACTTGTCAGGTTCGCTCCTGGCTCAGTCCGGTGGTATTTGAAGGTGCTCAAATACGTCAGCCTCGTGTCGGTAGATTTACTGGCACGTAAAAGAACTCCTGCGGGACTAAATTCCGGCACTTCGGCGTCTCCGAAAACCGTAAAAGTAGTTAGTGGGTCGTAAAGCAAATAACATTATTAGAACTTCTCTATCTAAAACTTGAATAATGTACCGGAGTTGTGGCGCGGCTCGTGGTGGATCAAGCACTTAGCAGGCCTTTTCAGACAGTAGGAGATTCGGTTTTTAATCATGGCTGCCGCCAAATACCATATTTAGCAAAATTATGTTCGCTCGAATTTACACATAGAACCAAATTTAAACGCGATTATCTCGCAACCAACTTTTGGCGCTTGGTCTAGTGATGCATAACGGCATCCAATTAAGGAACAGCCCCAAAATTTTGCTGGTGTGAAAATCGGAAACCACCGAAAACCATCTTCAGGGCTTCCGACAGTGGCATTCGAACCCACTATCTCCCGGATGCAAGCTCACAGCCGCGCGTCCCTAACCTCACGGCCAACTCGCCCAGTGACTAATTAGCCAGTTTGTAGCTGAAGACTCCTCACATTCCATTCGAATCAAGAAGAAATTCTAAATTTATTAAGTTTTTAAAACTTTTAGCTGTAGCATAAATCAAACTTAACGAATACATTTAATGTTGAGTGGGCCTAGATATTAATTGAATGATTTCAAAAACTTGTAGTAACTCCGTAAGTAGTATCGACTGGAGTTCACCGATATGCTCACCCTATGAATTCATCTGTCAATCCACCTCAGTTTAGCATTAAATTACATTTCCTACCATATACCGGATTTGGTTCACTAGTCCCTTATTTGTTCGGAGATAGGCAACCCAAATAACGCATATAACCTAAAGATCCTTATTTTATTTTATTTTTTTTGCTAGGGGATTTACGTCGCACCGACACAGGTAGGTCTTATGGCGACGACCTTATAATTTAGTTTTATGAAAACAAAGTAGGGATCCCTCGCTGAGTCCGAGTGAAAAACCGACGCTGGAGGGTAAACAGATAAAGAAGAAGAAGAAGAACACAAAGTAACTTGCAATTTCTCCTTATGGTCAATAAGACTCTCCCCTATCTGTGTGTAATCACTGTAAACTGATCCATATACCCAGCAAAGGAGAAACTACTATGCACAATTCCGCGCCAAATATTAAGGACCATTCTGCAAACATGTAATTTATTGCGCCTTGAAATAACACAGGTACCCGTAATAGGATGGAATTAATAGGTTATGCCACGTGCTCTGTAATTTAGGGAAGTTAAATGAACACTAAACATTCAATGAAGACTTTGACACGTATGTTAAATTTCGAGGTGGAACGGCCGTACTTAAGGAATAAACTCTAGCATTCTTCACGGTTTTTGACTTCGTTGCTGAATCTGTTTAGGGCTGGAGCACAAGGTGTGTGAGTATCGGTAGCGTAGTGGTTCGAATCCAGCATAAAGCAAATTTTGTGGACGACATAGGTGCTCCATGTTAGCGGGGATGCAATAATAATCAATACTTTTTGCTATTGGTTTAAATGAGTGCGCTCTGATTTGGCGTCTTTCGCCTAACGGTGGGTGGGTGGGAGAAGGAATGGGAAGAAAATCAGCCTTGGTCTTTTATTAAGGTACCGCCCGGCATTCGCCTGGTGGTGACAATGGGAAACCGAGGATAACCATTTTCAGGACGGCCAAGCATGGTATTCGAATCCACAACCTATCGAATCCAACGCACACAAATAATAACCTACACCTACTAGGTCACATCACAACATATTAATTCCTCACTATGTGTTCCTATTGAGAGTACATTGAATAATTGCTAATTTGTGAAGAAATTAGGCCGAGTCCTCTGTGGTGTAGTGGTTAGTATGATTAGCTGTCACCCCAGCAGGCCCGGGCTAGATTCCTGTCTCTGCCATGAAATTTGAAAAGTTGTATGAGAGCTGGTACGGAGCCCACTAAGCCTCGGGAGGTCAACTGAGTAGAGGTGTTTCGATTCCCACCTCAGCCATCCTCAAAGCGGCTTTCCGCGCTTTCCCACTTCTCCTCCAGCCAAATGCCAGGATGATAAGGCAACGGTCGCTTCCTTCCCTCTTCCTTGCCTACCCCTTCTAATCTTCCCATTCCCCCACAAGGCCCCTGTTCAGCATAGCAGGTGAGGCCGCCTCCCCAGTTTTATCCCCGACCCAAAGTCTCATGCTCAAGGAAACCGACCTTGATGCGGTAGAGGTGGGATCCTTCGCTGAGTCCGAGGGAAAAACTAACTCTGAAGGGTAAACGGATTAAGAAAGAAAGAGTCCGCCTCTGTGATGTAGTGGTTAGTGTGATTTTCTGCCATCCCCGGAGGCCCGGGTTCGATTCCCGGCTCTGCCACGAAATTTGAAAAGTGGTACGAGGGCTGGAAAGGGGTCCACTCGGCCTCGGGAGGTCAAATGAGTAGAGGTGGGTTCGATTCCCACCTCAGCCATCCTGGATGTGGTTTTCCGTGGTTTTCCACTTATCCTCCAGGCAAATGCCGGGATGGTACCTTACTTAAGGCCACGGCCGCTTCCTTCCCTCTTCCTTGTCTATCCCTTCCAATCTTCCTATTCCCCCACAAGGCCCCTGTTTAACATAGCAGGTGCGGCTGCCTGAGCGAGGTATTGGTCATTCTCCCCAGTTGTATCCCAGTCCAATGTTTCACGCTCCAGGACACTGCCCTTGAGGCGGTAGAGGTGGGATCCCTCGCTGAGTCCGAGGGAAAAACCAACCCTGGAGGGTAAACAGATTATGAAGAAGAAAAAGAAGAAAGAAAGAATGAAACAAACAAACAAACAAACAAAGACGTAAGGTCGAATTAAAATGTATGCAACATGCTCTGTAATGGTTAAAAGTTAAAATGAACACTGTAAAGTGGTCGATATTTCGACCACTTGTTACTCTGAATGCGCAGGGTACTACATCCTACCTACAGACCATCACGTCGTAGTCCAACCAGGTTACGTACAATCGCATTAAAACGGCCCTTTTCAGGACCAAATAAAAACTCATTCTTTGAAACAGGATGATATGCGGCCATATTACAGTCGCTGTAAACGGCGTTAATCGAAAAAAAAAAACGTACCAGCCTCTGATGCTAATTTACTACCACACAGCTTGTCTAATGCAACAGCAGTGACGCGTGGTTTAGCAACCATAGCTACCGTGAACCTCAATACAAGGGCAGAACGCTGTAGTCCTTATAGACACTTCCTGTCCAAACGTAAGATCGTGTTATTCGCAGTTGTGATCGTTTTCCATATTCATTATAGTTTAAATAATAGAAATAACACTGTTGTTAATTATTTCTATCATATTCGCGAGCATTATATAAACGGTACGGTTGTGCTAAGGCCATAAAGAAGCAGCCACAAATGTTTTTCGGATGACTATGATATGCGCGTTAGTTGGGTTACCTACCTCCGAAAAAATAAGGGGCTGGTGAACTACCTAGTATATACCATGTGGTTCACCATCCCCGTATTTGTTCGGAGCCAGGAAACCCAAATAACGCGTATAACCTAAAGAACCTTATAATTAATTTGATGAACACCAAATAACTTGAAATTTCTCCCAATGGTCAATAAGGCCCTCCCCTACCTGTGTGTCATCATTGTAAATTGATCCATGGACCTAGCAGAGGAAAAAATATTATGAACAATCCAGCGCCAAATACTAGGGACCATTCTGCAAACATGCGATTTATTGCGCCTCGAAATAACACAGGTACGATTGAATTAATATCTTATGCCACGTGTTCTGTAACGTAAGAAAGTTAAATGAGCACTGTACACCTTCATTGAAGACTGACCAAACCAAAAAAAAAAACCAAACCAAACTCCATGGCACTACAGACCTTGAAGGGCCTTTTCCTACCAAGTGACCGCTGCTCAGCCCGAAGGCCTGCAGATTACGAAGTGCCGTGTGGTCAGCACGACGAATCCTCTCGGCCGTTATTCTTGGCTTTCTATACCGGGGCCGCTATCTCACCGTCAGATAGCTCCTCAATTCTAATCACGTAGGCTGAGTGGACCTCGAACCAGCCCTCAGGTGCAGGTAAAAATCCCTGACCTGGCCGGAAATCGAACCCGGGGCCTCCGGGTAAGAGGCAGGCACGCTACCCCTACACCACGGAGCCGGCGTTGAAGACTGACACGTATGTTAAATTTCTAGGTGGAACGGCCGTTAAGTACTATACCTTTAGCAGGCATCGTGTGTGCTGACTTCGTGGCTGAATCGGTTAAGGGCAGGAGAATAAGATGTGTGAGTATCGGCAGCGAATTTGTTGGAATACAGTATGAGGCGAATATTCTGAACAAAAGAGGTGCTCTATTTTAGCGGCGATACAATGTTAATCAGTATTTCTTTGCTATTGGTTTTAAGGTGTACGCTCTGATTTGGCGCCTTTCCTCTAAGGATAGGTGCGGGAAGGATTGAGAAGGAAATCGGCCTCAGTCTTCTATTAAGGCACCGTCCCGGAATTCGCCTGGTGGTGAAAAAGGGAAATCGAGGAAAACCGTTGAAACCCGCTTTCAGGATGGTCAGCATGGTATTCGAATCCACAAACAGCCGAATCCAGCGCGCACAAATAATAACCCACACCTGCAATGTCACATCACATCACTTATTCTTTTCCTCGCGATGGATTGCTATAAAGAGTACGTTGAAATGTTGCTAATTGTGGAGAAAGTACCGTCGAATTAAAATGTATGCCACGTGCTCCGTAATGGTAAAAAGTTGAATGAATACTGTGAAGTCCGGCTCTGTGGTGTAGTGGTTAGCTTGATTAGCTGCCACCCCCGGGCCCGGGTTCGATTCCCGGCTCCGCCATGAAATCTGAAAAGTGGTACGAGAGCTGCAACTGGGTCCACTGAGCCTCGGGTGGTCAACTGAGTAGAGGTGGGTTCGATTCCCACCTCAGCGATCCTGGAAGTGGTTTTCCGTGGTTTCCCATTTGTCCTCCAGGCAAATGCCGGGATGGTACCTATTTTAAGGACACGGCCTCTTCCTTCCCTCTTCCTTGTCTATCCTTTCCAGGCCTCCCATTCCCCTACAAGGCCCTTGTTCAGCATAGCAGGTGAGGCCAACCTGGCGAGGTACTGCTCCTACTCCCCAGTTGTATCCCCGACCAAATATCTCACGCTCCAGGACACTGCCCTTGAGGCGGTATATGTGGGATCCCTCGCTGAGTCCAAGGGAAAAACCAACCCTGGAGGGTAAACACATTAAGAAAGAAAGAAAGAAAGAAAGAAAGAAAGATAGATAGATAGATAGATAGATAGATAGATAGAACACTGTAAAGTGGTCAACATTTCAAACACTTGTTACTCTGAATGTCAGCCTTTGTGGTCTAGTGGTTAATATGTTTAGCTGCCACCCCCGGAGTTCCGGGTTCGATTCCCGGCTCTACCACGAAATTTGAAAAGTGATACGAGGGCTGGAACGGGGTCCACTCAGCCTTGGGAGGTTAACTGAGTAGAGGTGGGTTCGATTCCCACCTCAGCCAACCTGGAAGTGGTTTTCCGTTGTTTCCCACTTCTCCTCCAGGCAAATGTCGGGATGGTACCTAACTTAAGGCCGCGGCCGCTTCCTTCCCTCTTCCTTGTCTGTCCCTTCCAATCTTCCCATCCCCCCGCAAGGCCCCTGTTCAGCATAGCAGGTGAGACCGCCTGTGTGAGGTACTGGTCATCCTCCGCAGTTGTATCCCCGACTCAGAATCTGAAACTGCTGCACATTGCCCTTGAAGCGGTAGAGGTGGGATCCCTCGCTGAGTCCGAGTGAAAAACCGAACCTGGAGGGTAAACTGATAAAGAAAAAGAAGAACAGGATGATATATGGCCATATTACAGTCACTGTAAACGGCGTTGGTAAAAAAATGTACCAGCCTGTTCTTCGAATCTACTACCACACACTTTGGGTTATCCATTTGCGTCGATGCCCGGCTTAGCGACCCTCGCTACCGCGAGCCTCGGTGGACTGTTAGCACGTTGTGGTACCTATAGACTCTTCCTGTCCAAACATATGATAGTGTTTTTCGCAGCTGTGATCGTTTTACACATTCATTATAGTTTAAATAATAGAAATAACACTGCCGTTAATGATTTATACTAGGGATGGGCTTAAGCGCAGCTCGAGCAGCTCGAGGTGATGACGTCACAGCTCGATGTAGGCCGAGCAGTACCAACGCCACCTAGATCTAGGCGGCGTTCTCAGTACTCGAGCAGGAGTATGGCCCGCCATCTATGAGTGATTTCCTCGCTCTAAATCAGTTGCATGACAATCTTCTTTGCTCTTTGATGTAAAATACCGCATGTTCGTGGAAATAAAATCAGTTTATATCGAAATATATTGAATTATTAATGACTAATCCACTAGAATTACAAGAATATAATACCAGCCCTATGTGTCCATTGATGCATTTTCGCAACATGCAATATCTACGGATTGTGAGATGTAATTTAGAAAATCCTGAAAGTTCAGTTATATCCGATCGGACTCAGGACTTCCGTTCTGTTAAAATTTCCTTATTATTATCATTATTATTATTATTAGCATATACGGCAGCAAAACAATAATTATAAATTGAATGGATACAAATTAAATGTCGATGGCGCCGTAACACCAATGGTGTATTGTATATAAACACGTCTTCGTGCGTTAGAAATAGTATCTTAGCAGTATAATAAAACTGAAAAATATGTTATTCCAATGATACATCCAATAATCAGAAGAACTAGAAATGGAAGTAGCGACCAAATAACGACAGGAGAAAATCACAGAAATATTATCACTATGCGGAGCTCATCTTCATGTCGAGCAGTCAGTTAAATTTGATAACATCGTCGCCGTAAGACCTATCTGTGTCAGTGCGACGTAAAGCAACTAGCAAAAATAAATTTGATAACAAAAATTTATTCTGGGCATATATGGGTTTAATAAACTGATGCGTCCACTACGACTTGTGGTACGTCTGTTATTCTGCAGAATGATTGCTACTTACTCTACTACAAGTAATGCCGGAATGTGAAGACCAAAGAGAATGAGTGAAGACGGAAATGTGCTCGAGTCACACACACACGTCCTGCTTAGAGCGCATGCAAGCCTACGTCACGAGGGAATTCTGTGCTATTCGATCTTGCTCGACCAAGCTCGACACACCAGTTCGTGACGTCAGCACTCAAGCCTGTTCGAGCAGGCGATCGAGTGGCACGTCCCTAATTTATACCATATTCACGAGCATTATATAAACGGTATGGCTGTACTAAGGCCATGAAGAAGCACGTTCTATTGTTTTTCGGATGATTATGATATACGCGTCCGCCTCTGTGGTGTAGTGGTTAGCGTGATTAGCTGCCAACCCCGGAGGCCCGGGTTCGATTCCCGGCTCTGCCACGGAATTTGAAAAGTGGTATGAGGGCTGGAACGGGGTCCACTCAGCCTCGGGAGGTCAACTGAGTAGAGGTGGGTTCGATTCCCACCTCAGCCATCCTGGAAGTGGTTTTCCGTGGTTTCCCACTTCTCCTCCAGGCGAATGCCGGGATGGTACCTACCATAAGGCCACGGCCGCTTCCTTCCCTCTTCCTTGCCTATCCCTTCCAATCTTCCCATCCCTCCACAAGGCCCCTGTTCAGCACAGCAGGTGAGGCCGCCTGGGCGATGTACTGGTCATTCTCCCCAGTTGTATCCCCGACCAAGAGTCTGAAGCTCCGGGACACTG
Source organism: Anabrus simplex (assembly GCF_040414725.1). Taxonomy (NCBI): domain Eukaryota; kingdom Metazoa; phylum Arthropoda; class Insecta; order Orthoptera; family Tettigoniidae; genus Anabrus; species Anabrus simplex. Next base: position 530,184,973 of record NC_090266.1, read on the forward strand.
CCCTTGAGGCGGTAGAGGTGGGATCCCTCGCTGTGTCCGAGGGAAAAGCCGACCCTGGAGGGTAAACAGATGATGATGATATACGCGTTAATTGGGTTACCTTGTTCCTGAAAAATAAGGAGCTGGTGGACGACCCGGTATATACAGTGTCATTCTGCAAATCAAATATCGTTTGCTGCAGCCCAACTAACGTGCACATTGTTATAGGGGTGCTATTCCCCTGCTGCCGTACTGTATGCTACTAATGTTCAGTGAGCACATTTTGCACACGATTCTCCACACTAGCGAAATGTTATATCATCCGTTCACAAAGCATGACGCCTTGAAATCATATAGCAACGTCCTTTTGCCATGTAACTATGATAATGTGTCGTGCCGCGTGACCGGGTGTAACGAAGAGGGGAATCAATGCATAAAGCTAGGTAACAGTGCAGTAATTAATGTCCTAAACGCCGAACCAGACTGCGTATGTACGCTGCTCTCGTCGTACTACCAGCATGTATTCAGAAGTGTAGCGTAGCGGATGTGGTTAGGCGTTCGCATAGTAGTCGACGGAATGTGCTAGCGGTGGTTCGAAACGTACATACTTCCATTATTTTTGCATCGGTAAGATGTTTGAATATGTAAACACAGGCCCACGTTTGCCACACACAAACAGTAGAGTGACGCTGTTATTCATATTGTGGCCTGCGCATACTCCGCTGGTTAGGGCCTGAATGTAGTGTAATCTCTGCTGTCATTCGGCGTGTTCTCCACAGAGGAATACGTTGACATGCTCCTCATTTATGGGGAAGCAGGACAAAACGCGTGCGAGGCACTACGTCTGTACCAGGAACGGTATCCCGACAGGCGACACTCGGCTGCTATTAAGTTCCGCCGTGTTGAAATACGCCCAAAGACAACAGGTGTGATTACCAACCAGCCAAGAGTCCGCGATAGGCCCGTTACATCGGGTGAAACAGAAGAGGCCGTTCTGGAAGCAGCTCACAATAATCCACACATCAATACAAGGGCGAATGCACGACGGCCTATCATAATCTACCCTCAGTATATGGAGAAAAATAGCGTTACGTACGCAAACAAATTTGGCGATAATTTGACAAATTAGAAGAAGTATGTAAGAAAAAGTAATTCAGTCTATCTGAAGAGTTTCATTGAACTTAGAAATGGATAGTGGTACCTGCTATTGAACATGTTCTCGTAATTTCACGTTTTTCTTTATAAAACTGTTTAACTAGGCTCTATAGGACTGAGCTAAATATGGCAAATTATAGCGGTAAATATCTGAATCTCTCACAAAGAAAACGCTAGACGGATCTAAAACAATGAATATGAACGTGCGCCTCTCTTTCAAATGTCTAAGTATTATAAATGCACAAATTATAATTAGGAATCTACAAAACTGAATGAACTATCTGGACAATGTGAAGAACTCACCATACGGCTAAAAGATGAAAAGGTGAAAACATGAACTGTTTGGAAAGCCCTATTAATAATCAATTATAACAAACTATAATGTACAAATTGCAAGATAAATGAAATACATTATATCTCACTGAATACGAAAACGTATTCACATTAATCTTGTTACTACCATCTAACCAGTTCATAGGACATGAGTCCAAAGTTCGATCATTGTCATACTTACAAACCATTTGAGTAGACATTCATTGCTTTATGAACATCAAGACTTACTGTGCGTGAATTCTCGTGGTCCATATCATTGCAATAACGTAGAACCCCAACAGCAGCTTCCTGTCCTTCATATCAGGATCTGAATGGAAGCAAAAAGAAAGTAGTCTAAGTAAAGGATACAAGATTTCAAGAAACGACTGGAATAAATTGTCACAAATTGTAAACATGCACGATAGCAAAAAATAGAATGCTGCATGTCATCAGCCAACAGCGCTACTATGAAAATAGTAGATCTTTTAAGGTTCTGCAATAGTCTGTGAGAATTTAAGCTCACTCTTCAGTGGCACTTTAAACTAATAAGATTCTACAGTATCGTAATACGAGGGCTATAAATACAGGAGTGGCAACGTAGTCCTGACACTCGCAGGAGATCGGGCGTGCGCAAATAGGATATGGGAGCTGTCAGGTGGCGCTGTTTTCGATGTGTAGTGTCAAGGTCAGTCTAGGAATGTCTGAATATGCTACCACAATCCTTTGCGGTGACGGCCATATTTTGAGTCTTAAGAATCGTTATGATGTGGGCCAGCCCCATGTAAAAATGTGAACAATATTTGCTTTTTTTAAGGAAAACGGGATACTGCTCTACACCAAACTGTCAGAATAAGTCAACTGGCGGGATTAGTGTTTCACTTTCCAGTAATATGCAATGGTGAGCTCAGTGGGTACGGTACAAAATTCCAGGCGTGATAAATGGCAACCTACATTCAGTCCCGTTCGAGGTTAGTTGAAATTATTCCTGAAGAATCATGTGTTAATATGATCGATTTTTTTTAAATTATGGGTTCCGTCATGTATTTCCTTCTGATATCATTTTAGCGAATCGCGGTGTGAACAGAAGAGGGTAGATGAACCGTGACGCTCAAGTGGAATTCCATCCCAAAAATGTTCCATGCGCACCTAACAAAATGTTCTAGGAAACATTCAAAAACAAAGAATTGTTAAAAAGAAGAAGCTGAGGTAATAGAAACTGAATAGGTCTAATAATATTATTCGTGTTTACTTTTTCGAATTAACTACGCAAGGGAGGTCGTTTAGGAAAAATTAAAGTAAGCAGTCTGGCACAATTAAGTGGAAAATTACCAGGACTCAGCTAAGGACCACGTGGTCGCCAACCATCACTTCCTAGTTAAGAGACCCTTTTCAGACAGGCAGGGGATACCCTGGGTATTATTCTACTACCCGCTCCGCACGGGATAAAGATTATGAAAGCCTATTACAAACTGGTTCGCAGTTATCTATCAAAAGTGTTATATCACTCGTATAAAAGTGAGACATATGATTAGAATGATAAGTACAGCCCAATATTCACATAATGCCTAGCTAATTTTCTTCTTCCTTAATTGCAATCTGCTGTACGTCGCAACGACATATATAGGTCTTATGGAGAAGATGGGATAGGAAAAGACTAGAAGTGGGAAGGAAGCGACCGTGGCCTTAAATAAGGAACATCCCCAGCATTTGCCAGGTGTGAAAATGGGAAACCAACGAAAACCATCTTAAGGACTGCCGACAGTGCGGTTCGAACCCAGTATCTCCCGAATGCGTTGATAGCTACGTAACCCAAACCGCACAGCTACTTCCTCGGTCTTCTTTTTGTTGTTCTTCTTCTGATGACGATGACGAGTATTACCTTGAATTGTTTTCTTTCGAAAAGAGAACTGAAAACCGTAGCCCTACAAATTATGATTACCATTTTGTGGGATTAGTAGAATACATCCACGGTATCTCCTGCCTGTTGTAAGAGACGATTAAAAGGGGCCCCAGGGATTCAACTTGGGAGCGTGGGTTGTCGACCACGTGGCCCTTAGCTGAGTCCTGGCATTGCTTTCACTTATTTGTGCTAGGCTCCTCACTTTTTCTATTCCATCCCACCTCCCTTGGTCAACACTTGTTATTTTCAGACCCCGACGGTATTAGAGCATTCAAGGCCTAGGGACTTTTACATTTTCACGAACTTCAGGGCCTTTGTTTTTCTTTGGCCGATAACTTCATTTCTCTAAGTGTTGGATCCCTTCCAGTTTTCCCTCTGATTATTGTTAATAGCGGATGGTTGTGCAGTTGTACTCCCTCTTAAAGCAACAATCACGACCACCACCACCATTTTGTACTATTTAGCTGCATGGGTTACCCATAAGCTAGTAAGAGTAGCCACTCTGGTTGTATATGTGAAGAATATTTTTGCCTCTGAACCCAAAGAAATTACCGCGTGAATGGATAACAACAGCTGACAAACATAATTTAATGCAATCGCCTCAAGGTGCATTCAGTGTTTGTCAACATGCTGGGGTAACCTTTCAGAAACGTAGTACCGGTAACTACTTCCTTAAGAAAGTAAATGCTGAAGGTAATTTACTACAACTGTCTTTATGTACTTTAAGTTCAATATTTCATGTAATCATAATATAACAGAGGGACCGTCCAGATTTCTATGTTTCACTCAATGAGATTGCGTATTTTGACAAATGATATTAATAAGAAGTACACTAAGACCAAGTTGTATGGAAGTAAAAGGGTATACATGAGCACTTCTGCTGATTCTTGTTTCTCAAAAAATTAAATTCAGGTTCTGTTAATTATCTTCTTATTCAAATAACTTTGGATGCATTCATGTCATTTAAGTGTTATACAGTTATATATACATGAACTATAGATGTCCAGATAAATTCTACATGTAAAATAGTTGTTTGTTTGTTTTTATGTCAATGTTTGTTACTTAAATCCTTCAAATTCGAATACACTTGCCTTTGGTTACACTCACTTAAAGGCTCACCATGGCGACTCCATAAATAACATTCGTGTCTTGACCTCCCTAGACTGATCTCGTATAGTGTGCATTTGACGCACCTCCAGTTGGGAGTGTTGTTTCTGTGTGGTGTTGAATTGAAGAGTGTCAATTTCACCAACCTAAAGCATGTTTTCAAAAGGTGATCAGCGTTCGTGGATTACAATGGAGGTCGCCCTTGCGTCAGAATATTATCGAGGATTACGTGAAGCCTGTGGCAAGAATGCATTACCATACAGGACGTTTGCACGATGGGTCATGGCGTTTCGTGCAGGTCGGAAAGAGAGTGCGGATTTGCACCGTACAAGTCAGCCCTCCATTCCTCAAGGTCAGATTGTCATCATGAGTAGTCTCGTTTCCGTAGACCATCGATGGACTGTCCGGGAATTATCCGTAGAGGTTGTTTCAGTCATCCAACAGTGTGTCACATACTGACGAATTATCTTAAAATGAGGAAAATTACGTCCCGTTGGGTTCCACATCAACTGACCGACGTAGAGAAATGGCACCGGTATGCACTGGCTGGCATCCACCAGGACAGATACCGCAGCGAAGGAGACGTATTTCTGCAGCGTATTGTCGCCATTGATGAGACGTGGTCACGAGTCTGAATTAAAGCGGCAATCGAATGAATGGCGTCACCAGGTTCGCCACGTCCACAGAACTGTCGACAGGAAGCCAGTCTCGTGAAGCTTATGCTGATTGTGACATACGACTACGACGGTGCTGTCTCGAGGGTGGCTACTATTGCCGATTGCTGGAGCGTCATCAGTGTCCAGCTATACGGTGCAAACGTCCGCGTTTATAGTGAGATGATCGCCCTACAACGCACGTTGTCATATGGCAAAAAATGTCAAGCACTTATTGCAACGATGGCATTGGGAGGTCTTAGAACACCCTCCGTACTCACCAGATATGAGTCCTTGTGACTTCGACAGGTTTCCGAAGTTGAAGGAAACCCTTCGAGACCACCAATTTCCTAACGTAGCATCTGCACTACCGAGCTCGATAGCTGCAGTCGCTTAAGTGCGGCCAAGTCCAGTATTCGGGAGATAGTAGGTTCGAACCCCACTGTCGGCAGCCCTGAAAATGGTTTTCCGTGGTTTCCCATTTTCACACCAGGCAAATGCTGGGGCTGTACCTTAATTAAGGCCACGGCCGCTTCCTTCCCACTCCTAGCCCTTTCCTGTCCCAACGTCGCCGTAAGACCTATCTGTGTCGGAGCGACGTAAAACAACTAGCAAAAATAAAAAGCATCTGTACTCCGCACAGTAGCGAGATCCGTCACTGTCGTCAACAGAGAACACCTTGTAAACGGTCCTCTACGGCTTGCCGACATTTGGCAAAATGTAATAGACTTTGTGGGTGATAATACTGAAGGAATGTAATGCAATTGTACTTGTTAGTTAATTAAATATTGCGTTCTATCAATATGGCCACTACTTTATTTCCAGCCCTCGTATTTATGAGAAGTATAAGATATGATTGCATACATACATACATAAATACAGTCTTAATATTGTAATTTTTGCGTTTCAAGAAAAAAACCATAACAAATTCTATTTTTGAAGTTAGCGTCCGTTCATTATTTCGCTTGGAAAAGTTGCATTCCAAATCTAACTAGAATCCCTTAGGTTTAATAGTAATGTTTAATAATGTTAATGTTAATGTTAATGTAATGTTAATAATAATAATGTTTTAATGTTTAATGTTTTATAATATTGTGAGATGGACAGTAGACAATGGTATGATAATAAACAGGGTTAAAAGTCAGGTTGTGAGTTTCACAAATAGGAAAAGTCCTCTCCGTTTTAATTACTGCGTTGAAGGGGTGAAAGTTCCCTTTGGGGATCATTGTTAAGTATCTAGGTATTAATATAAGGAAAGATCTCCATTGGGGTAATCACATAAATATGATTGTAAATAAAGGTACAGATCTCTGCACATGGTTATGTGGGTATTTAGGGGTTGTAGTAAGAATATAAAGGAGAGAGCATATTTGTCTCTGGTGAGGCTCCAACTAGAGTATGGTTTCAGTGTATGGGACCCTCACCAGGATTACTTGATTCAGGAACTGGGAAAAATCCAAAGAAAAGCAGCTCGATTTGTTCTGGACGATTTCCGACAAAAGAGTAGCGTTACAAAAATGTTGCAAAGTTTGGGCTGGGAAGACTTGAGAGAAAGGAGACGAGCTGCTCGACTAAGTGGTATGTTCCGAGCTGTCAGTGGAGAGATGGCGTGGGAGGACATCAGTAGACGAATAACTTTGGATAGTGTCTTTAAAAGGAGGAAAGATCACAATATGAAGATAAAGTTGGAATTCAAGAGGACAAATTGGGGCAAATATTCTTTTATAGGAAGGGGAGTTAGGGTTTGGAATAACTTACCAAGGGAGATGTTGTATAAATTTCCAATTTCTTTGCAATCATTTAGGAAAAGGCTAAGAAAACAACACATAGGGAATCTGCCACCTGGGCGACTGCCCTAAATGCAGATCAGTAGTGATTGATTGATTGATTGATTGATTGATTGATTGATTGATTGATTGATTGATTGATTGATTGATTGATTGATTGATTGATTGATTGATTGATTGATTGATTGATTGATTGATTGATTGATTGATTGATTGATTGATTGATTGATTGATTGATTGATTGATTGATTGATTGATTGATTGATTTTGCTTTTCTCTACGATGTCAACTATGCGCCTTTTCATCACTTCAGAAGGACACATAATAAATACACTCCTTATGTTGGTAAATTTTTCATGTGCTCTGTAAAATACACTATATTCAGAAAGTACATTTCAGTCATGAAATAAAACAATGAAAAGCAGAACTGTGGCTTTCCAAACTCAGCTTCTACTATACTGGTACAGTTTATAGTAAATCTATGTACTGAATTAGAAAAGAATAGAATACTCCCATCCTCTAGTTCCAGTTCGCCTGAACCTGGGGAGAGAGCATTCGTTTATTGCAATTCATTTGATACATGCATTAAGTTAATCTTATTACAATTATTTGACTATTGCTACATTAGATGTTGTACTTAAAGCTAATAATATTTATATTCATTCCACAAATTATCATCCCTTTTTCTTTTCTTTTAGCTTTATTTTTGTCCTAGATGTTGTGCAGTACTACAAATTTGGGGACAAACATGTATCCTACCCTTCATTATTTTAGTTAGTGCTTTACTTTTTCAATTACTTTTGCCACGTATTTTTAAAATACAAGGATATTTGCTATTGCCATTCCTTCTTTAATAATTTAACAATTTTATAGAATTACTAGCTGATGTACCCGTGCTTCGCTACGGAATTCTACATTGTATACAGAATTGTAGGTTAGGTAGTGTACACGTTGTGAGCAAGACTGTATTAATTAAATTGCATAGCTCTTAACGTTACCCTAGAACCGCGACGGAAAAATCACCAAACGTCTTTTCTCATATGATGGCTGTATTAGGGAATTTTCATTGTAATGGTAGGCCCGCTTGACTACCATCAGTCACAATCAGGTTGGGGAATTGCATTATAGTGGCAGACACTCACTCTCCACCTGCTTTTTTACATCCTCAGAAAGACTGTTTTAGTGGTTTTCCCAACTGAAATGAACATAGGCCATTACCATGACGTCAGTAGGAATGGCGCGAGTAAAAACAAGTATTTCACATGAAATACTCGATCAAATGAAAAACAACACATTTCTCACTTTTAACGAAATGTATTACGCCGCCGATCTAACAGTCCAAAGTTCCAGAGCTGGAATGACCAGGCCGCAGACAGCCGTGATCCGTGAAGACTCTTCGTCTCTTTTCGGTGGAGGTGGGGTCGAACAGTGGAAAGTTTCAGGTCAAAAACTATGCCCTTTAACTAATCTGTTTCCTAGGAGTACCCGATGAGTCGGAAAATCTCAATTCACTACACTGGCGGCGGAAAAATCTATCTGACTTGGAGCCAAACTTTTCTTCAAGGCCAGGGGAGAAACCCCCTCTTCACTGCTAATTTTGAATAAAATTAATGTAGAATTTAATAAAAGTGAAAAGGAAGAAGCTCTTTTTAAGAAACGGCTCTTTTCAGGGTTGAATTTTGAGTTATTTAGTGAATTGTGGTGCTATAATTTGGAATATGCCTAAATTGTAATTCTAAAGCAGGTCATACTACTACTACTACTACTACTACTACGTGAAGCTCTACCTTAAGTGTGCACACTGCTCATTAAAAACGGTGCGTCAGAGTAGGGATCGAATAGCTGAATACTATGATGAACCAGAGGAATGACATGCTAAAGAAGAAACTTTTCTAACTCCTCAGCTATCTCCCGCCAATATTCAGTCAGGCTGTTATAATTGGTACGCAGCAGTAATCCCATCTATCGGAATTGAGTGGCAGCGTAAGAGACAAAGAATATCACAACAAACAATGGCCAATGTAATGTTATTGTTGATCAATGTGTAACGGTTCAAATCCCGTTACAAGATGATATCTGTATTTTTATTATTTTATGATGTTATCTGTTTTATTATTATTATTATTATTATTATTATTATTATTATTATTATGTCAGTATTATTATTATTTTACCTGTGATATTATTACTATTATTGTAATTATCATTCTCATTCAATTCAATTCTGCAACGCTTGTCGCTTGCATAATTGTAGTTAAATGTATGCATATACAGTATACGTAAGTGTAGAATAACACTCAAGACATGTACAGTGAGAATTGTTGTATATATCAGATGTTGAGTGTGACATCGTTACATTGTGCAATACTGCTGGAGTAAATGCAAAGTCATCGCTACGTCATGGCTACGTCATCGTGAGCATTTAGCAATGAGCTCAGATACTCAGGCCGCCCCAGGGAATTTCACCATTGTATGTAATATCTGTCGCGTAGGTGGGAGCAGGTCATTGTCATTTCTGGAGGTTACGTAGCTGCGTCATCCAACGTCTATATAAGGTGGCTGCATATTGTAGCGTCAGTCATTAGTTAAACGGAAGCAGTACAGTGAAGAAGCCAAAATGGATAAGTGAACAGTCATTATTCTACTGGAAGGAGAGGCACAGTTGGCCATTAAGTGAACGAAGATGGAGTGGCCTCAGTCATTCAACGGGAGTCAATAGTTAAACGGAAGGTGAAGAGAGAAGAAGTGGATGGTGAACTGATGGAGTCGTAGAGGGACACACTTGCAAAGAAGTGATACCATACAGACTTACAAAGAGGTCATATGATATGGAGAAGAAGCAGTCACATGGATATATCACCAAATTAGGCGTGAGACATCTACAGTAAACACCAGATTTAAGGAATACGTCGTAATTACACTCAAAGTGTTGAAGGTACAGTCAAGTGAAACAGTGAGGGATATATTTTGTATAAATTGTTAAATGTCCGATTAAATGTTCTTTCAGTTGCAATGTCATAATTTCATATTCTCATCTGTTTTATCGCAACAAGACTCCCTATTTTTTATATATTATTTAAAGAATATATTTCGTTCTATCAAATGAATTCATAGTATTATTTCAATGACAGAATTAGATAACCTCAAATTTAATGGGGAAACCGAACGCCAATCTCCTTTTTCCAGAACCTATATGGTATGTTGTCAAAAGTAAGCTTATTACCCCACACCCTAGAGATAGTCAAGATTCTCATTCTATTATTGCCGCACTGAGTGGTAGCTGGCGCCCTTCAAATAATGTATGTGTAAGTAAGCAGGTAAGAAGTAAGTGTGAGTACAAGGTTCGACGATTGTGTATTTTATTTAATGAATATTAATTTTCATTAATTTCCACTTTAAATGGAGATATTTCATATTCTTCAAGTTAAATGCAGTTTTATATCTTCGTAAAAGTAGTCAGCGAGTTAGGAAAATCTCAAATGTTATGGGCTTTCAGTACTGTAGGCCTTCATATTTAGTTTTCTTCCGACTCTGAAATACCACTCTTATCATAGTCGGAACAGTAAAACTGAATAAAAACATAAATGATCGGAAATAATTCTCTATAACTTTCGTTATGTAGTACTTTTCGATAGGACCAATAACATAGGTATTTAAAATTTAAATTTTGGGCACATTCCCCTAAACTACAATTTCATCCAGGGTGAAGACAATTTTTTTAACTTAGACTGTAGTTTCTTATTCCCCGACTCTATATACCGACTTTCATTAAATTCTGTTAACCCATTTTCTCGTGGCTCGGCATCAAAAATACAAATCATGAATATCTGCGTTATCAAAGCCAGTACCGTAACAATGTATGACATAAATGATCGGAAATTTAATTCTATATAACTTTAGTTATGTAGCATTTATCGATAGGACCATTAATAATATAAATATTCGAGAATTAAATTGTAGAGATTCCCTTAAACTACCATTTCGTTCAGCGTGAGTAAAATGATTTATAGCCTAGATTGTAGCGGCTCATCCCCCGACTTCACATACCGATTTCGTTAAATTCTCTTCAGCCGTTTTCTTGATGCGTGTACAGACAGACAGACAGACAGACAGACAGACAGACAGACAGACAGACAGACAGACAGACAGACAGACAGACAGACAGACAGACAGACAGACAGGTAGGCAGACAGACATTACGGAAAAGTAAAAAGTGCATTTCCTTGTTACTATGGACATGACCGATACAGAAATACCATTCTTTTCAAATTCTGAGCAATGTACAGACAAAACTCTTATTTTATATACATAGATGTAGAATAATCGACACGTAGTGCTTTTAAAAGAAGTATTATCTAATAATAATGTTATTTGTTTTACGTCCCACTAACTACTTTTACGGTTTTCGGAGACGCAGAGGTGCCGGAATTTAGTCCCTCAGGAGTTATTTTTACGTGCCAGTAAATCTACCGACGCGATGCTGACGTATTTGAGCATCTTCAAATACCACCTGACTGAGCCAGGATCGAACCTTCCAAGTTGGGGTCAGAAGAGAAGTATTATCTACTTAATTACGAATTTACATTAACATGTTGATTAAATTTCAAGAAAACAATGGAATTTTGGAAAAACGATTAATTGTATATGAAAGAAATGTTCGTGATATATCTACTTTTATGTAGGTGACATTCCCACAATTTTTCGTGAAAATGCATGCATTAGGTAAAAATATATTTTTATCTCCGGAGTGTCGCCTTAAGGGCTACCGACAGTGGAGTTTCAACCCGCAATCTCGTAGCTACGTGACCCAAACCACGAAGCCAACTCACTTGGTATTATTATTATTATTATTATTATTATTATTATTATTATTATTATTATTATTATTATTATTATAAACTGATTGATGGCATTTGTAGTGGTGTACTCTAATATATAATGGGCCCCAATGCCACTTTCTGCGTTCTAAAATCATTTCGAACGGTACCATATTTATGGCAATATTCAGAATTTTCGTTGCATAATGTTCATAGAATATATATCACTAAAAATAAAACAGCAGGAAAAGTAATTTCAAATTCATTACCACCTGAATGCTATACATTTTAACAAAAACTTAACGTATATTATAATATATAACTCTAAAACTTTGCATGTGAACGTATCTCTTGGACTTATATTATCTAACAGGACTATCTTTAAAGAGAAATGTATTTATCGCTGTTATGATTTCCAGAAAAATGTTATAAAACAGTTCGTCAGTTGATATCAGCTGGGAATACCTTTACTTCATTCCGTACGTTTCTGGGCGTGGTGAATCGATTGATACAAATGTCGAGCACAAACATTACTATTCTGGTTCTCTCTTGTTTGAGAATATTCGTGGTTCTACAGTGCGATGTTTGAAAATAGGCTGTAAGGACCCTTAACTTTAAGGCAGTCATTTCCGGTGTTTTCGGAGTAAACAAAAAGCATCCGTGAAATTTAATCAGACCGTTAATCTTAAGTCGTGAGCCATGAGACGTACATGCTTTTCGCGAAAATCACACCATTGGAACGTGATTCTCCATTTTGAAAATCTCACGTACTGTACATTGGCCAGGATTCCCTCAGTAAGAAGTTGGAGACTAAGTCGCTACTTTTTATGGGTAGTGCCCATGCAATGTTTTAGCGATACAATCAAATTCAATTGCACTTATTGGCGACTTATTGGGTCTCATTCACTTGACTGAACTTATGGAAATATTTTTATTGGCATTCGAGCAACAAAACGACTGTTGCGTGTCATACGAAACTACTGATTATATTGGCCTCGATGAGAGAGCCGTTTCGCATATTTGTTTAAATACAGACCTTCTGTTCAGAAAACAATTACCAGTATTTCTTATACAGTAGAACTTTATTAATTCGAACTATTTCGCGGTCCCTTGAAATTGCCATACAGCACAATGTTAAAAATTATTCGTGTTTAATTCAAATCTTCCTCTTCGACGGTTCTTCTCTCCATCTAAGCACTATGTGTACAATCGATTTTGATGAGTTTGATATTCCAGAAATGATTATGAAGGCATTGTTACCTGCATAGAAATGTATTAAGAATTCACCCACCCACCCCTATTCCGAATTCCCAAATTACATTTCCCAACAACTTTGCGCAAATGATCATCTGCATTATTGTCCCCAATGTTCACATTTAAATCTCCAGCTATTACTGTTATTTCTCGTGCTGACATCTTCGTCATTGAACTGTAGATTTTGTTGCATTCTTGTAGGCATTATCCTACTCCAGATGCCATCGGTTGCGGATAATCCTCTGTTTTTTGTGTTTTCCGCAAATTTCTCCCTTAATTCGAATATTGCGCTATTTAATTGGAAGTAAAAATACCACATTAGAACTGTCATATTAGTTCTCAAAAAATGATATGTGAGGAGGATGGAACATTGTCTGCGTTGAGGAGGAAAGTAGCGTAGAATCATGCTGGTGCTGTTAACCGAATTGTAGTTTTTGCGAAGGTAAGAAAAAGTTCAAGATAATAGCTACCTAACGATATGTCCTTTATTACAACTCGAGGGACCACTGTAAAAGTATGGATCATTTGGAATTCGAGATTCGTGTATGGTATGTGACATTGTTTAATTCGAATTATTTTTTCTTGGGCCATAAAGGTTCGAATTAACCGAGTTCTACTGTGTAGTATTCATTTATTTGGAAGTTGGAATGCTTACTAATTACTATTATTGTTCCTTCACTTTAACATCAAGATCAGCAGCCCTGATAACTTGAGCGCGTCTGAGGTCTGTATAACAACTTATTTGAGGATATTTTCCAAAATTTCCTTTCGTTCCTGACACTGTTAAGCATCCGGAGTAAAGTTAAAAATTCCGTTTTAAGTCAAATTATGATGAATAGAAGGCATTTCAGTCCTCCTAATTGCCTGTTTTGATCGTTAGCACCTATTTTGGAAAAAAGCTAATTTACGCACCTAACACATTTTTATTTTCTAAATTGCATTTCAATTTTTGTTTCAATACATCTCGTTGGCCTATTGTGATTATGACTTGACCACATCCTTTGACATCTCTCGATTTAAAAATAAACTGATAAACTGACTATAACGAGGAATAAACTTACACCATAAATCCTTGAAAAATACACAGTAGTGTGAAGTAGATGCAACGATTTAGCATTTAGAAACCACTACTATCGATGACGAGTTATATTTCACTGAACGCACACAGTGTAATAATACGTATAAATATGTAGCCTACACAGTAATTCTGCAATGGTCCGCCTCTGCGGTGTAGTGGTTAGTGTGATTAGCTGCTATCCCCAGAGGCCCGGCTTCGATTCCCGGCTCTGCCACGAAATTTGAAAAGTGGTACGAGGGCTGGAACGGGGTCAACTCAGCCTCGGGAGGTCAAATGGGAAGAGATGGGTTCGATTCCCAACTCAGCCATCCTGGAAGTGGTTTTCCGTGGTTTCCGCCTTCTCCTCCAGGCAAATGCCGGGATGGTACCTAACCTAAGCCGTCCCCGTGGTGTAGGGGTAGCGTACCTGCCTCTTACCCGGAGGCCCCGGGTTCGATTCCCGGCAAGGTCAGAGATTTTTACCTGGACCTGAGGTCTGGTTCGAGGTCCACTCAGCGTACATGATTAGAATTGAGGAGCTATCTGACGGTGAGATAGTGGTCCCGGTCTAGAAAGCCAAGAATAACGGCCGAGAGGATTCGTCGTGCTGACCACACGACACCTCGTAATCTGCAGGCCTTCGGGATGAGCAGCGGTCACTTGGTAGGCCAAGGCCCCTCAAGGGCTACAGTGCCATGGGGTTTGGTTTGGTTTGGTTTGGTTTGATTTGGTACGTAACTTAAGGCCACGACCGTTTCGTTCTCTCTTCCTTGTCCATCCCTTCCAATCTTCCCATCCCCCACCAAGGCCCCTGTTAAGCATAGCGAGTGAGGCCACCAGGGCGAGGTATTCGTCATCCTCCCCAGTTGTATCCCCCGACCCAGTTTCTCACGCTCCAGGACACTGCCCTTGAGGCGGTAGAGGTGGGATCCCTCGCTGAGTCCGAGGGAAAAACCAACCCTGGAGGGTAAACAGGTTATGAAAGAAAGAAAGGAGGAATTCTGCATTGACAATATTGATCCGTCGAGCGTTATCGATATAAAACTCGCGTAATTCAACTCCGTTGCACTCACAATACAAATATCACAACGCTACTATAACTCACTACATAACTCATACAAAATAAACAGTAGATCACGATTGATCCACAGGGAGGCACTGATACAAATGATCTATGACAACTCGCTAAATGATATGACATCAACTGAACTCACTCTATTCCCTAAACTTTATATACATAATGTCTATGATTCTGGATATCCGGATCTATGGCTAAATGGTTAGCGTGCTGGCCTTTGGTGACAGGGGTCCCGGGTTCGATTCCCGCCAGGGTCAGGAACTTTAACCATCTTTGGTCAATTTCGCTGGCACGGGGACTGGGTGTATGTGTCGTCTTCATCATCATTTCATTCTCATCACGCGCGCAGGCCGCCTACAGGCGTCAAATCAAATGACCTGCACCTGGCGAGCCGAACATGCCCTCGGACACTCCCAGCACTAAAAGCCTTATGCCATTTCATTTATGATTCTGGATAATTTTGGTTTCCCACAATATAATATTAATACAAGAAACCTGGAATGCTTTACAATTAACATCCAGAAGTCCTCGGTAAATTCTGGTTCTAAAAATATCTTGAAACAGGTGTATTACGTCACAATATCGAGAAATACCTATACAGTAGTTAGCCTTTAATATAAACGTCCTTGGTACATCAATGTTCCCTTGTTCACTTACGTCAACATAAATACAACTGGAAGTTTTCTGAGCAACTTGAAACAGACGAAAAATGACTTACGAGTTATAAGCATAACGTTGCCTTATCCAGAATTCTCTTGAGTCAGTACTGTACCGGGAACGCCGCTACGAGAGAAGTCCGAAGTATGTTTGTTGAACTTCGCGCGAGGAGGAAGGTAGGCAGCCCGCCGAACGCAGTGACGTACCCAGCGAGTGACGTGGCCACCGTAAGCCAGCTATTCGTGCCATATATGGTAATGTTCCAGCTCACCCTCAAAAGTACATTTTGAGCTACTTTATCGCCATTTTGACACTGCCATCTTAAAAACCTTTACAATGGACGTCATCTGTCAATATTTCAAGAAAATCCACCGAGTATTATAGAAGTTATAAGGGTAGATAGTACCCGAGTTCTAGACACTTCCATGCGAACGTGTATAAAAGGAGGACCGCCCGACCTACGAATTCAGTGTCTGTCACTCCGCCGTCTCTGTGACACGGGTAACAGGAGAAGTATTCTGTGTGTCGAACTTCTGGTTGACAGTCTGCGAAATCCAAGTATTGGAACTTCGGTATTTTCTCTAAGTGTTGTATCGGGACTTTATCATATTCTTGAAGTGCCTCAATGGGACTTTGTTATTTTCTGCGAGCATCGTATTGGAACTTTGTCATATTGACACATTGGAACTTTGTTATTTTTCGTGTGTCGTGATTGGACTTTGATATTTTCTTAAAGTGTCATATAGGAACTTCGTTATTTTTCGGAAGCGTTTCATTGGAACTTTGTTATTTTCGCCAAGTGTCGCGATAAGACTTTATTATTTTCTTAAGGTGGCATATAGGAACATTGTCATCGGAACTTTATTTTCTTCGAGTGTCGTGTTGGGACTTTAATATCTTGACACATCGGAACTTTGTTATTTCTACACATTGGAACTTTGTTATTGTTTGAAGTGCCACATAGGGACTTACTTATTCGACGACGATCGAAAGGACTTTGAATTTTCACGAGTGTTGTGTACCGCATTGAACTTACGTTTCGAACTTATTCGAACTTGTATTTTTTGAATCAATTTCTGGAACATTGAAATTTTCCGAGCGTGTAGGATGAACTTGTGCCCTACCAACATAAACTTTCGTGTGAACGATATGACTTATTTTCTCAAGTGCCTCATTGAATTTACGCCTTGTAAAGACTATGAAACTTAGGGGACGTTCAACATTACGTATAATTGTGAAATATGCAATACTTTCCAAGTGCTGCACAGGGACTTATGTTTTGATTCTTAAAGACTGTGACAATTCAGAATACGCATATCGCGTTCCCAGAAAGCCTAGAACTTTCCAGTACTTTGAGTGATCCATAATTTATGAAGTCGGACTTTTTCTTTCAAATATTATTTTCTTTAATGGCTATTCATTTCGCCTATTGACGAAACAGGACAGTTTCCGAGTGCTACTTATTCAGTTCATTGCCAATATGTTTTAAATCTTCAGAACTATGCGTTTAGGACTGCAGTGACAGTAATCCTCTAGAACATTCTGACTTACAGTGAGCTTGCATTATAAACTTGCATTTCTACCAGTACTTGTTCTTCGAGTGATTATTCCAGAACGTTTTGATTTAATATCTAGAGTGCAGTAACCATAATTGAAAGGTCATATCTGTTCAGACAGTGCCATGAATGTGTGGAGTGCCGTGTAGGAAATTCAAGTGTGAATTACGTCTCGAATCGAACCCAGGAACGTGTGCCAACCTTCGAGACATTCCAGAACGTCGGGACATTCCAGAACGTCGAGACTTCCATAACGTCGAGACATTTCCAGAACCTCGAGACATTCCAGAACTCCTCATCCGAGCAGGTGTGGTCCCTGCCCAGTCGATGTCCAGCACCATCCCAGGACTTGGAGGTACCAACCAGCCACGACACTTCCACGCTGCTGTACGAAGGTGATATGAACTTGCTTTTCATGATCAATAAACTCAATTTATCAAAAGAATCTCTAAAATCGATAACTATACCTCTCTCTGTACCAGCTCCAATGATAAAGCCACTCCCTAGGTTAAGAATCATGCTCGTTAACTTGATATCAAGCGCCTTAAAGATATGAACACATTTTTACGGGTACAGTACACATTCAACTAAAAGTTTCCTGAATAACTTGGAACACATGAAAAATTATTTATAAGTGATAAACATAACCTCAGCTAAATACATGAGCTATGCACACATGATTAAGTCTAAATACGTAACGTACCTATAACGCATGAAAATTTGTTTTCAGCTATACACAAACAACCTAGCTTGCGTCAAGTAAACCGTAATGTAGCCGGATTGTAAGTTAATAAAAAAAAATTATTACAGTACCGCACTTTCAAATATAATTATTTCCTGGAATTTTTCCAATTATTTGGAGTCAGTACGAATATGAATTAAGCCCTGCTGCACGGCCGACTGCCATCCTTAACGTCAACTCTATATGGAGGGATGTATTCCCTATTGTGCGTTTCTGTGGTAGTTTTTAATGTGACGTGTTGTGTGTAGATGAAGCTTTTTGAATCAAGACAATCACAAGCATCCATCCCCCGAGATAGAGAAACTAACCAAATATGGCTAAAATTACCAGACCAACCAGGAATCAATCCTGGGACACTCTGTCCCGATTACCACTACGCTGACGGTTGAGCCAACGAACTGGACCACTCCCAAACCTAGTAAAACCCCATTTAATATAATAAAATATAATATATTTATTAAGATAGATTTGAATTATATACGTGTAATGCAAATATTAGATAGGACGCAGTACATTAATTAATATCATTTAATTTGTTAGTACAATTATCAGGCCCAAGTGTTGCTGACTTTATTATTATTATTATTACTATTATTATTATTATTTTCTGTATGAATAATATTATTCTTGTTAATGTTATTACCGCCCATTAAAGGTGGCCTATATAAATTTGTAAAATGTGTCATGTATCTGTGGAGGTTTACTATAATTGGGGACGTTTGTGCCATTTTGCATGTGAGATTTATTAGATATTTAACATAATATAAACTTTAAATAGTTAAGTAGTTGATAAAAATTCTAGCTTCTTGGCCGAATGGTCAGCATCGAGCCCTTTGGTTCAGAAGATCCCAAGTTCGATTCCCTGCTGGAAATGTTTTGAATGTTTTGGAATGGACTAATTGATTTCCCTGACTCGGGGACTCGGTATCTGAGTTTTCCCAACACGCTTTCCTCCATACACAAACACAGCAAAATATCAGCCACCACAGAAACACCGAATACATCTCTCCGCTTGAGGTTGGCGTCATGACGGACAAAGTGCCAAGCCCACATATGCATCACAGTTCGCACCCGCGACTCCGCCAGCTTGGAAGAAGAAGAAGTGAATATGCCGGAGGAGATATGCAGAGAGTGCCAGGATTTGCAAACCACCGTCTTGGGACAACTCCGCTTATTAGGTGCTGCTCTGGAAGCTGACATTTGAGGATACGTGCTGGAATAGTTCACCAACAACAACGGGAAACAGTGTAACTTCGTGAATGTAAGATGCTAAATTTTAGGGTACATTCTGACATTATATTTCTGCATCCTAATGATTTACTTTGCCAACCAAATCATTTCCAACCAAGGGAGATGATGTCCCCGTCAAATTTGGCCTATAATGAACGTTTTGTAGTGCAGTCAACTAACAGGCTATTATTTTTTTCGTACGGGCGAGATATTTCCAGCCCGGGTTACAGAGATGTGTTCACATGTTGGGAACCGGTTTTAGCCAGCCAGGAGCGAAGTATTGATTTTCCAATCGAGCGATCAGCTGTGCCACGTGACCCAGCGAGGGCTCTCAAGGCCACTGCGAGGTGAATACGCATGACAAGTGTCTTCAAATGAGAGCACTTTCCAGCTTTATAATAACCTATCAGGAAGAAGACGGCAGTCAATTACGTATATAAGAAGACGTGGAGCCACACCTACCTCAGGAAGTTAATAAATACCTTAGTTTTGCGAAGAAATACTCCCTTGCTATCTTGCTCTCTTGCTATCTTGCGCTATTGTTATCTTGCGCTCTTGTTCTCCTGCTGAATGACTGAATCGGCGCTCTCAATTATTCTACAGAAAATATTGAACACGGGCATTCTGTAGTTGAAATGTCATCCTTTTTACGTACAATAACCTACGACTCTGACGAACCTTCACAGGCTAAGTTAAGTGTCGTTCATCATCTAAACTTGGCGTATTTGTGTGTGAATATTTCCTAAAGACTTGTGTTAGTTTCAGCTTATACCGCATAAAAGAAGGAAGAGGATTACCACGTGGCTACTGCAGTACCTCAAGATGTTTCCACAAATTGAAGAGGAACCCTACAGAGTTCCTGCATTGAACTTCGCTGCTGACCTGGTGTGCTAAATGAAGGCGAAATCTAACATGGAGAGATAACGACAGAAGCAGCCATCCAACACCATGTGATCCAGAAATTCCAGATCACCGGCAGATATTCAGTTCCATCATGCATTTAAGTACCTTTCTTTAATATTTCTCTGTTCATCTTTGTAGAAGTAATGCTTGCTTATTCAATAGCGTTGATATTTCTTCTACATTTGCAGTAGTAATTGATAATTCCATTCTTCGTTCACTGGGAGATGGTAGTGTTGCCAGGCTGAGTGTGAATGACTAGTAAAACCTATTAGTGTAGCTAGGATATGTGTGTGTCTTTTGTGATTAATCTAAAGGCCCCATTTAATAGTCTCGCATTAATTAAAAATCATTGTCCTCGACGATAACTAATAATTTGAATTTGGAATATTTTTAATAAGGAAACAATGTGGGACATATTTCCGGCATTCTTTTGCATGCCGAATTTCTACGTAAATTCCTTCTTGTTGGATTTATCAAGTGTTAGAGTCATCTGGCTTATTGTCAAGCTTTGGTTCACGTAATATCCCGCGCATATAATAATAATAATAATAATAATAATAATAATAATAATAATAATAATAATAATAATAATAATAATAATAATTTCACTTCGGTTAAATGAATGGATAAAGGGTCATGAGTGTAAATATTGCTCGATTTTGTGTCAATGTTTATGGGTGCTCAGTTGTAGTGGAGATGGGCCTGGAATATTGCAGAATCCTGAATAATCAAGTAATGTAGTTGTTGAATGGTTGGAATCCATTTATTGAATTTTTATTGAGAAATATATGCGTGGTAAACTTATTTTTTCAGTTGCTGAGCACGTGTTAATTTGAGAATATAGAATGGAGTAATAATAAAGTCGTGACTCATGAGCCATAAACGTAAATGCTATATTTGACCTGTATTATGTGCGTGTCTGTAGCCGACCAATTTTCCAGATATTTACTGCTAATGCTGTTGTAACCAACGTTGTGGAATCTACATCATCCTTGATCAAGTGACTACTGAAGTTTCGTCACATATCCGAGAGTCGAAAATGAAATCTTTCTTTAGCCGATATCGTCATCACGAGAACTCGCATGTCCAGGGTTAAAAATCAAAATCATAAAATCAAGAACTAGAGTTCGTTGTAAATATTGTAGATAATTCGCGTGTGTCTTTGTGTGAATGTGGTATGAGTGTGTTGTATTAATTTCTGTGACTGGCGATATATTTTCTTTTTTGAAATGTGGTTTTGACCTGGCCTTGTGTTTTTGTCAGGTTGGGCCCAGGTTGTTAACACCGTTGTTCGAGATGATGTATTTTATTTGGAGTTTAACCTTTAGTAAATTTTATTTAAAAATTAAGTTGAGACAAGATTACAGTTTCAAACGCTAATGAATAAGGAGGGGTTATTTTAATCGTTTGGACAAAGGCTCATTGTGTTGTAAAGCTTAAAATGTTAAATTTCATCAAGGCGCCAAAGGTTTAAGGTTAACTTTACGTGTTGTCCAGTTGAATATTAGAGGAAATGTTTGTAGGAATAATTATTGTCTGAATACAATTCAGTAGAAATGAGTCCGATAAAGGTATTCTGAAATGATGATATTCTGAATAAGATTTGTTGACTTAATTTGAATAATTTCATGTTTATGAACGAGATAATGTGACATAATATTACCCATGAGTAGAACAACGCGATTAAGTATTTGTTTCTAGTGGACTTAGACGCCGTAATTTATTCAATTATTTGATAATTTAAATTTTATTTTGAAGTAATAAATGTCGTCAGGGAGAGATCTGACAATTCAAAGATTTGAAATCATTTGCGGAGCAAATAGCCTATTGAGATCTGCTCGTTCATATCTTGTAAATAATTCAAGTATGGCCAAAAGGAAATTTATCCCAATGTAGAATTTTATTTTTGTATTTTGTCAAGCCAGGTGTGGGCTAACATTAATTTGTATATTTACAGAATTATTTAACGTCGAAATGGGATCAAAATTTTAAGAGCTGTATCTAGAGAGAGACCGGCTGAGAAGATTTTTTTTGCCATCAAGATTTATAACAAGACGTTATTTTGTTATTTCCATTTAGTGCTAGTTGATAATAAATGTCAAAACCTGTTGTTTGATTCTTTTTGTATTATTATCGTCAGTCCTTGTTTTCTTTCCCTGTCCTCAAAATTAAGCAAAGCTTGACAGCGAACGGTCTACCCTTGAGACCCTCGCTCTCCGGCTGAGCATGCCCGGTAAAAAGGGGAAAATACAGGAAATAAGTAGCTGTATTTGGCTGATATGCCTGCCTAAATATGGTCGCCTTGTTTGTTCAAGCAGGTGTCCCAGTGATCCACTTGCTGATGGATACCCCGAGCTGTGGTTTAAGCGAAACCATTCTTCAACGGTGTCTCAGACTCAGCATTGCTTGCGAACAGGCATGCCTTGATTTTTTAATTTTTCTCCGGGCTGCACACTGTGCCTTGTCCTGTTTTGACACATCCTTACTCGCCCATGATTAAATATCTAGTACCATCTGAACACCATACAGTGTAATACAAACCTGTTCCTATGTACAGTACAACTCTAATACTACGGTAAATGTCAGCTGCGCTAACACCATCCACCCCCATAAACTGAATATCTTACTCTGGGCAATTCTGGACGAATTCTTGACAAAACTGTATCTAGTCTCTTTATTTCCGCATGAACAAACAGCACACCAACTCCCTCCTGCGATACCTGACATCTTCGTGACATACGTGGCCATCCACCGATGCATAAGGAATGACGGCGCTCGTGTCAAAGTCTCAGTTTCATTTGCGCAACCATTATAGTCAAAACTCGTGCAAACTACGTTTCCCTTGAATAACTATAAACGTCCTAGAAGCTTCTCGATCAGTTTAGTGGCCTTCCGAGTTCAATTCCCTGTCGGGCTGGGATTTTAATTGCTTATGGTTAATTCGTCTGGTTCGGGGACTAGTGGTTTGTGTTCGTGTTAATAGCACCTCTTCATCTACATACAACACGCCACACTACCAACCAAACGAGAAACACGCAATAGTGAATGCATCCCTGCAAAATGTGCTGGCGTCAGGAAACGCATTCGACCGCGCAAATGGGCCAAATACACGTGAAGTGCCGATCACAAGAAGTTGGGAAAGGCCAGAAAGTAGCAAAAGAAGAATTCTAAAAGGGCATGCAATTCTACTAATGTGAGAATTGCATAATCGTGTACAGTAATTGCCAGATATGTACGATATTCAGATGTAGCAGTGACCCGATGTTGGAATCAATGGGGACGTATGAACATCCATACACCGCGAGAGGATCACTGTATATTGCACCAAGCCTCACACAACCACATGACATCTGCACTTGCCATTCGGACATACTGTAGATGTTGGACACTCAGCAACACCATGTGTCACCGAGCCATACAGAGCGAGACAGCTGCAGTAACTGATGTTAAGTGGCAAAACATCGCGTTTAAAGAAGAATCTCAATTCAGCATTATCACGGTCGATTATCGTGCGTAGGTATTTCAACGGTGAGGGGAGAGGCCACATTCTGCTAATGTTGTGGAGAGACCCACCGGCATTACTCCTAGTGTGGAGAACCATACGAAATGGCTTCAGATTACCTGTGGTAGTTATTCGGGGAAAGCTGGTTGCAAAATGGTACTTGAGAGATATCCTTCATCCTCATTTGTTACTCATCAAGAGAATGACTCCTAATACAGTCTTTCAACAAAACAGCTCTCGTCCAAAAATTCACTTGTGTGCACGGACTGTCTGTGCCATATTGAGGTATTTCCGTGGCCAGCAAGGTTCCTCGGTCTTCCCCCGATAGATCACCAGTACGGTAAGTTCAGAAGTCTACTCCGACCCTGCGCCTATCTGATGGATATGGAGGGACAGTTGCATCATGTCCCAGGAGAGATTACAACTGCTTTTCAACTTTCCTCCGAACCGAATCAGCGCATGTATGAAAATCTGAGAGGATGCTAAATCCTACTGCCATGAGACAAGCAGTACGCTCGTATTGTCAGTCCTGTTGTGTATTTTATCCGACATTCTAAATCCTTGCAATTCAGTCACATGAACTTTCAAAACGTGAAATTTAATTTCACTTCCATTAATCCTTCTAGTCTCTTAAATTCGTTGTGTCAGTGAGTAGGGAATTCACGGCAACTTTAATGCTGATCAATCAACGTCAGCTTTTAGATGGTGTACGTGCGACATCTCGTAATCCCGAAAATGAAATTCTGCAGTAGACGCAAACATACTGTATCTCTCAGGCGTTTACTTTGAAAGCTTATTTTGTCTCTTTTGTTTCGCATTCTATTTATTAACACTCTCAAACAATCAATTTACCACTTTTGGAATTTGTGTCGTGCGATTAAGAATGATGTGGTTTATAATTAAATGCAATGCCAAATAGTTGCCTGACTCGTGGGTCGAGCGATTATGCATTGTTAATTACAGTACTGGAAAGGCGCCTTTCCATTATTAGATAACCTTCCTGAACAATAACAATGAACCGAATAAGAACGATATATTGAAGATGAATGAAACTGTTTACCTTTTTCACTACAAGCAAAGATAAATCACGTGTTAAATTGTATTCAGGTCAAAATACGCTCAGGACAAAATTTAGGGGAACAGGTTTTTAATGCTGTGTAGAATTTCGACATATGGATTTGTGAAAAGAAACACATGTTGGCGAAGGAACTGCATGCTTTATTCAATTAACAACAATAAAACCATCACCGTTGCATTTAGCCATTCACCACAATTCGCAACACAACAGATGAACTACCACGATCACAGTGTAAAGTTCTTGCTGAACACACTGCATACCCGAGTGACAGTTGTCTAATCCCGTGTTGCACTTCCCATTGCTTTAGTTAGAGCTGCACACCCACGTGGCATGCTGCATACGTAACGTCGGATGACTGTAGATTGGCGTCCCACTCCTCAACCAGTGCTTTGCTGAGGTTGTGTAAAGTTTGTGGAGCATTTTCGCGCTGCCGAATCCGTCTCTGCAATACATCCCATAAGTGCTCCAGTGGATTTAGTTCGGGGCTCCTTGCGGCCACTCCATCAAATAAATGTGTATTAGTTGGAGATGTTCTCTGGTGTCATGCAGTATGGGCTGTCGCATTATCATGCATCAGCAAGAAATCAGCAAGAATTGAGATCAGAGAAATTGACAGGCCAATCCAAATGGATGATATTTTTTGGTTTCTTGATTGCCATCTACATGTTGAGCGGCGTCTTTAAAAGTGGGAAAGTTCACAATATGAAGATAAAGTTGGAATTCAAGAGGACAAAATTGGGGCAAATATTCATTTATAGGAAGGGGATTTAGGGATGGAATAACTTGCCAAGGGAGATGTTCAATAAATTTCCAATTTCTTTGAAATCATTTAAGAAAAGGCTAGGAAAGCAACAGATAGGGAATCCGCCACCTGGGCAACTGCCCTAAATGCAGATCAGGATTGATTGATTGATTGATTGATTGATTGATTGATTGATTGATTGATTGATTGATTGATTGATTGATTGATTGATTGATTGATTGATTGATTGATTGATTGATTGATTGATTGATTGATTGATTGATTGATTGATTGATTGATTGATTGATTGATTGATTGATTGATTGATTGATTGATTGATTGATTGATTGATTGATTGATTGATTGATTGATGAGTACGTGAGTTATCGTGCTTATACAATACTTGTGCATCCACTGAAACCATGAAAATTATGGCACTCTGTTGACAACAGGCTTCCCAGTACACCTGACCTGATACACAGCTACGATAAAAAACGTATCTCGCCCGTTTGAGCCATCACATATACAACTTAGAAAGGTTAAGTTAGATGAGAGGTATACCGTTATGGATTGTAATTTAATGAATATTAGACAAGGTAGAGAAAGGGGTATCAGTACCATTATGTGAAAGTCAAATAATCTTGTTATAAATGGCAAAGGAATCGCTGGACAGTTGGGAGAAAACATTTAAATTAATAACTTACCGCATGATGGAGAACAGATGATAGAAATAGAATGACAATCGATAAAGTGGACAGAGTGATAATCTCACTGTTCTATTCTAACAATAAGACAAGAACGGCGACAATGGCGTGATATTTTAGCCCTAATGGGAATAACAGGTGATTCGGTCAATATACATTCACCATGGATGACAACACTAATAGAATATGCACTAGACATAAAAACGGGTCAATCACTGCTGTTAACGTGGAGAAATGGAGTACAGGCTGACGTGGCCATTTCTGGTGGGAGAACCTGGCAACTTGGCACCAACCGAAACGTTAATACATTTCCTACGGAATAAAGCCAACTACTTAACAAAATAGTAAAATCTTCACATTCAAGCTGCATTCGCTGTCAAAATGTCCCACATTATCATTGAGGAGACAAATGAAAGCACAAACTTTCAATATTAACAAAATCCAGCTGTTAAAATGCAATACTTTTTAACATTGGTATGTCTTGCTGGACGCCTTTAGTTCTTCCCTCCGGTTTCATCATTTGGATAACACTGAATATGCACATTCAAAATTTACCAACAAGGAAATTGGCGTACTCCTTGCAGACAAAGTTAGTATAATCAATATTTATATTTAGTGCTAATGAGGCTTAGACTTGACATACCAATCATTTTAGAAAATATCATTATAACTGAATGCCGTCTTAGTGTAAAACAAATTTCCCACTTACTGAGCGAGTTGGATGCATGATTCAGGCCACGTAGCTGTAAGCTTGCATTCCGGAGATGGTGGGTTCGACACACCTTCGGCGGCCCTGAAGATGATTTTCTTTGGTTTCACATTTTCCCACCAGGAAAATGCACCTCTATTAAAACCACGGCCACTCCTCCCTCTCCTCCCCCGGTCCTAGTCGTTTCCTATCCCATCGTCGAAAAACCTGTGTGAGTTAGCGTGACGTTAAACCCTAGCAAGCAAAGTAAACTCTTTTTCCTGCTTCCTTTGGATCAAATCAGAGATTGGGAAATGACCGAAACATACAATAGTTTGCATGTCTTTCGAAAACGCTGCGGTGGGCCTTCCCTCTTACAAAGCTTATCCAGACGAACTCCTCCTGCTTTTTAATAGCCACTGCTCACATTTTCAAGTGGTTGTTAATATTATGTTTAACTTGAATAATCAACATGTTGCATGTTAAACTACAAGTCAGCAAAAATGCATTATTCATTAACGAACTCTTCATAATAACATAGACACTTACCGACTCCTACAACTTGGAAATATGAAGAAAGAACGCGACTTCTTTTGAATATCCTAATTATAGGAGCATTGAAATGCACCAATCCCCCCCCCTTAATTAGTTGAATTCTTCATCAAGGCGAATCAGTAAATTGGGGGACTAAATCTCTTCGTAACTCAGGAAAGATACGAATGATTTAATTTCTACAAACTAAGCTAAGAATTTTGCGAAGTTTTCACACTAGGCGGTCAGCATGCCGTAGGTTCGCGATACAGCGCAAGCTGTCCCGTTTTTATCTGTAGTGTTTTGCTTCTTATTATCATTGCAATTGAGAGACATCCCGGTGGCAACGCTCTCTTGCAGCAGTACAACACCAAATTCAAATTAAAAGATAAATTACATAACAATAACAAAAATAAAACAAACTACTCCATGAAAACTAAATTATTACAAGAAATTATATCGGAACAAGGAATTTGACGATAACGAAAGAAGAATAACAAGAAAGTACATTAAAACAAGGAACAAAAGAATACCTGACAGAAATGGCACACGAGTAGTGTACCATAATGAAAAGCAGTTGCAAAGAAATTATTACGAAATTTGCGGAAAAATGTAAAATATTCCCTTACATGTAGCGTAACATAATTGAAAGGCAGACGCTTAGGAATTCACCCAAAATTTGCAAAATATTCAATTACAGGTAGTGCACCACAGTAACAGTTACAAGGCGATCTCATATAAATTCACACATGACTGAAATATTTCCGGTGCTTACAGTAGATTGAGCGGTACAATTAGTTTTTACTAGCCTAACATTGTAAATACAACACCATCACATAGAAATGCATATATAACTTAAATTTTCCCAGTTCCTTAACACTACGGCTTACAGTAGATTGACAGGTGCAGTACAATGACGTGTAACTCTTTGAGTACAATACCAACACAGGAACATTCACACAGAGTATTAGAAAGTTACTTTCGATTAAATGAAATGGCGTATGGCTTTTAGTGCCGGGAGTGTCCGAGGACAAGTTCGGCTTGCCAGATGCAGGTCTTTTGATTTGACACCCGTAGGCGACCTGCGTGTCGTGATGAGGATGAAATGATGGTGAAGACGAAACATACACACAGCCCACGTGCCAGCGAAATTAACCAATGATAGTTAAAATTTCCGACCCTGCAGGCAATCGAATCCGGGGCCCCTGTGACCAAAGGCCAGCAGGCTAACCATTTAGCCATGGAGCCGGACAGTTTCGATAAAAATAGGCAGTTGATAAATAGCTGATAAGAAGCATTACAAGGGATATCATGGTATTCCTTTGATCATCATGCCATGCATAGTTTTTAGAATAATTGTGGAAAAGAGTACACTCGTTGGTGGATAGGGCGGACAAGATGGTAATCTCCCTACCAAAGTTTAGACCACGATGTGGTCGTCAGGGCCATATTAAATGTTACCACGCGCACGGTACAGAAAGGTTACGATATGAATGTACAGCTCTGTCACCACAGGATTACAGGATTATATAAACACTGCCTTGCTGACTCAGCATCCAAAGCAATAAAAATATTCATTTACGAGAGCTAACGGCACCGAAATATGAGTATATTTGTATTGGGAACACATGGAGAGCAGCAACATACCGTGTAAGCAGACGTGGATAGAACTCACGCAAAAGAAACACATGAATCCAAAATTTATTCTATCTTCCACTGACGAAGGCTGCAGCCAAAAATGTTGGATCCATGTATTTCTTTTATGTGTATTCTATCCACACGGTAACTTGCGCTCTCTGTATGTTCTTTAATGAAAATGTATCTGATTATGATTACTACTATTAAAGCTTTTGTTGTTTTAAGGGGACGAACATTAGAATCATCGGCCCATCAACGTATTTATATGTATATATTGTACCAGGAAAGCCTAGGTCCTGGTCCATAGTTATCAAAAGAAATGTTGTTCCAGCATATAAGATCCGTCCGACGTATGAACATCTAAGTAAAAGAATGTTCCAGTATGTACCAGACTCCACGAGTGAGCTAGGCGGAGTCAAGTGACGTCACCTATCGTTCAAAGCTCACCTCCCCTAGAGATATTTCTCGAAAATATCTTTCTTTTCGCAAGTTTTCAACGCCTGTACCAATTTTAATGGAACAAACGCTAAATTGTAGCGGACGTCATAAAAATTAATCCCTGTGAATTTCAAATTAATCCATCCCATGGTTGCTGAGTTATAATGATTTAAAATTTAACAGAAATTACGCACTCACGGTCATATGGCCGAGAGAAACTACCCCTCCCAGAGCCAGCTATATATGCCACTGGATCAAGGCTAACAGGTGGTTGTGTTGAGTTGAGTTCAGTTCATTGCAAGCAGTCCAGTCTAGCAGTGTAGTATGTGTATGAGTAAGAGAGAGGGGAGACTGGCCCTCACATAGTATGTTCGTGCAGTCTCGAAGACAGTACTTTCCGTCGTGTTTCGCGGAGACGAAATTACGGGATAGTAAATCGCCATCGTACTTGAAAAAGGACGTCGCACCGTAAGTAGTCTATTGTGCCGCGACTACGATATAATTTACAGACATTTCGAAGTATAACACGTACGAAATCAGTGAAGTTCGAAGTTATATATTGGACATTCGCAAACTAGAACATGACGTGTGGACTTAATTAATTTCACACAATATTAAATTACCAACAGAAACTGTCGTGTACAGTAACTCTAACTACTCTAGAACTTATTTTCTAACATAGCACATCCTTGGACTGTGTCCCTTTATTTATGTGCCATATTAGGACATGACGTGTTACAGTGATAAACTTAATGAAAGTTAAGAACTTTTTCTAAAATAATATAGTTCTATCAACATTAGAGAATCAGTGTTATCTGTCAGGATAACGATTCAAAGACTGTGGTCAGAGACGGTAATGAGAAATATTACGTATTTGCACTGTGTGGGACGTTCTCAGTGACGATTTAAAATAGTGGTTTTTTTTTTTGCAACAAGGACTGTGATCATTCAGTTCACGTCCTAAAATTAACATACGAATTGGACTGTGTTTAACAGTGAACGATAGCATCTGTCAATACTACTTGCATGTTCCGTGTGTTAAAATCATGTCCACGAGCAGCAGAAATCTTGAGAAAATTCTACAAGATCCAGCTACCTTCAACATCATTTCATCTATGACGTCAACGTGGTTTCTTCGTGGAACTTCAAGTTCGAGTCATCATCCGCACTCGCGGAATATTCCAGATTCTCATCAGTATTTGTAAGCCAAATTTTCTTTAATAAGTGAATAGTCACAAACTGACTGACTTTTTTCTTATCAATCTTGAACAGTGGTTTACCCAGTGCTGCGTGTGACGATACTTCGTAGTTTTCCATCATTACTCAAAATTCATCTTTTAATGATAAATCTATTTTCAAAATCTATTTCACATAAGAAAGACTTTAGGAGTTTCAAGTGTTCTATGTTTCAAGGCTAACAAACTGAGAAACTCTCAACAGAAGTTCAAATTCTTATTTTCAATTATAAGTGCGTTCATGTCATGTCATAATACTTAGAAAGAATTTAGGTGAAAACTGACACTTTGTGTTTACGCAAAAGACTATAGGATCTGTGAGATTTATTTATTTTCACAAATTGCACTCAAGAAGATTTACGTTAACCCTTTTGATTTCGACATATTATTTGAATCCTATATCAACATTGCAGGGTGGTGAATTAATTAACATTATTAATAAATTGTTTGAAAAAGGTATAACCATCTATTATTCGCCCTGCGAATCCATCCTGCTCTGTACCGGCTCCAAAAAAAAGAACCAACTTCCACTACCTGAGATCCTTCTCATGCCTTACGCCCCGAACTTTTACTGGTACAATATGAATGTTCAAATGAAATATTACGACGTAACTTAAACAAAAAATTGTATTTCCTTCACAATTGCTGAAAACGCGTGCGTTGAGTGACTGTATTTCCATGGTGCTCAAAACATTGTAACGTCTTCAATGAAACTAATAGGCATCCTATTACCTTTCCCTCCAGATTGCATTGCAATCAATGACT
This sequence comes from Anabrus simplex, assembly GCF_040414725.1. Lineage (NCBI taxonomy): Eukaryota > Metazoa > Arthropoda > Insecta > Orthoptera > Tettigoniidae > Anabrus > Anabrus simplex. The sequence goes on from NC_090266.1 coordinate 530,216,481, forward strand.
CATGTAATTATACATATTTCATTAAAAGTTCACTGAAAAATTTAAGATGTTACTTTGATTCAGTTTTTACAACTGTAACGTAACAGGAAGATGTAAAGACAATCAAAGCTCATGTTTAAAAATAATTTCTTAAACTTAAATTATACAAAGTATCTTGTACAATCTATCGTGCTTGTATCCTTTTGTGATAGGCAGGTACCAGTCATGTTTGACAATGACTTATTAGCACTTAGTTGTTTATTAACATCAGTCACGTTGAAGCTACGTACCGTATTTAAATATAACTGCTTGATTTTTTTAAGTTATTCAAAACCTGTACATCCAGTCATTCGAACAGGAGTATCCCACTGCTCTCTCAGTTCTGTTTGTCTCGGCCGCAGTCATCTACTTATTTGTTTACTTCATGGGTTGCACTATGCCAGCCTTAAATTACCATTTTAAGAAATGGAAATTTATAGGCTACTTGCCATTAACTACCTATTTTACGGATGGGATTGAACTTGTCACTATTTATCTATTTACCCATCTGTCTCTATAATGGATAGAAATTAACATGCCACCATCTTAGCAAATGTATGAAATACCCCCTGAAGAACGTGACATCTTGTATCAAATTAGTTTATACTCCCGTAACACAGAGTGAATGCAAATGTTAAACAGTGGAGAGAGAATTTTAGCCGTACACATAAAAACAATACCTAGAGTTCAGTGCGTTATGGGGTAAGCCAAAACACATTTACATTTTATAAATATTCTAAGTATTTGTCACTGAGTGTGTCTGAAGTTACTGTTACCTCAACGGATGAGAGAAATGCTTCTCGCCGACATTAATGGCAGCCTGTTGTGTTTCACTCCCTGCGATGTACCTTCAAGTTGCGTAGTAGCCAGCTTCGATCCTCGCTCCCACCAGGGACTGCAAGGAAATTAAATTCATCAGTATGGAACAGAACACTGCTTATCATCCCTCGATTACCTAAACAAATGTCTCTAAGAAATATATTCTGTACGAAGTAACGGGATAAAGTGGTTTTTGAGTTCTGGCACAAAGATGATTAACTTACAAACAGATTAATCAGACACATGCATTTTATAGAAAGACGATAAACATACAAGCCTTTGGACACGTTTTTTTAATAAGTTACACACATAGTAATTGTAGTTCCATGTAAAAAGAAGAAAGGAGTGTGGAGTTGGAGGTCAGGCTAAACGACATTCAAGACTATCCCCGACAACATCTGAGGTAGCCAGTAACACGACGAAATCCCGTTACAACGTGCTGGTGAACTCTACGGGTTTTTAGAAATTCAACCGGGTCTGGAAGTACCGTCCTGTGCAGATGAAAGGGAAGTCACCGAAGATTCAGTCGCCATGTGAGGGCCAATACACTGTCGTCACTAGAATAAACGAAGTTGTCTACAGCAAAGGTGGCCAGGAATGTCACACCTGTGTAGCACACTGATATGCTGTGCGATGAGCTGGCCTCATGCTTGCACTCCGGAACTGCTCCTCCCAGTGTTACCGACTCGACTAGCCATTTCGGAAGGAGAATACTGCGCTCCCTCCCCACCGATTGCCGGTGCACCATTCGTCGTAAGCGATACCAGTAATTTATTCCAATCCAAACTGACAGCAACCATGACGTCTTCTACCGCTCTAAGGATGTTTGTACCTGTGGTGGTGTTAATGGACACCATATCTAAAAGGTCCTCTGTAACGCGGAGGTTACTGTTCACTCATCGGAAAAACTAACTAATTGTGCAGTATCCGATATATCTGTAGACTTATCCAAGGCGATTCAAAAGGCGACGAAATCCGTCACCACATTAATTAATTACCGACGTACATCACTAGCCATGGCACAGGTGCGACGTGTCACTGTTTGGTGGGGAAGACGGGCATTTTCAAATTTGCTGGCTTCTGTGGGGGCAGGGAAGATTTGCTGTGTCAACCAAGCATTCCTTCACCATTTCATCATACGCAAATGGTTTTCCCAATCTCGCTATATTTAGCACTATGATGTAATTATCTCTTAATGCCGGCGTGTCGAAATCATCTTCCAGAAAGTAGGAGAGAATGGCACTATTGAACATACTACGGTTGTAAGCCACAGAAGATTGGACCTTAAAATATGTGTTCAAATGATTAACTTACGTCGGAATCAGTCTGCTGACTGCCATCACGTGTTTTCAAATCCGTAAGCCTTGCTTCGCGTTCTTCGCCTACTAACATGTCATATTCTTATTTTCGGACAGCGTTAGAGGGACGCTCCACAGTAAATTTTCGGTGTCCGCTGATAGTCCGATGACATAACAATTATTTAGAATTGTTTCCGTCGGGCGAGAAAAAAGAACTGCAAGTCCCAGTCCGTTTTAAAGGATTGTAATTTTTCGCCACTTATTCTCCTTTTTATGTGCTTTCCGTAATGCAGTGCGTCTGCAACAGCATTTCCAACAAACCGCCGTCCTGAACCGTGTATGCTATGTACCCTGGCCAACTCTACGTCAGTACTCCCCACCACACATTACGTCTCTCTCTCCCGAGAGCAGACACGCCTACCAAGCTCTTCACGCGTGCGAAGCTAGTGTGCGGTAACTGTACACACTGTGAACTGTGCAGGATATGGGCACCGCTGGTCTACAGGATCGGCGGCCTCCCCGTGGGAAGATGATGTTTGTCCATCTGGATCGCATGGCGCCATATCGTGGAGTAAGTCGGGACGAGCAGCCTTAAGGAGGGAATAATGCGACGGTGATTTCATTCTAAGATCTTGGGAGGGGAAAGTTACCCGGACCCGAGCCATGAGTGACGTCACCGAACTGCAGACCAGCAAACTCGTCCTGCCGCAACCAGTCAGGACCGAAGCAAGCGCGGAAGACCAGCCCCTCTGCCACCTCTCTGTGATCTCACCGCACGGCTCCCTGACGGTGCGAGAAAGGACCATGAGAGGAACGCACAGCTATCTGATTCCAGAGGACTCTAGGGCATCTATTCTTGCGAAGTATCTGGAAGGTCTGACTAATTATGATAAGTGATAATTTTTAAATGTCTTGTCGAGTTGTTCTGTTGGTTTTCGGCGGAACACGTTCTGTAGGTTACGTAGTTTAGGTTTACACTTTTTCTTATCTGGATTAAGAGAAATAGGAAATAACATTCCTTTTTAAATATCTATAGTTTTGGTGGTAGGATACCTATTATATGTAGTTTTCTAGGTAAGATTTATAGCCTATAATTACAGGTAATATTACCTTCCGCACGTTCTACATTTACATTGCTGTAAGTACTAGACACGATATTTTGTGCAGCATTTCAAGATTTGTTGGATCTATCATGAAGGAAACAATTTCCTTAACCCTGGAACCGGCAAGCAGTTCACCTTCAAGCGAGTTTTGCAAGCAACTTTTAAAAAATTCATAAAAATGTTGTTTTTCGATTTATTTTTATGTATAACATGTCATTTTATTCAGAAAAGGACGGAGAATTCTATAGTAGGAAATTAAACTTACCAATTTTGTATCCTGAAGCAGTATGGACGAAGTATCCAACACATACTAAGTATTCCAAAATAATCCGAAAGTTATGGGCAACGTGTGCGTAAAAAGTAATATTATATGACAATTTTACTATATACAAAATTTGCACTATTTTATGCTGATTAATAATATGTGCAAAAGGTTTCACTACATTGAAGTATTGTAAAGTAAAATAGAACTGAAGTAACACAGGCACATCGCACCAAGACGTGAGTCTACTTAGTCAGATTCATCCTCGCTACATTCGAAGTGGCTCATCTTTCTTCCTGCTTTCATAGGCCTCCAAAAATGTTCTAATTTATGAAAGTACTGTTGATGGACATTACAATTACATCCTGGGCACAAGAAGTGGGTGCGTGACTGTTTTTCTGCAGTCGAACAGACAGGGCACAACCGCAGTTTCTTTCCTGGGAGGCGTACCAGCTGATGTCCCTTTTCTCCTGAAGGTCCAGGTGGAATGTTTTGAAGAGTTTCTTCATCTACAAGACCTTCGACAATACTAACCATAAATTACTCCTGTTCAAGGGGTTGGTCGGTGTTCAAACTACAGAGTATATAGGCATCACAAATTACCATTACCAACAGGTTAGAATATTTCTTTCGAAACGTTTGAGTGACAAGACTTTAGAAAAAATAGAAATAAGTTATTTGCGATTTTGAAGTGTACCACTATTTTTCAATGTTGTTATTGGGGTTCAGACCCATATTTATAAGTAGAGAAATGATTTTTTTTCATTTCCTATACTGTATCGTCAACCCATCTTTGCAGACGTGAATACGGACCCATATTTCCGGAATTAGTTTAATTTCGTATAATTTCCTGTGCGTATGTATTTATTAGTTTCAGTTACTAAAGGATTCCGGATAGCATTGGAGAAAAACAAATAGAAATATGTTAGAGGAGGAATGCTCCTGGGAGGGCAATTTCATATACTTGCGTTTCTAAACTTGAACTTCTCTTCCACTTTTATTTCTGGCTCTGGAGGATAAACTCTTGTCCACTTCGGTTCTGTTTTGTCAACTGCATCACCGTCATTATCATTATTATCATCAGTGGCTGGTTCATTATGTTCCACATCATCGTCAATAACAGTGTCGAAATCACTTAGCCCAGGCTCATATAACTTGCCACTACCTGACGAATTATTGTCAACATCATCGTCAATTCCTTCTAAAAGTATGTCACTATCACCTTCGCCGTCAGATCAAACAAACAATTACGAATTTCACTACTTCCCTGACAATTCATTCATTTTGCGCCACGAAAGCTAATGCACATCGGACAATTACAGCAAGCACAACAGAATGACCGTCTGCAAAGCGTTCTCGTTTTTTCACGTGTATACCGCACACTCTGTTACAATATAAACTACTTTAGAATTGTGGTGTATTTATAGAGTAGAGTTTCCTCTTCAATATGATGCAAGATATGTCATAAAGATGCTGAGTTTCAAGGCGCTATCTCAAAATTAGTCAGTGCTGGCGTAATGCATCTCGATAGCGACTCTGCCGGTTGAGTAACAGGGAAATGAGTCGCGATCGCGACGATTGCCGGTTCCAGGGTTAAATTAACAATACAATACCGATAGCATTGTAAATTAGTTAAAGAAAATACAGTAGAAATACTTCATGAGAATAGAAATAATTTCGCTTACAAGATAGTTAATAGTCTTTGCATTGTTAGTGATTATTGCAGGTCTTCGAATTCAAATATTTCGCTGTTGGTATACGGTCGAGTAAATCACCTGATTCGTATATCTCGACATGTGTAGTTCAAAGCACCGGCATTGTTTCGAGAAAAGTTTTTAAGTCACTGTTTTAGACGTCTTTCTTTGTACATTCGATATTTCAGCATAAATGGAAGTTTTAATTTCGGCCATCGCGTAGGTAGAAAACAATATTATTCTGTCTATCAGGTATTTAGTTTTAACTTCAGTTCTATTGTACATACCACAGAAGTAAACTACTACGGGAGATATTTGCACCGGAAGTAACGTCGGAGGGCTGAAGTACAATTTACTCTTTTAGTTACTACTATACAAGTAGCATTCGTTATTCGCGGAGTGCATTTGTGTTTGCGTGTTTTCCTTAAATAAATCTAAACGAATAAGGTTATGTGTGATAGGAAAATGCGGGGGTGGGGTCGTAAGAGGAATAGATAAATGTTTGGTAGTAGAGATAATGAAGATCCATGCGAAGGATATAGAGTGAACGAAACGAAACACGACATAAAGATGCTGGATTTAAATCAATCACTACTCATAAGTAGTCGCCCAGGTGGCAGATACCCTATGTGTTGGTTTCCTAGCCTTTTCTTAATGATTGCAAATAAATATAAAAGACGAATAAACAAATATTTGCCCCAATTTTTCCTCTTGAATTCCAGCTTTATCTTCATATTGTGATTGTTCCTACTTTTAAAGACACAACTAAAACGTGTTCGTCTACCGATATCATTCCATGCCATCCCTCCACTGACAGCTCGGAAAATACCACTTACTCGAGCAGCTCGTCTCCTTTCTCCCAAGTCTTCCCAGCCCAAACTTTGCAATATTTTTAACGGTACTCTTTTGTCGGAAATCACCCAGAACAAATGGAGCTGCTTTTCTTTGGATTTTCCAATTCTTGAATCAAGTAATCCTGGTGAGGGCCCCATACACTGGAACCATACTCCAGTTGGGATCTTACCAGAGACCTATATGCCCTCTCCTTTACATCATTACTACAACCTCTAAACACTCTCATAACTATGTGCAGAGATATGTATCCTTCATTTACAATAATATTTATGTGGTTACTCCAATGAAGATCTTTCCTTAGCTACTTACAATGTTCTCCAAAAGGAAATTTCACCCCATCAACGCAGTAATTAAAACTGAGACAACTTTTCTTATTTGTTAAACTCATAACCTGACATTTAATCCCGTTTATCACCATACCATTGATTACTGTCCATCTCACAATATTATCGAAGTCATTTTGCAGTTGCTCACAATCTTGTAACTTATTTATTACTCTGTACAGAATAACATCATCCCCAAAAGGACTTATTCCCGATTCCACGTCTTTACTCATATCATTGCTAAATGTATAAGAAAATATAAAGGTCCAATAATACTGCCTTGAGGAATTCCCTTCTTAATTATTATAACGTGAGATAAAGATTCGCCTACTCTAATTCTCTGAATACTATTTTCTAAAAACATAGCCACCCATTCAGTCACTCTTTTGTCTAATCCAATTGCACTCATTTTTTCCAGTAGTCTCCCATGATCTATCTTATCAAACGCCTTAGATCAGGCCTTTCCAACTCGAGCACAAAGTGCTGGGGCGCATCAGCGCTGCACTCAGCAGCACAGTTCCCCTCCTTCCCCACCTACTCCAAGCAGTACATTGTATTTTACATCAAGAACAATTATGTGCAAAAAACTTTCGCTACTTTAAATCTGTTATGGATACTGGGTCAAAATGTGTAAATTTCTGCAGAAATCAAGTTTTGAACCATCGGCAATTCCAACAATTTTTAAAAGATCTCTAGGCAGAATGTAGCGACATTCCCTTTTATTGTATTGTATTGCGTGAAAATGCTAGCAACCTTCTTTACAATAATTGAAGAAATTGCTCTGTTCATGGAGATGAAAGGTTCTTCACAACCAACTTTGCGGAATAAACAATGGGTAGCTGACCTCTCTTTCTTGGCGGACATAACGTCTTCTTTGAATGATTTAAATATTTAATTGCAAGGGAGAAACACATTGATTAGCACCAATGTGAAGGAATTAAGGCTTTCAAAATGCAGTGTTTGTTACTGAAAAATCAGCTTGAAGCCGGAAATTTTGACACTTTTACTTCATTAAAATTATTACATTTGTCTTCTTACGAAAATCTTAGAGAGTAACAGACGTCGTTACAGATTTTGAACTATGGCACCTCAACTTGAAATATTTATGACCTCATTTTCAGCGCGTCCTGAAAATCACCATCATATTTCCAAACAGGGCTGATAAAACTACAGTGCAACGCAATCCTAAAGGACAGGTACTACCACTACAAGGGTGATTTAATTTCCTTTTACGAAGGTGTTCATCCACAAGAATTTCCAAGACTTCATGCACTTGCCTTAAAATTTACGTCAATGTTTGGTACAACTTATGCATGCGAACGGATGACTTCAATTCTGAATTTAAATAAATGTAGAACTAGGAATTCTCCGTCTGATGTTGCCTTAGAGGCTGTGCTTAGAATTTCTACTGCCAAATCGATTGTACCCAATATTGGTAAATTAGTTGCCGCAAAACGATGTTAACAATCGACTTTAACGCTAAATGTACATTAAGGCAAACGCAAATTATGTACAGAATACATTGTTTGTTTATGTGTTCACAGAATTGTCAAAAATAATATTGTTTTCGTAAGCTGTGCGCTGACTTGACGACCTGTGGTTGTGCCTCTGCCACTTCCCCTCCTTCCCCCACCACCTCAACGGGCCTAAAGCACAGCACCGGGGCTGCTGCCGGGGCCATGAGAGCACCTCAGTTGGAATCGCATGCCTTAGATAGATAAATCCCTATACAGTCCATTCGATCTCCTGAATCCAGAATATCTGCTATAACTTCTTGGAATCCTAAAAGTTGAGTTCCAGTGGAATAACCTTTCCTTTACCGCGAAATGCCTTCTATCGAACCACTTTTTAATTTCGCAAACATGTCTAACATAATCACAAAGAATGCTTTCCCAAAGCTTACATGCAGTGCATCTCAAACTGACTAGCCTGTAAGTTTCAGCTTTATGTCTATCACCCTTTCCTTTATACACAGGGGCTACTATAGCAACTCTACATTCATTTGGTATTGCTCCTCCATTCAAACAATATAATCAAATAGGTACTTCGGATAAGGTACAATATCCCGACCCATTGTCTTTAGTATATCTCCCGAAATCTTATCAATTCCAGCCGCTTTTCTAGTTTTCAACGGTTGTATCTTACTGCAAATGTCTTTGTTATCATAGGTACATTTTCATACTTTTTAGCATTAGTCACCTCCTCTATCTGGAGATTAACCTTGTAACCAACAATCTTTTACATACTGCTGACTGAATACTTCTGCCTTTTTAAGATCCTCGCATCCACATTCCCCTTGTTCATTAACGATTCCTGGAATGTCCTTCTTGGATCTTGTTTTTGTCTTAAAGTATCAATACATACCCTTCCATTTTTCACTAAAATTTGTATGACTGCAAATTATGCTTGCCCTCATGTTATCTTTAGCTGACTTCTTTGCTAGATTCGATTTCCTAGTAAGTTCCCTCAATTTTTCCTTACTTACACAGCCATTTCTAACTCTTCTTTCCAACCTGCACCTCCTTCTTAGCCTCTTTATTGTTCTCTTATAATATAGTGGATCTTTACTATTCCTTACCACCCTTAAAAGTACAAATATTTTTTCACATTCCTCAACAATTGCTTTAAACCCATCCCAGAGTCTGTTTACATTTTTATTTACCGTTTTCCACCGATCATACTTACTTTTTTAAACTCCTTCATGCCTGTTTTATCAGCCATGTGGTACTGCCTAATAGTCCTAAACTTAATAACTTCTTTTCTATCACATTTATCCTTACCGACGACAAAAACACCTTAGTGATCACTAATACCATATATTACTTCGGTTTCTCTATAGAACTCATCTGGTTTTACCAGCACCACATCCAGAATATTCTTCCCTCTCGTTGGTTCCATCTCTTTCTGAGTCAGCTGCCCTTCCCATATTAACTTATTTGCCATTTGTTGGCCATGCTTCCTGTCGTTCGCATTACCTTCCAATTGACATTTGGTAAATTGAGATCATCCGCTACAGTCACGTTCCTTGCCATATCGTTTCCCACATAGATGATTATCTTATCAAATAATTCTGAATCTGCGTCAGCGCTACCCTTTCCCGGTCTGTACACTCCAAAGACATCAAGTTGTCTATTATCCTTAGAGGTGAACCATACAGCTGGAATTCCATGTTAGTCATCTTTCACTTTTTCGTACCTTACAAATTCTTCTTTCACCAGAATGAATACTCACCCTCCTACCATTTTTATCCATCTCTACGATACACACTGCAGTTCCGTGAGAATATTTCTGCATCCATTATATAATTTCTCAGCCATGATACAACTCATATTGCAATATCTGGTAAGTATAGATCTGTTAAATTACTTTTTTCTATTCCTTTCTTTACAATACTTCTACAGTTCAACGCTAACATTTTTATGTCATCCCTACTTGACTTTAAAATCCCTGTACCCTTATCACCGCTCCCTAGACCACCATATTTCCCTGAATGTACCTCTCTATAACTCTTCTAAACGAATTTCCTATCTTATATGTACCACAGCGGCTTAAGTGAAGGCCATCTGAGCGCAGATCCCTATCTCTTACCCACCCATTAGGATATAGAATTCCCACTGCCAGTTTCCCACATACCCACTGCATAGTCCCATTTAAATCCTCAATCACTTTCCAGTCAGTATCCCTCCTACACTGTATTCCACTGATAACAATCTCCACTTCCTTAAACTTCATCCGTGCTGCATTTACCAGATCCCATACATCCCCAGATATGTTCGTACTTATACCTGCTTGTCTTACGTTTTTAGTACCAGCGTGAAACTCTACCACCTTCTCCATTATCTCTTCCTTCTCTTCTACTTTCCTCAACATCTGCCTTAACCTAATTACTGGATAACACTGTACCCTGGTTCCCTTTCCTTCACACACTTTCCCCTCATGTCTAACAATGGAATCCCCCATGACCAGAGCCTCAACACCACCCACCACATTTGAACCCTCCCCTCCTTATCATCCCTATCTTTCCTCACTGCTACAGAAGCTACTTCCTCCTCCCTTTTCCCCTCCCATGATCCTGTTCCACAAGTCATTTCTTATCCTCTGTTCTACATTTCCCTTTCCTACCTTTTGCCTTCCTCCTACTTCCACACTTCTGAGCAACAGTTCCCTGTTCCTCATTTTCCCTCTGTTGTTCTACCTGCAGTGACTCGTACCGATTTCTCACAACAGACACCTGTCCTGAATTCTGATCCTGAATAGAGCCCTCAGCCTGCAATCTCCTTCCCCTTAAAACGTTAGACCATCTTTCTGCTACAATTCCTCCTCTTTCCTTCCCATCCCTCTTTTATACCTACTGTATCCTGTACATTGTTTGAGGAAGGCCTACTTTCCTTCCTCTCCTCTGAGAGAATCTTAATTATCTCCCTCAAACTTTCCAACCCCTCCTTTATACTTCTTAATGCCTGGCTACATCCACAGTTCCTACATTTACACTCCTTAGATATTCTTTACGAAATACTGGAGAGAAAAGTTAAAATAACTTAATCTGTGCAAAATAAGAATGAAAGGAAAGAAATATTGTCTAGGATAGTATACAAAGATCACACGACAATAAGGTAATTAATATAGGCTACTACTACGCTACAATACTACTAGTTGTAAAAAATGCTTATCCTACAGCACCGTAACAGGACAAAAACTGCTGTTAATTACTGAAAACCGAAAGGAATACACAAGAATTACACAATTCTAAACAGTAGTTAAGTCTACCCGAATTACTACAGCATAATTCTAGTAAGAGAGTTACTACAGATACTTCTACTATACTACACAAATATTTCACAGTATTAGAATAAGTACACTAATTTCTAATAAGATACTACAATACACTACAATAATTTTAAAATACGTTCAGACGTATCCTAATTACAACAGGTTATTACTAAGCACAAACAGAAATGGAAATTACAATTAAATTTTGAAATTCGCAAGAACTACTCAAAGGTTACCAACAAATCTAAATGAGTAGACAGATTATTAGTACTATTTTATCCTATTATGCTCTAGTAGAAACGAAAACTGCCGTTTGGTTAAATGCTGAAGGAGCGAGAGGGATACCGTACACAAAGATACACACGAATATCTCAGACAAGATAATATATAATATACCGTACCTACACTACAGATCTTAACTGAAATGCGGTTATGTAATTTTTACAGCTGGTGGATTATTGTTTTTCCCTACTACGCGGGACGGAGAATGAAATTGTCCTTAAATGGTGAAAAATAAGAATTTGACTACAATAATTTATCTAAAAAAACTTCTGTCGAATCTACGCCGGGGACGTGAATTGCTATTATTTGGATATAGGAATTTGATTATTAATGTTTACTCGATGAATAATCGAAGGTGCAAAGTACGAAGTATGCTGGCGACTTAGAACTACAAATTATCGGAATATAGTAATCAGCTGATTCTTGTATTAAGAAATGAAATGCATGTGGAGCCGTGACAGAAGAATTCAATGTCTCTAGTGATGGAGAACGCAGTAAAGAAAACCTTTGAATTCTGTGGAAGGGCTTAAAAGCGAAGGCTAAAAAGCAGACAGCCGTGGAAACGCTGGAAAAAATTTAAACTGGTGGCAGTTTCTTCATATAGATCGCCTACATCCAGAGCGAATTTGTGGACTGCCGTATTACTATTACGTTGCTGCATGCTGTAGGCGTGAAGCGCATTTCCTTTTCAAGGATTTGTAATCTTATTTTCCACACTCCAAAAGTGCGTTCCACAACATTGTGGGTTTTTGCTTGAGCAGTGTTGTACAGGTGTTCATCAGGTGAATTTAGTGCTAGGAGTAATATCATGAGAAATTTTGTTCAGGCATAACCCTTATCGCCTACTAAAAAAAAAGTAAACTCGTGTCCTCATCCCGAGGTGGTGCAGCTCTTTTCAAGCACACCCCCATTGGAGGTGAGTTGCATGTACCATTTGAACCACATACCAGCCCTCCCGCCATTCTTAAATTTCTGGCAGTAACGGGAATCGAACTCGGACCCCCGTGGACGGCAGCTAATAACACTAACCCAAATTCGTGCATCGGCAAACGATATTCATGATCTTCATACTTGCATCGCCAATAACTTGTGTTTTAATAGAAAAATAGCCCTTCCGATTTATGAAAAGTTCACCGTTGTCACCGGGAGGTCACAAAATGGGAATATGCATGCAGTCAATTGCACTTACGATGTGTGGGGAAACCTCCCAACGTGAAGAATTGTCTTTTATTTTCCGAACATTCATTATCATTTGCAGACATATTTAGGTACTTCCCTCTTACCTCACTAGGGCTCTAACCACGTGATGGAAGATACGGCCAGCAGTCATGCGGTGAACGTTAATTAGATCACCGCCAGCTAACTGAAGTGTTCCAGTACGAAACACTCGCAGGGCACACAAGAACTGTAATTTGGGAGATACAGCTGAAGTCCCGTCTGTATTTTGTTGTAAGTGATCTCCAAGTCGATTTCGAAGGAATGTAAAGTATTCCTTCGTAATAGGGGAAGGTGGGGCAAGACGGGGCAGCGAGGCAGAACGGGGTATAGCTCTTATCTCCGCGGTAAGTTGTGCAATCTGTCGGAATCGTTTAGAATATTGACATTACGTGGCTACCTGCTACCACACGGCAGTTCACCGACATTCCTTGCGTGTGTCTGTGTTATTTTGGCCACTGTCTAGTATTCTGCCATTGCTTTGCAAATGGTCAGCATTCTTTTATCTCGAGTAAGTAGAAATTATATACATTCAGATAACATGTTATATTATTATTTGGAAATGTGCCTTATGAGCTTCTTATTCCATTATATTACTTAAAATATTTGAGTTACTTTTGCTGTCTAGATCTCATACCTGTAAAAAAATGTGCTTGTGGGGCAAAACAGGGTGGGGCATAATGGGGTAGTACCCCGTTCTGCCCCACTTCGTCTTTGATCACATTTTATTTAGTCTTATGGATACCTCTTTCGGTTCTATGCTTCAGAATGGTAAGAATATATAAAAGGAAGACGGAAAGGCAACAGTGGTGCAGTATATCCATGGAAGAAGCCGTTCAGGCTGTTGTTAATGGATTAGATGCGTATCATGCAAGAAATGGGCCCATAATTCATGTGCAGGTGTTGATACAGACGACGAGGATGCCACACATATTTGTGCATTATGTGAATATAACTGTGTATTCATGTTACACTTTCTTGTAAGGTATATTTGATATTGAACTCATAAAAGATAAACATTCCACATTTTTCCCACGTAAGGGCAGAACGGGGCAAAAGACACTTTTTCTGATAATGTATTTATTTTAAGAGTTGGAAGGGCTAGATGTTCGTTCTAGACATGTTTTGTACTTCATGACAGTGGAATAAATGCATATATGCAGTATATAATTTTAGATTATTTGATGACAAATAACTAGGTTCAAAAATTAAATACCCTGTTTTTCCCTACCTTCCCTACTTAAACTCTCTCTCCGTGTACACATCATACAGATCATGGCTTTCACGCACTGTATGCACTATAATATTCCCCTCGTTTTCTTCGTCGACATCGTCAACATAATCTAAGTAATCCATAAACACGTTTGAAACGTCTTCCTCTCATATACTGTGCCATTCTGTTAATTATAAGAGTGGATATTTAACGCTGATAAAATAATGCGCAGCAGGACGCTAACTGCAAAGGCGTGATGCTATACTAAGCGCGGGAACTGAAGGGGATTCCCCAGGCAAGGCGTGGTCATGTGTGACGAAGAAAGAATATGTGAGGAAGAAAGAAAGAGAGATGGGATTTTGTCTGGGGGAGAGACCTGCCATCTTAACAGAGATTTTCAGCGGGAACAGACAGGCTCACCACATTACGGAAATTGAGTCGTAATTCATATATTTGAAGGTTTCCCAGGAAAGTAAAAGGATAGAAATCAGTGCCAGGATTTTACGAAGCCATAGGTACATCAAAGTCTATTAATATATAATCGAATAAATAACTACGTGGGAGGCCGACTACCGTGAGAAAATATTTCGAGGCCACATGCCAATCTCAAGTTGTTTCCCGGGACTTCCCAGCGCGTCGCGTGGGTTCCTGCATTCTATAAGAGCTGAGAATGGTGAGAGGAGGTATTCAGTCCATGATAAGATCGCTGTCCGTGCGCGTCCCGTCTCTGCTGATATTCGCGCCAGAAACCTTTGTCTGAGACAAAGATTGTGACTAATAAGTTTTGTGGCGATAATTTGATTCAGTAGCTTCAAGATTTGTAAAATTCCCGGTAGCAATTTAAGTAAATGACAATATGTAGACGTGTGCAGTGAGACCGCGAGTGTTTAAGTATTTGACGCAAAGAGTGCTACCTGTGTAGACTTTCATTATGAGGCGATGAGAGAGGACTGGCGACGGGCGAAGGGACTCCAATAACAATAAGCTAGGATAGTTGGTATTATTCCGGTCAGATGTAGAAGACTAGATTAGTGGAGCAGGAATAGTAAAGTCAGTTTCGAGATTCCAGATATCCAGGACTGATTCCCATGTCAAAGGGAATAAATAGATCGGGAGGTGGTGTGGTGTGAATAAACTGAGTATTTCATTTTAGTGAAGAGCGGTGAGGTGCAGGAGACTGGTGTTACGAACTGCCGTCCACTACCCTAAGAAGACGACCAACGGGCCACCCAGACGGAAGAAATCATGAACGTGATACACTGGAAGACTGGACCTAAGGGATCGATCTGGGACAACGCTGCCGCCATGACTGCTTAAGCATTCGCAGTCAACCCGGACGGTGAGGAAGAGGTCTCCAAGATGACAGATAAGTGAACTATAATAAATATATATGTGTAGGGTCGGGGGGTTGTTATGCAGAAATACGGTGATTAATTTGTAAATATAGTAGGGAATATGATTACGGCCCATTAGGCCATTTATTGAGGTATTTTCTTTATATATTTTAGGGTAAGGCATATACATTTTTATTTTATTTTTATAGAAAGCTAGGATTAAGATAGCTTAAATGATAGTGGTGCTGTACACATAGTCGTAGGGAAGCTTAATTACGAGCTTAGATCAATGTTTCTTAGTGCCCGGCATCAGACGATATCTGCTTGTAATTATGGGTTATTAATGATAGTGTACCATTATATTGGGAAGGGAATCTGTCTGCATAATGTAGAGCACGCATGCGGCCTGGATTTAATTGTTTACTTCGTGCTTGTATTGAGTTTGATTTAACTGTGAGTCTAATGAAACTACACCGTAGGCTATGTCACGAATATTTGCGACCCCTCGTATTCTGCCAAGTAAGGGACTGAACCCTAGACTTGAGAGTAGCTGGAACTCGTCGC
Source organism: Anabrus simplex (assembly GCF_040414725.1). Lineage (NCBI taxonomy): Eukaryota > Metazoa > Arthropoda > Insecta > Orthoptera > Tettigoniidae > Anabrus > Anabrus simplex. The sequence goes on from NC_090266.1 coordinate 530,232,231, forward strand.
ATGGGTTGACGGCGAGGTTGATATGAATAACGAAATGTTATACTTCATATGTTATAATCGAGACCCAGGACGGTCTGTCACGGGTGTTGGACAGTTAGAAAAATGTAGATGATTCCTCACTCATTTATATGGCTATTTTCGTCATGTGTAGAAGAGGGTAAGAGCAGGGGCAAAGGTCTTTGCATGCTTGGAAACTAGGCTATGTTTTTATCTTCTTTTTGTTGTGAGGGTGTTTCACGGTCGACTCTTGGATGTCATTTCCCCCAGCCTGCACGGCAGGGAGGCGCGACGCCATTTTTAAATGGACCGCTGGTGCGAGGAATTCTCTTGCAGGCGAGACAAGCTGCCACGGCAGTTTCATTCATTCATTCATTCATTCATTCATTCATTCATTCATTCATTCATTCTTTCTTTCTTTCCTTTTCTTTCTTTCTTTCTTTCTTTCTTTCTTCATTTTTTTAATTGAGATAGGTAGGAACTGGGCACTAAGGAAACTAGCTTAATCAGTACATTTTGTAAATATAACGTTTGTTTAATGGACCTTGGTTCACATCCATAAAATATTATTTCATGCGAGACGGAATAGATATGCCTGTAGTTGTAGGTTCAAACTTACTATTTTGTTGTGTGTATGTCCAAAAATTATGTATGGGGACCTTTTGTGGCTTTATTTCTGCAGGACAATTTCTCACCCTGGCATCATATACTCTATTTGTAGGTACAGCGATGCTGTTCCGTGTAAGGACACATTTGTTTCTTTGGTTCACTTATCGTCTCCCGCACGACATCAGCCAGCTATTGTATATTTTTCGATGTTTATCTTTGGATTTATGATGTGGGCCTTTGGGGCATCCATTTTAGCACTATTAGTGCAATCAATTGTAAAATAAAAGAAAAGTAAATATTGGTTTAAGAATACACAACTTTGGCTCAAAATGTTAGTAAATGCGTTTGTGTTCCTCATTTCGTAAGCATACGTATAGAACATTTTCTTTTTTATCTCCCTACTCTCGTTCACAAGAACCCAGTAAACGACCTTTTCCTCCCGACTGCAGTTGGGCTGGCGCATTCATCAAATAACAGGTAAGAAGGTAAGATCGACTATGCAGTGTTGTTTATGCCCTATAGGGTACAATACGACACCGTATTCTAATTAGTCATCAAGTCTAATTCTAGCTCACTCCATGCACGACGTGAGAGTAAATACTAACCTATATTTATACTTTATTTACTTTTTTAGTAATATACTACAAAATGGTGCTCTTCAACATTTTACTCTTGTAGTAACTTAGTCCGGGAGTATCTGAAAGGACTAAAATACTTCGGAAGTAATTTACTCTCGTATGGAAGACTGACTTCATGAGCATTTTACTGCGGAAATAGAACTTAATTCTAGGTTGGTGCAAGCCATTCCTAGCGTAGTTAATTTATTAGGTAGTATCTTGCTTGTTGTATTGATGTGCCATCCTTGTGCAATCCTTTCGATATTTCAGATTTACCTTAAGGGAAGTTTAATTTATGTTAGAGCGTAGTAGGTTAAAATAATAATAATAATAATAATAATAATAATAATAATAATAATAATAATAATAATAATAATAATAATAATAATAATAATAACCCGCCTGTGTGATGTAGTGGTTAGTGTGATCAGCTGCCACCTTCGGATGCCCGGGTTCGATTCCTGGCTCTGCCACGAAATTTGAAAAGTGGTACGAGGGATGGAATGGGGTTCACTCAGCCTCGTGAGATCAAGTGAGTAGAGGAGCGTTCGATTCACACCTCAGCCATCCTCGAAGTGTATTTCCGTAGTTTCCCCACTTCTCCTCCAGGCAAATGCTGGGATGGTACCTAACTTAAGGCCACGGCCGCTTCCTTCCCCGTTCTTTGCCCATCCCATCCAATCTCCCCATCCCCCACACGGCCACTGTTCAGCATAGCAGGTGAGGCTGCCTGGGTGAGGTACTGTTCTTCCTCCCCAGTTGTATAACCCCGACCAAATGTCTCACGCTCCAGGACACTGCCCTTGAGGCGGTAGAGGTGGGATCCCTCGCTGAGACCGAGGGGAAAACCAACTCTGGAGGCAAAGAGATTAAGAAAGAAAGAAAGAAATAATAATAATAATAATAATAATAATAATAATAATAATAATAATAATAATAATAATAATAATAATCTGTCTACGTATTTCGTTTTGTGTTTACTGCCTATCTTCGACTGGATCTGTAAGACGAGCAGACATCGTTGCGATTCATAGTCAAGCGCATCGAGTCATGGGGGAAGATCGAACTGTCCGTTTTGAGAGAAATGTTAAACAAGCCAGTGAGATCGACTCTGAAACGAGGAACGTCTACGAACCGTATATCCCCTACCTCAGTAAAAAGTGCAACATCCGTCCAGACAGGTTCTTCGGTTGCAGAGGCAGTGCAATCAAATGCACGCGGAGCCCATGAAGGGGTTGGGTATTCATCACCCTACGTTAAAGAACATCAGCCAGCATCGTAAATCATCATATCTGTTATGCATAGGTCACGGCATTTTACAGACTCTGATTTGTCCTATACACAATATTGTTTCGGGTCACTTTATTCTATAGAGTATTATGCACCTTTCTAATATTTTGGCTTCCATTCCCAATTCAGGATACGAGTAGTCACTCACAGTTTGTGAAATTATGTCATCTTGGAATGTATATATACACGTTTACATTTGTGTAGTACTTTCGATTTCTCAATATTTAATGACAGTTTTCCTGTCTTTTTTTGTGAGTAGTACGCTAATAATAATCTGTCAATGTATTTAACCCTGTAATGGCAACGTGGGGTGCTGCTAGACCCTCACGGTCAGTTCTCGAACTATTGCGTTTATGTTTAGTTGGCTGAACTGCTAATACTTTGTCTACCTTCCTTCACATTTTCGCTTTACATGTTACTGCATGTGTCTCGAGTGTTCTCCATCTTGGAAGAAGTAAACAGCTAGTTAAAGTGACTGGGGGGCTCGTGGACCCCCACGTTACTCTTTGTGGAACATTTTTGTGTACATAATTTTGCATTGCTGTGCATTGTTGTGCATTTGTTTGTGGGTAAGTAATATTCCCATTACTAAAAAATGAGGTTGTATGCGCATTGAATGTGTACTTTTGATATTATACCTATTGTATTCTTACTATGTGTAGCTTTGTCATTCCTTAGAAGAGAAGTGCCGAAGGAATTTGTTGCGCAGAAAATAACAACTAATTCCTCACTACTTGGGTTGCGGCAAAATATGACACTTGTGTATTATGCCCCAAAGATAAATAAGGCTGTCAACAATGCACTTGGAAGATGATAGCATAGATTTGTCTACAGGTGGCCACAACAAACCGAATATAACTACCTTTTACAACCTCACCTAGTGTGGTGTGGATGTCGTTGATGAGTTAAGCACCTCCTACACCACGTCTAGAAAGTGTAAACGCTGGCCATTGGTGATCTTCTTCAGAGTTCTGGATAGTGCGGAAATAAAATAGCAATGCAATTTACAACTGTAACATGCCAGATAAGAAGACGAAGCGCAGTAAATTTCTGGTAGAAATTGGTATCAAACTTGTTGAAGATCAACTCAGAAAAAGAGCCTGAAACCCGAAATACCTAGGCATATCCACCAGAAAGCAGCCAAGTGAGTGAAGATTGAACTAAGTGATAGTTCATATGCAGATCCACCAAGATGCGCTATTTGTTCCGGAAGTAAGGACATAAAGACTAGGTCATTCTCCAGTAAGTGTTTACGATATATGTGTATAAAGCACATGAAAAATGTTTGTGAAACTCGCATTGATGTTGCTGAACACACGACTAGTAAATCTGAATGAGACTTACAATGAAAGGAATTGCAAAAGAAATTAATACGATTGCAAACCGATTTAACGTTGCATCAGAGATTTGTATCTGTTTGTTGATGTGCCAATAACATACCTTACACTATATTGTAGTCTTATTCTCTGTTAAAACCTCTCTTACTATGTATTTATCAAAATATAACTTTGCGTTATTTCCAGTAACACAGACGACTGGAAACTGCTGGGGGTCCGAGGACACCCCACGTTACCATTAACGTTACAAAAATCCCCGTTTCCACTCCCGGGTTAAATACTTAGTGTAACTATTTTTCTATAGCTTTAGATAGACTGTTATTTCTCTTATTTTACAATTAGGATACGCCTAAGTGTAATTTCAGTGTAGTTATTTTATCCGGTATCTTGCTTGCTTTATGGTCGTGAAATCCTTGTATAGTGTAGAGTATTTCTTTCCTCTGACGCATACAGGATAGTCGTAAATAACGTGAATCAAGTATGTGATCATTAGTGGGGTGCACATACTCGTAAATAATTTGAAAATAATAATTCGATATCTCGTGATATTGCCATTTTATCAGTTGCTGAACTTAGCCAATCAGATTGTTTCGCGGGCGAATTCAAATGGACTTTGTAAGGTGGTGTTGCTGAATCTGGGGGGTGGGATTGAAATAAGGACCACTGAGTTCACAGGATCGCGCCATAGCTCAAACCCACGGTGTGTTTGTGTTTGATGCTGATTTCTCGGGATGGCTCTCAATCCAGTCTTAAGCCACGTGCATATTTAGCAACATCGCCTCGTAAAGCCCATTTGAATTCGCCCGCGAAGCGATCAGATTGGCTAAGTTCATAAGCCAATAAAATAAGAACGGGGCGAGGTATCGGATTATTTTTTTCAAATTATTTATTAGTATGACCAATCGTCTAAGGCACATATACCCGGTTCACGTTATTTCCGATCAACCTGTATATTACACAGAATACGCTATCTCATTTCTGTTGATATTTTCACATTATTTCATATTATTGTGAAGAAGATACAAGAATAGCTGAGCGAGGCAGGCGTAGAGACTGCGGGTGTAAGAGGGCATTAAGTTATATGAGGGAAGAGACAGCGAGTTTGAAGTAGATAATTAGACTTGTAACGGAAGGTAGGAATGAAGACAGGTCTCCATCAATCAATGTACGGGGCAATAGCTATGGAAAGGAATGGGAGAAGTTGTAGAATACAGGTGGGCAAATGTTTTAAGGTGAAGGAAAATGAGGGCTAATGGTTTATATCATGGAGTGAATTAAGGAGAGGCATCGGTGAGGAATTTGTATGAGTGACTGAATGTAGAACTGCAGAGGGAAGATGACGAACAGGGAAGTGTTACTGAGAAAGGGCAAGGCATGAGGAAACGGAATAGTAGGAAAGGGAAACGTAGGGCAAAGAATAGGAAGAGGGAAGTGGAACAGGGTCTGAAAGGGTCAGAAAGAAGGAAATAGGGTTTGCAACCGCCATGGAAGTTAAGAGAGACCAGGAGAGGAAGGGATCTAATGAGCAGGGTAGTGTTGAGCATCTGATCATGGGCGACTCTAATGTTAAACATGTGAGGAAAGTGTGTGGAGGAAAGGGAACTATGGTAGAATGTTATCCAGGAATTAGGTTAAGGCAGATGTTGAGGAAAGTAGAATGGAAGGAGAAGGAAAAGGAAAGGTTGTAATTTTCCATGCTGGTGCCAATAACGTAAGGCATGCCGGAATATGTACTAACATACTGGGGATAAATAGGATCTAGTTATGACAGCTTTAAGGGAGCGGATGTGGGACACTGACCGGAGGGTGATCAGAGATATTAATGTGTCTATGGAGTGGGTATGCGGAAAGTCGACAGTGATATTTGTAGATAGTAACGGGTGGGTAGGAGGTAAGAATCTACGATCAGATAGCCTTCACTTGAACCGCAATGTGACGTATAAGATAGGGGTTTGCTTACAAGATTTACAGGGAGATATATTCAGGGAAACGGGGTGGACTACGGAGTGGTGAGGAGAGTATAGGGAGGTGAAAATCAAGTAAGGGTGACATAAAGCTGTAAGCAAAAACTGTAGAAGTATTGTAAAGAAAGAAATAGAATTAAGACATTTAGTAGACATATATTGGGCAGATAATGTCATTTTGCAAAAATCTTCTCACAGAATTGGAGTGTTTATCGTAGAGACGACATAGGATCGGTAGGAGGGCGGGAGGGGGGTATTCGTACTGCTAAAAGAAGAATCTGTATGCTACAAAAACGTTAAGGATGAGAAACATGAAATTCTAGCCTTAAGGCTCGGCTCTACGGATAAAAGGTAACTTGATATTCTTGAGATGTACAGACCTGGCAAGGCCTGCGCTGACGCTGATAAGATAATCAGCTATGTCGGAAAAGACAGTGAAAATAACTTTATTGTAGCGGGTGATCTCATTTACCAAATGTTAACTCTGAAGGTAACGTACATGACAGAAAGCATGGCCAACAAATGGTAATAAGTTAATCTGGGAAGGGCAACTGAATCAGAAAGTTATGGATCAAACTAAGAGGAATAATTATTTTAGACTTGGGACTGATAAAACCAGATGATCTCTATAGAGAAACTGATGTGATAGATGGTACAAGTGATCACGAAACTGTTTTTGTCGTATTTAGGAATAAATGCGATAGAAAGGAAGGCTGTAAAACTAGGACTATTGGACAATACCATTTGGTTAATATGTGAGGCATCCCTTATGGAATGGGTTTAAAGCAATTGATGACGAATGTGAAAACAGGTACGTACCTTTAACGATGGTAAGGAATGTGGAAGACTCACTATATTATAACATAGATATAGAGAGATTAAGAAGGAGGTGCAGTTTAGAAATAAGTAGATTTAGGAATGGTTGTGGAAGTAAGGAGAGACTGAAGGAACCGTTATTCCTTTCAGCGTTCAGTCTGCAAGCCTCTGTCAATATACTAAATGTCGCCACAATCCTCTATTTGCAACTGGGGCTGTGGCCTCATTTAGTTCTATACCTCTTATCTTCAAATCGTTAGAAACTAAGTCTAACCATCCTCGAGACAGTTGTAAATTTTGTTTAAAGAAAAGATTTCAACAGAATATACAGTATTTCACTGGCGAAATAGTTAACAGTCGTTGTATTGTTATTAATTATTGTCGCTCTTCTTATTCAAATATTGGCATTGTTGGCTACAGTCGTGAAAAATGGGGTAGTATATCAAGAAAATAAAAATCAGCTGATTCTTGTATTCCGATCATTTGTAGTTCTGAGTAGACAGTTGAAGTGTCCATAATTTATATTTCACTCCCTCGATCTTTCAGTATTTATGAGCGGTTAGCTAATAATAATTAAGTACCTATGTCTCAATAATTGCAATTCAAATCCCTAGCGTAGTTTTGACTGAAATATTTTTGAGAAATTATTGTAAACAACCTCATATTTTTCAGCATTTAAGGACACTTTTATTCTCCGTCCCGCGAGGTAGGGAAAATAATAGTAATTCACCATATGTAATAATCACATAACCACATTTCAGTTGAGAATTTAGTGTAGATACGGTATATTAGATAGTATCTTGCCTGTTATATTCGTATGTATCTTTGTGCAAACGGCAGGTTTCATTTCTATTACAGCATAGTAGGACAAAGTAGTACTAATATTAATCTGTCTACGCGTTTAACTTTGTTGGTAATCCTTGAGTAGTACTTGCGAATTTCTAACTTTATGCCTAATTGGAATTTTCATTTCTATTTGTGCTTATTAATAACCTATTGCAATTAGGATACGTATTAACGTAGTTTAAAAGTTATTGTAGTGTATTTTAGTTACTTATTAGAAATTAGAGTGATTATTCTATTATTTTGAGTAGTCTTGCGAATTTCATCTTTAATTGTAATTTCCTTCTCTGTCTGTGCTTTGTAATAACCTGCTGTGATTAGAATACGTCTCAACGTTGTTTAAAATTGTTGTAATGTATTGTAGTATCTGAACGTAGTCAGAATGTAGTTTAAAATTATTGTAGTGTATTATAGTATCTTATAAGAAATTAGTGTGTTTATTCTATTACGCAGAAATATTTGTGTAGTATAGTATCTGTAGTAACTCTCTTACTAGAATTCTCTTGTAGTAATTAGGGTAGCCTTAAATGCAGTTTAGAATTGTGTAATTGCTATGTATTATTTTCTGTTTTCTGTAATTAACAGCAATTTTCATCCTGTTAGGATGTTGTAGGAAAAAAATCGTAGAACTAAGTAGTACTGTAGTGCAGTAGTAGCCTATATTTCTTTCCTTTCATTTTTATTTTGCATAGAATAAGTTACCTTATTTTTCCTTTACTTTTCATTATTCAGTAAAGAATGGTTAAGGAGTGCAAGTGTAGGAACTGTGGGTGTGACCAGGCATTAAGGTGTATGAGGGAGGAGTTGGAGAGTTTGAAGGAGACAATTAGGATTCTCTCAGACGACAGGAAGGAAAGTAGGCCTCACTCAACCAATGCACAGGATACAGTAGGTGCAAAAGAGGGATGGGAAGCAAAGGGGGAACTGTAGAAGACAGGTGCTGTAATGTTTTAAGGGGAAGGAGATTGCAGGCTAAGGGCTCCATTCAGGATCAGAATTCAGGACAGGTGTCTGTGAGAAATCTGTACGAGTCACTGCAGGTAAAACAACCGAGGGAAGATGAGGAACAGGGAACTGTTGCAGAGAAGCGTGGAAGTAGGAGGAAGGGATAAGGTAGGAAAGGGAAATGTGGAGTAGTGGGTAGGAAAAGACAAGTGGAACAGGGTCATGGGATGGAGAAAAGGGAGGAAGAAGTACCTCTGCAGATGTCAGGAAAGATAGGACTGACCAGGAGGCGAGGGGCTCAAATGAGGTGGGTAGGGTTCAGGCTCTGATAATGGGGGATTCCATTGCTAGACATGTTGGGAAAGTGTTTGGAGGAAAGGAAACCAGGGTAGAATGTTATCCATGAATTAGGTTAAGGCAGATGTTGAGGAAAGTAGAAGAGAAGGAGGAGGGAAAGGAGGAGGCGGTTGTGTTTCACGTTGTTACTATAATAATTTCGTGTGGCTATTTCTAGCCGAGTGTAGCCCTTGTAAGGCAGACCCGCCGATGAGGGTGTGGGGCATCTGCAATGTGTAGGTAACTGCGTGTTATTGTGGTGGAGGATTGTGTTATGTGTGGTGTGTGAGTTGCAGGAATGCTGGGGACAGCACAAACAACCAGCCCCGGGCCATTGGAATTAACCAATGAAGGTTAAAATCCCCGACCTGGCCGGGAATCGAAACCGGAACCCTCTGAACCGAAGGCCCGTACACTGGCCATTCAGCCAACGAGTCGGACACGTTGGTACTAACAACGTAAGACAAGCAGGTGTAAGTACCAACATAGTTGGGGATGTGTGCGATCTGGTAAATGCAGCACGGGTGAAGTTTAGGGAAGCGGAGATTGTTATCAGTGGAATACTGTGTAGGAGGGACACTGAATGTAAGGTGATTGGGGATTTAAATGAGACTATGGAGTGGGTACGTGGAAAAATTGGAGTGAGATTTCTAGATCCTAATGGGTGAGTAGGATATAGGGATTTGCGCTCAAATGGCCTTCACTTAAACAGCAGTGGGACAAATTATTATTATTATTATTATTATTATTATTATTATTATTATTATTATCCTTCTTCTTCTTCTCCTTCTTGTTCTTCGTCTTCTTTATCTGTTTACCCTCCAGGGTCGCTTTTTCCCTCGGACTCAGCTAGGGATCCCACCTCTACCGCCTCAAGAGCAGTGTCCTGGAGCTTCAGACTCTGGGTCGGGGGATACAACAGGGGAGGAATACCAGTACCTCGCCCAGGCGGCCTCACCTGCTATGCTTATCAGGGGCCTTGAGGGGCAATGGGAAGATTGGAAGAGATAGACTAGGAAGAGGGAAGGAAGCGGCCGTGGCCTCAAGTTAGGTACCTACCATTACGGCATTTGCCTGGAGGAGAATTGGGAAACCACGAAAAACCAATTCCAAGATGACTGAGGTGGGAATCGAACCCATCTATACTCAGTTAACCTCCAGAGGATGAGTGGACCCCGTTCCAGCCCTCGTACCACTTTCCAAATTTCGTGGCAGAGCCGGGAATCGAACCCGGGCCTCTGGGGGGTGGCAACTAATCACTACACCTTCGAGGTGGACCGTGGTAAAAATAAGTTAGGAAATTTGCTCAGAAGGGTTATAGGGAGGTACAGTTAGGGAAAGGTACACACCTGTTTTCACATTCCTCAACAATTGCTTTAAACCCATCCCAGAGTCAATTTACATTTTTATTTATCGTTTTCCACCGATCATACTTACTTTTTTTAAACTACATCATGCCTGCTTTATCAGCCATATGGTACTGCCTAATAGTCCTACTTTTACGACCTTCCTTTCTATCACATTTATTTTTAACTACGACAAAAACAGCTTCATTATCACTAATACCATCTATTACTTCGGTTTCTCTCTAGAGCTCATCAGGTTTTACCAGCACTACATCTAGGATATTCTGTCCTCTTGTTGGTTCCATCACTTTCTGTATCAGTTGTCCTTCCCATATTAACATATTTGTCATTTGTTGGTCATGCTTCCTGTCGTTTGCATTACCTTCTCAATTGGCATTGGTAAATTCAGATCTCCCGCTACAATCACATTCCTTTCCATGTCGTTTCCCACATAGCTGATTATCTTATCAAATAATTCTGAATCAGCGTCAGAGCTACCCTTTTCTGGTCTGTATACCCCAAAGACATCAAGTTGCCAATTATCTTTAGAAATGAGCCTTACACCTAGAATTTCATGTTTGTCATCTTTAACTTTTTCGTAGCTTCTTCTTTCACCAGAATGAATACTATCCCTCCTACCATTCCTATCCTATCTCTACGATACACACTCTACTTCCGTGAGAAAATTTCTGCATCCATTATATCATTTCTCAGTCATGATTCAACTCCTATTACAATATCTGATAAGTATATATCTATTAAATTACTTTTTACTATTCCTTTCTTTACAACACTTCTACAGTTCAACAGTAACTTTTTTTTTATATCACCCCTACTTGACTTCCAGTTCCCTGTTCCCTTATCACCGCTACCTAGGCCACCCTGTTTCCCTGAATGTACCTCCCTCTAACCCTTCTAAACAAATTTCCTAACTTATATGTACCACTGCGGTGTAAGTGAAGGCTATCTGAGCGCAGATCCCTATCTCCTACCCCCCGATTAGGATCTAGAAATCTCACTCCCAGTTTCACACATACCCACTCAATAATCTCAATTAAATCCCCAATCACCCTCCAGCTTGACGTATGTTGCATGTAAGCTCATGGAAAACAACAATTCTTATTATGTTAGACGCGTTTGTGAAATTATTAATGGTTTTATGGAAAGCAGTTCGGATTTAGTAAAATGTATTCCAGTGAAGCTCAACTTGTAGGATTCTAGAATGATAGAGCAGATATTTCAGATTCAGGAGGTCAAATTGACTGTATTGCTATTGACTTTTCTAATGCTTTTGACGTGGTAGATCATGGTAGGCTACTGACGAAAATGAGGGCTATTGGGCTACATAAAAGAGTGGTTCGATGGGTGGCGGAATTTCTAGAAAATAGATCTCAGAAAGTTAGAGCAAGTGAAGTATTATCTGATCCTGCAACTATAAAGCGCGGATCCTGAAAGACAGTATTATTTGACCTTTATATTTTCTTATGAGTTCTCCTGTGTGGTGTAGTGGTTAGCATGATTAGCTGGCACCCTCGAAGGCCCTGGTTTGATTCCGGGCCCTGCCACGACATTTGAAAAGTGGTACGAGTGCTGGATTCGGGTTCACTCAGCTTCGGGAGGTCACCTGAGTAGAGGTGGGTTTAATTCCCACCTCAGCCATCCTGGAAGTGGTTTTGCGGGTTTCCCCACTTCTTCTCCAGGCAAATGCTAGGATGGTACCTAACTTAAGGCCACGGCCGCTTCCTTCCCTCTTCCTTGTCTATCCCTTCCAATCTACCCATCCCCCGCCAAGGCCCCTGTTCAGCATAGCCGGTAGGCCGCCTGGGCGAGGTACTGGTCATCCACCCCACTTGTACCCCACGACCCAATGTCTGACGCTCCAGGACACTGCCCTTGAGGCGGTAGAGGTGGCATCCCTCGCTGAGTCCGAGGGAAAATTCAACCCTGATGGGTAAGCTGATTAAGAAAGAATAAAAATGATGCCTGCCTCTTACCCGGAGGCCCCGGGTTCGATTCCCGGTCAGATCAGGGATTTTTACCTGGACCTGACGGCTTTTTCGAGGTCCACTCATCCTCTTGATTAGAACTGAGGAGCTGTCTGACGGTGAGATAGCGGCCCTGAGCTGACCACACGACACCTCGTAATCTGCAGGCCTTCAGGCTGAGCAGCGGTCGCTTGGTAGGCCAAGGCCCTTTAAGGGCTGTAGTGCCATGGGCTTTTTATAAAAATGATACGAGTAAATGCCTGGAATCAGAGACAAGTCCATTTGCAGATGATTTTATGCTGTATACGGTAGTAAAAAAGATACATAATTGTGAGCGCATCGGTAATATTGTGAGATGGACAGGAGACAATGGTATGTTTTTAAACGGGACCAAAGTCAGGTTGTATGTTTCGTCAAGTCCTCTCAGTTTTAAACTTCTTCCTTACCGCCGTAACCAGGTCACTCCCACACATCCCCCAACTATGTTAGTACCTGTTCCTACTTGCCTTACATTGTTGGCACCAACGTGGAAAATTACAACCTTCTCCTTATCTTCCTACTTCCCTTCTACTTTCCTAAACATCTGCCTTAACCTAATTTCCGGATAACACTCTACCCTGACTCCCTTTTTTCCCACACATTACATGGAAGTGTGATAAAAACCAACCCTTTTTAAATTCCATTCTCAACTCACAAACTGGGCAAGCACTGATCATAGTATTATTAAAAGTCATGAGGCAATGTTATAGGTTTAACCATAATAATTACTGTTATTAATCTGGACTGAGTGGTTCAAATGACACAGCACTGGCTTCGGACCCCAAATTGGCGATTTGCGCGTTTTATTTGACGGTAAGTCAACTTCTTGTCGGTGGATTTACAGGCATGTATAGAACTCAATTGGGACAAAATTTCGGCAAACCCGCATAACCTAAAGCAGCAGAACTAATTAGTGGGAGACGATGATGATGATGATGATGATTATGATGACATATCTGTTGTTTGAAGGGCTTAACATGCCGGTCATCGGCCCCGATTAGTGGAATGTAAGAATTATTATTTCTTTTAATAATAATAATGATAATAATAATAATGCTATTTGCTTTACGTCCAAATAACTAATTTTGTGGTTTTCGGAGACGCCGAGGTGCCGGAATTTAGTCCCGCAGGAATTCTTTTACGTGCCAGTAAATCTACCGACACGAGGCTGACATATTTGAACATATTTGAATACCACCGGACTGAGCCAGCATCGAACCTGCCAAGTTGGAATCAGAAGGCCAGCGCCTCAACCGTCTGAGCCACTCAGCCCGGCATTATTTATTTTCTTTCTTAATCTGTTTAGCCTCCAGGGTTGGCTTTTTCCTTGGACTCAGTGAGGGATCTCAACTCTACCACCCCAAGGGCAGTGTCCTGGAGAGTGATACTTTGGATCGGGGGATACAACTGGAGAATAGGACCAGTACCTCGCCCAGGCGGCTCACCTGCTATGCTGAACAGGGGCCTTGTCGGGGGGGGGGGCGAGATCGAAAGCAATAGACAAGTAAGAGGGAAGGAAGCTGCGGTGGCCTTAAGTTAGGTACTATCCCGGCATTTGCCTGGAGGAGAAGTAGGAAACCACGGAAAACCACTTCCAGGGTGACTGAGGTGGGAATTGAGCCCACCTCTACTCACTTGACCTCCCGAGGCTCAGTGGACCCTGTTCCAGCCCTCGTACCACCTTTTCAAATTTCGTGGCCGAACTGGGAATCGAACCCGGGCCTGCTGGGGTGGCAGTTAATCACGCTAACCACTACACCACAGAGGCGGATTATTATTATTATTATTATTATTATTATTATTATTATTATTATTATTATTATTATTATTATTATTATTATTATTATTATTGCCCATGGTAGTGCGGATTCTCAATTACACAATCAGTCAATATTCACACGCAATAACGGCATCTGTTAGTAACTAAGATAAACCACCAACTACCACTACCTCACCGAACATTAACAAAACAACATGTAAATTTGAACCATTCAGTCCAGCTTGATAACAGTCATGATCATGCTTAAACCTAGAACTTTACCTTATGACTTGTAGTAATACTATGACCAGGACTTGCCCAGACTGAGAGTTGATAATGAAATAAAATAGGGATGGGTTGGTTTTTATCACAAATAATAATGTTATTTGTTTTTACGTCCCATTACACTTTTACGAAGTGCCGGTATTTAGTCCCACAGCAGTTCTTTTATGTGCCACTAAATCTATCGACACGACGCTGACTTATTTGAGTACCTACAAGTACCACAGGACTGAGCCAGGATCGAACCTGCTAAATTGGGATCAGAAAGCCAGCACCTCAACCATCTATACCACACAGCCCGTTGTTTATATCACACTTCTTTGTAATGTGTGGAGGAAAGGGAACCAGGGTAGACTGTTATCCCGAAATTAGGTTAATACAGATGATTAAGAAAATAGAAGGGAATGAGGATGATAAGGAGAATGTGGTAATTTCCTCGGCACCAACAACGTAAGACATGCCGGAATAGGTACTAACATAGTTGGGAATGCGTGGGAGGGACATGGTTACGGCGGGACGGAAGAAGTTTAAGGAAGCATAGATTGTTATCAGTGAGATGCTGTGCAAGAGGGATACTAACATTAGGGTGATTGGGGATTTAAATGAGACTATGGAAGAGGTATGTGGGACATTGGGAGTGAGATCTGTAGGTCCTAATCGGTGGTAGAAGGTAGGGAACTACGTTCATATGGCCTTTACTTGAACCGCAATGGTATATATAAGTTAGTGGTTTATTCATAAGTGTTATAGGGAGGTACATTCAGGGAAACAGGGTGGACTAGGGAGCGGTGATGACGGTATAGGAAGTAGGAAGTCAAGTAAGGATGAAATAAATTGTTAGTGATAAACTGCATGTTCTCGCAGAACTGGAGTGTATATCGTAAAGACAGGTTAGGAACGGAAGGAGGGGGAGTATTCATACTTTTGAAAGAAGAATTTGTAAGCTTCGAAAAAGTTATTAATGAGAAACATTAAATTCTAGGTATAAGACTTTTTAACTCTAAAGATGATAGTCAACTTGATGTTTTTGAAGTGCATAGACCTGGCATTGGCTCTGATTCTTATGAGGAATTATTTTATAAGATGATCAGCTATGTGGGGAACTACACAGAAACCAACGTCGTTGTAGCGTGAGTTCTGAACTTAACAAATGTGCACTAGGAAGGGAATGCGAACAACAGATTGCATGACCAACAAATTGTGAACAAGTTAATATGAGAAGGATAGCTGAATCAGAAAGTGACGGAACAAACTAGAGGGAAAAATACTCTAGACATGGTGCTGTTAAAATCAGATGAGCTCTCTAGAGAAAATGAAGTGATAGATGGTATGAGTGATCATGAAGCTGCCGTCGCTTAGTTAAAAATTAATGTGACAGAAGCGAAGGTTGTAGAAGAAGGTCTAATAGGCATTACCATACGGTTGAAAAGAGAGGCTTGGGAAAATATTTAAAAAGCATTTATGATCAATTTAAAATGGTAAATAAAAATGTCAACAGCCTATGGGATGCGTATAAAGCAATTGTTGAGGGAAGTGAAAACAGGTAAGTGCCTTTAAAACTGGTAAGGAATGATAAGTAAGCATTAAAATAGGGAAATAAAGATATTAAGAATGAGGTGCAGAGTAGAAAGAAATAGAGTTTTAAATGGTTTCAGGAATATGGAGCGAATGAAAGAACTTATCAGGAAATTTAATATAGGAAAAAGTACGCTAATTGGCAGCCATATGAATTTTAGGGAGTAATGGAAGAATATGTACAGATACTTCAATGCAGCAACAGTTTCTGGGATGGATTTTCCAGGGATTATTTATGAACAAGGGGAGTGTATACGTGAGGACTTACAGAAGGCAGAAATATATGTATATTTACAAATTGCTTAACGTCGCACCGACACAGACAGGTTTTATGGCGACGATGGGATAGGAAAGGGCTAGGAGTGGGAAGGAATCGGACGTGGTCTTAATTAAGGTACAGCCCCAGCATTTGCTTTGTGTGAAAATGGGAAGCCACGGAAAACCATCAACAGAGCTGTGGACAGTGGGGTTCGAACCCACTATCTCCCGAATGCAAGCTCACAGCTGCGTACCCCTAACCTCACGGTCAACTCGCCCGAGAGATAAAAAATTGAGAGCTGGAAAAGCAGCTGGTATTGATAATATTTCTGAGGATTTATTAAAGGCAATGGGTTGAAAGTGCTATATCTGAAATATGTCATTACTGTTCGCATGAAGGGTTGATATCAAATGAATGCAGAGTTGCAATAGTAGCCCCGGTGTACAAGGGAAAGGATGATAAACATAAAGCGAATAATTACAGGCCAGTCAGCTTGACATGTGTTGTTCGTAAGCTCTGGGAAAGAATTATTTCTAATTATATTAGAGATGTTTGCGAAATTACTGACTGGTTTGATAGAAGGCAGCTCAGGTTTAGGAAAAGTTACTCCATTGAGGCTCAACTTGTAGGATTTCAGCAAAATATAGCAGATATTTTAGATTCAGGAGGTCAAATCCAATGTATCGCTATTGACCTATGCAAGGATTTTGATAGGGTAGATCATGGAAGATTACTGACGAGAATGATGGGTATTGGACTTGATAAAAGATTGATTGATACCGGGCGAGTTGGCCCTGCGGTTAGGGGCGCGCAGCAGGTCATTGATAACTGATGGATTGACCAAATATAAATCACTTCTGGTCTGCATTTAAGTATGCTTCCTAGGTCTCAGATTCCCTATAGTTTGTTTATTTAGTACTATCGTATATTATTTCAAAGAAACTGGAAATTTATCGAACACTTTCCTTGGTAAATTATTCCAATCCCTAATTTATTTTCCATACTAGAATATTTGCTCCATCCTTGACTGTCTGTATCAGGACCTGAAATATAGATTTTCTGAAGGACAGGAGGGGGAAATTCAACCTGACTAGCCTGCACACTAAGCAAGTGACATACGTGATCCAAGAAGACAATTCTTATTTCATGTTCATGTTGTTGATTTATCAGACATTGCATTATTAATATTCTAATATATTTTGTTAATTTATATTTCTTCTTCTTCTTGCACCGATTTTCCCACACCCATGGGGTCGCGGGTGTGAATTGTGTGGAACATGTGGATTTGACCCTGTTTTACCGCCGGTTGCCCTTCCACACGCTAACCCTTTATGTATGGATTTAATCACTATTACGTGTTTCTGTGGTGGCTGGTAGTGTGGTGTGTTATCTGAATTAGAAGAGAAAAGTGTTGGAACAAGCACAAACACCCAGTCCCCGAGCCATAAGAATTAACCGGACGCGATTAAAATCCCAACCCAGTCGGGAATCGAACCCGGGGCACTCCGAACCGCGGGCCGCAACGCTGACCATTCACCCGAGGAGTCAGATTGTTAGTATATAGTTCACTAGGAATATAATTGAATTAATATGTTCAAAAAGTGTTTCAATAGTCAACTTGTGAGTGAGCCTTTCGATAATAGCTATTGCCTGTTACAACTGGCAGTTCTATTATTTTCTTTGCCACATTAACGGTGTAGCATTAATTTATGTTAAAACATGCGCCTGTAGATGCAAATTGTCCCACAAAGAACTTCACAACCTGCATTTTACGTCTGCAATAAAATTAACGCGCCAATGGTAAAGAATGAGATACCTGCTTTAATAGTTGAGAGGAAGAAATGTGAATAGTATATGTTTGCGTTTAACAGCACTGTAATACAAGAAAACTGTAAAATATAATAAATAGAACGGGGTAAGTGGCATGCCATTTTTGGTTGAAACTGGAGTAGCCACTGAGAGACGAGGGAGGAGTGTACTAAAAATGCTCATCAGTAGGCATTTGTACGGTCTAAATCGAAAGGCATTGTTGTTTTGAAGGTAAATCGACCAGATTATCAGCCAAATAGAATAGTGAAAAATGTGAGTATGCACTAGCATTGCCTCAATCACATAAAATGTCGTTGAAATTGGAACATTCCTTGAATGTTGCCGGAACGTCAAAATTCGAATCCTTTACGTTTGACGATGTTCAGCACTTACTTTAAATATAAATTGCACGGAATGGTGCTCATGAATGGCACCAACATTGTGCCTTATTCATTCAGGATAACTAAAGGAAGGGTTGGTGAAAAATTCTATTTCCTTTTTTTACAAGTTGCTTTACGTCGCACCAACACAGATAGGTCTTATGGCGACGATTGGACAGGAAGGCGCTAGGAGTGGTCAGGAAGCGGCCGTGGCCTTAATTAAGGTACAGCCCCAGCATTTTCCTGCTGTGAAAATAGGAAACCACGAAAAACCATCTTCAGAACTGCCGACAGGGGGGTTCGAACCCACTATCTCCCGAATACTGGATACTCGCCACATTTAAACGACTGCAGCTATCGAGCTCGATTCGCTTTCCTTTTGGATGCAGTTGACGATATGAAAAATCTCAAAAATGAAAAATTCACACATGCGGTAGGATACTTTCATGATAGCAGGTTTCGCAAATTCAATTAAATATAAATTTGTGTCATCCCCGGGCGGTGCAGTTTTTTTAAGCCACTCCCCAAAAGGAGGTTATCTGCATGTACCTTTTAACCACATACCAGACCTACTGCCAATCTAAATTTCTGGCAGTACCGAGAATCGAACCCGGGCTCCCGAGGACAGTAGGTAATAACGTTACACTATGGAAGTGGAATCAGTATCAGTTAAACACACACAAATATATGCATACAGGCTGATAATGAATCTACTTCCCACTTTTGGAAAGTAGACTAAAAATATGTTTGTAAATATACGTTTTCTATCAAGGTATCCTGGGGAAAAGTGATTTTTTTCAAAACAAGACTGACGTAAAAGGGCAAATATACTTACTTCCTTTCTCTCATAAAACCATTCTTCACTTATAATTAGTACATTCGCACTTTCAACGTCTTGTCGACCCAGTAACTAGCCAATTAATTCAGAATTTCGGAAAATCATTATAAGAAGCGAACTCTTACGATCAAGTCCAATATTTGAGAATTCAATGTTGTCTGCGCTCATGCACTGAAATTACCTTGACGAAGAAACGTTTGCCCTATATATCCAACAAAGGGGCATCGCTAATGGTACGGTTACCGTGTTAAATAATGAGAGCCCGAAATACATGTATATGCTACATCAAACCGCAACTTACCTTTCGATGTTTCTCACAGCTTTAGGTGCACGAGTTCACATGTTTCTGTTGGCTGTGCGACGCGTAAACTGAACTCCCTGGACAGGCCACGCCAACAGCTAATGGCATCATTGCCTAATCGGATCTGTACTTCGACACGGTGTTCGTAATCTCTTTAGTTCAGGCAGATGGCCGTTCCCTGGCCATTTTCACATTGGAGGAACCACAGTAACATGTTCCCTCTATTGTTTATTTTAAATGTTTGAATTTTTTTAAATTCAGCGTCCACTTGTAGTCTTTTTGTAACTATTTTCTTTGCGTCACGCCGGCACAGACAGATCTTATAGCAATGATGGAATAGGTAAAGGCTAGGACTGGAGAGGAAGAGACCGTGGCCTAATTAAAGGTACATTACCTGGTGCGAAATTTGGAAACCTCGCAATACCATCTTCAGGGCTGCTGACAATGGGGCTTGAACCCATTATCTCTCGAATTCATGCTGACATCTACGTGACGCAAACTGCGTACCCAACTCGCTCAGTGACCCTATTAGTAGTAGTAGTAGTAGTAGTAGTAGTAGTAGTAGTAATGGTGGTGGTGGTAGTATTTGTTGTTGTTGTTGTTGTTGTAGAGGCCTAGGACACCATGGAGTGTGAGGCATTACAACCCATATGGATGTGGTGTCCCTATTACAGTGTGTATAGGACCAAAGATAGGGCAAGAAACAACTATGGGCTGTTTATTAGGTACCATCTCGTTATTTACTAGTTGAGTGGGAAAGACCCAGAAAACATAGCTAGGATGATCATAGGTGATAAATTTCATATTATTCCATATTGAAGAGTAATATAAAGTAAAACAAAAGCTGAAGGTCTCCACCTATTCAATACTATTTATTATAACCTTAAAAAAGTTACATATATTTGATGAAATTAGTTTCGGTCTTGCTAGAGACAAGTTAAGAAAATACATGAATTATAGATAAAATTTATGATTCAAGCGTGTCTTGTACTGAATTTCAACAACATACGCTTGCTTCATAAATTTTATCTATAATTCATGCCTTGCCTTAACTTTTATTGATTTTGACTCATGATGGTCTCTACAAGACCAAAACTAGTTTCATCAAATATATGTAACTTTTTCTTTGCAAGCTACTTTATGTGACGATGACGATGGTGACGATGGGATAGGAAAGGGCTAGGAGTGGGAAGGAAGCGTCCTTGGCCTTAATTAAGGTACAGCCCTAGCACTTTCCTGGTGTGAAAATGGGAAACCACAGAAAACCATCTTCAGGGGTGCCGACAGTGGGGTTAGAACCTACTATCTCCCGAATACTGGATACTGGCCGCACTTAAGCGACTGCAGCTTTCGAGCTCGGTGTGTAACTTTTTAAAGGTTACAATAAATAGTATTGAATAGGTGGAAAACTTTAGCTTTTGTTTCACATTATAGCTAGCTAGGATGGTCAAGAAAAGTGTTTAACCTAATCTTATTATTATTATTATTATTATTATTATTATTATTATTATTATTATTATTATTATTATTATTATTAACTGTGTTGCCTGAGACTCAGAACACCTTGTTGCAGTCCCTCAAAACTGTCCTAAAATTCTTAACACAGTCCGGAATCGAACTGAATACAGCAAGTAGAAAGCTGCCGAGTTATTATTAGTCCCTATAGGGCCTACTAAGAAAGGACACAAATCTGTTGGCGCCTCCACGCGCCCGATGACAATTCTAGTATGCAACCCGCGGGACAATTCAGAGTGGAGGAAAACGGGCGAGAGAGACGTTAGGCTGTTATTGGCTGCATTTGCAGAAGTTTAGTGCAAATAAAGAGGAAGAGGCTTACCTGTTTATCGACCTATATAACGGACATTGTTAACGGCAACGACGACAGCATAATATGATTTTTATTATTATTATTATTATTATTATTATTATTATTATTAATATTATTATTATTATTATTATTATATACGGGACATAGAAGAATTTAACTCATCAGCTTTCAACACAAAGTTAAGTGACTGATTGAGACGTTAGCTGTGCATGTCTTACTTACGGAGACAGACAGGTCCGAATCTCAATGCTGCCGGTACCTGGAAAGTACGTTACTTTAATTTAAACTCAATATAGAGGCTCCAACGATATCGTCATTAAAGTCAAGGCCACTGCCCACCCCCCATGATAATAGACATACTGCGCCTGGCTGAGAAGCTCAGATGGTAGAGTGCTAGTCTTCTGAGCCCAACTTGGCAGATTCAATCCTTGCTCAGTCCAGTCCGGTGGTATTCGAACGTGTTCAAATACGTCAGCGTTATGTACGTAAGTTTACTGACACCCTTCACTCTTTCCGGTCTAACTGCGAGCCCGTAATTACGTTCAGGCCGCGCTGCGGGCATAGCCCGTAGTAAGGTTTGACAATTCACTAAAAATCGAGAACGAGCTATGCACGCATTCTGGTGGTTACATCGTGTTTCTTCATGTATTAATTACAAGATTATTTAAGCAGATGGCAGTTTTATATGTCTAAGTCAGAGAATTTACGATATTTTCGATCAACATGCATCAGTAAATGTCACTCAGTGAGCTTTCTCTTTGGTGAGCTCCAAGACATGGCTTCTCGCGGCAAACATGTGCTTGACGAAAGTGATATTCTCGATATTTTATGATAAATTATATGTTTATGCGCAACTAAACATATTATTGACATATGAACCCGAAATACCTTCTTACATCTCATTATGATTGGAGTTCGTTTTACGGCCTAGCGCATGTTCCCGCGTATTTCAAATTTGCGTGAATACGTAAGATTTCTACATATTAGTACAGTTGTCTGTTTAGATGACTGTATTTTCTCTTTCTAGATGTCTTTGGTGGTAAATGGAACAATATTTTTACATTTGAGTAACTTTTGACAAAATTTATCAATTAAAATAAAATTTATGAGATCTCCCATTTTCATTATTGTAATTATTATTATTGAAATGAATATTATTTTTATATCGTACACATTATTGTCGTTGTTTTGTAATTGCAATGCACATTTTTATTAGCAAAATAGGGTAAATATAACAGTATTTCAGAAAACTGTACTTGCTTAGTTATCCGTCAGAACTTTTTTCCATTATGGTATAATATATAAACAATTTTAAAATCTCAGGTGATAGTTGACATACTAAAAACAGCGTTTTTCAAAACTAGATGTTCAAACAAGCATAAAGAAAAACGATTCATGCAAATATCTCCTACAGGTACAGAGATATAATGTTTTAAATATCCTTAAAAATGTCCAGTCCAGAACGTTAGTTAGGGATAACCAGACTGGAATGGGTTAAATAACTCCTGCGGGACATAATTCCGGTACCTCGGCATCTCCGAATACCGTAAAAGTGGGATGTAAAATTATTATTATTATTATTATTATTATTATTATTATTATTATTATTATTATTATTATTATTATTATTATTATTATTATTATTATTATTATTATAGACCTATCTTCAAGACCTGTAATTGAGCAGAATTCACAGATGTAAACACAGTGTCCTAAGCTGCTGGTCACAATGTTCCAAGAGCCCAAAATAAACAATAAGACATTTTTTACTTAGTATATCTTAACGAGGTACATTAAATACTGGGCTTACTCAATGATCAGTATGGGAGACAAGAAATAGATCGTTTCTTCACATAAGAGCGAGATGCAGTATCTTAGGAAAACTGGATAGTCTATCTAACTGCGTTATGCGTACCACTCTTGGAACCGGTGGGTTAATGGGTTCGAATCACTCCACTGGCTGTTCTTGAAACAATATTGTGTAGAAAATATTAGGATGGTCCTTGAGTTCAAGACAATGACAATTTCTATCATATTTTTCCTCTAGTTAATTGTACATACATGTCAGTAGGACAGTTTATAGGACAGAATTCTCGCACTTAGTAAGTACAAGAGACTGTACACCATGATATTTAGGATATCGTGACGTACAGTCACAAAAATTATTGAAACAGCAAAAGTAAAAGTACATGTCTTGGAATTCTATTCACTTTTCATCAGCGACCCTTCTATGGTCTGTTTGAGAGAGGGAATTCAATCTGTGGTGTAACCATTTTGATGAATACTAATAAATAAAATCATGAATAATATATAAATAAAAATATGTAAATAAATGACATTACTCAAAACTTCATAACATACTTGAAATAAATTAAATTAATAAAAATAGTTAATCGAAATGTCCGTAGTATGGGCGCCAGAGTTCACCAGAATGGATCCCTCGAATTTTGATAGAGCATGATAAACTTTATATCCCAGGGCGTGTACATAATGCTGCGTACTGGTACATCTGCTGCAGGCCTTACCTAACCACCTGAAAACGACTAAATAGGTAGGAACTGCACCTAGGTTCAGCAATAACTTCACTTATTCTAAAATAGCCAACTATATTCTTAACAAAATCCGTGCATGAGCACCTCATCAACACACAAAATTATACGTATAATCCACACACAAAAGATTGCTGGAAGACTCCATATTTACAACAACAATAATGAAAACAGTGGGAATACGAAAGCGAGAACTAAACTACCATTTGTAGATAGTCCCATGAACAATGTACATATATGTAGATAAATACTTTTCACTGTCTCTGTATCAATACTACTTGCCGATTCTCATAATCGGCAGTTATCACATCACTCAGATACTGTACCTTGTAATCCTGCGTTCACATATTTTAACACTTGTTGTAAAGATATATACATTTGAGCAACACACGCCTGTCGATCCTCAACATAAATTATGGAAAGTCTAAGATAGCTTTCACCAACATATAATGCCAGACCTCCACAAGTACTACAACACTTAATGCGTACGCCCTCCGCAATTTGTTGATCAGCCACTTTCCACGAACATAACAAAACTACGTTCCACGAACGTTTGAAGTCCAGTCCATTGTAGCCGTGTCACTCGAATACCGTATATCAGCACTACTTCCTTCTAGTACAGTCTGTGCGCACTACTTCCTTCTCGTACAGTGTGTCAGTACTCTTTCTTGTCCGTACCGAATATGGTTCCCGCTATTTTTTACGGGGGCTCCACGTAGCCCGCTCCCCCGCCGTGACCATCGACTCAATCTACATGGCCTCCGACATGCTATTAATTTCTAAGAAGAAAAGAGATAGCTGGGTAGAGTGGGAAGTGATACAAGGAGTATCTGCCTGTTTCCATGTCAGACACGTTACCAGGCGAGATTGTGTTAGGTATATGGTGTTGAAGTATGGTATTGAAGGGTCAGGGAAAAACCACATAGGCAGAAAGAAGAAAGAGCCTACATGTAAAACCTGACATCTTTTGGATAGCACATGCAAGGATGTGGGCTGGAAAAAGACCAGAGGTTGTGTTAGTTAGGAACAGGTACCATGCACAAAACATAAACCCATTCCTCGCCATTCCATCGCCTGGGGATCAGTCCGTCTGGGCACTGCTGTGACTAGCGCGGTCCTTGCCGGCTGCGGAGCCATGCGTAGAGTACCACTAGGGCCTGTCGCACGGCTCCACCTCCTTGGGGTACCTCGTACCCAGTCTCCGATCCCGGATAATGAGGCCAAGCCCGCCGAGGCGGGGGCCTCCTGGAAGGGGGTGGGTCATGGCGCCGGGCCTCCTTCCTCTCTGCCCGCGCCATGGCCCGGTAGACAGGGCAACTGCGATGGGAGGCCGGGTGGCCCCCCGAGCAGTTGGCGCACACCGGCGCCTCCCTAAGTGCTGCGCAGGCCGTGTAGTGGTGATCACCACCACAGCGGTTGCACCTCACCTCGAGCCCACAGCTGACCTGACGGTGGCCCCACCTCAGACAGCGGAAACACTGCAAGAGCTGCTGAGGGGGACGTTTTACTCTCACCTGACTGCCTCTACCCGCTGAGGTCCTCTCCTGATTGGCTCCTCGGTTGACTGCTGTCATGGGAGCAGTCTTGGGTTGCGGCTGGGCGGCCCTCTCCTGGTGGGCCGGCGTCGCCTTCTGCTTCCTGGTCCGGCGTCGTCTTCTTCTTCCCGGGGGTTTCTTCTCGGCAGGGGAAGAGGCCTCGTCCTGGTGGCCCTCCTCCCGGCCTTGTGACCCCGGGGTAGCTGGTGGCTCCGCTGCGTCGCCGTCTTCTTCCTTCTCCTGGCTGGTGGCGGCGGCGTCGGTCGGTGCTAAGACTTGACTGCGTTCCCTGTCCTGTGGGGCGCACATCGAGGTCTGCAGCTCGACAGACATGCAGGCTGCGTCACCGTCTTCTTCCTTCTCCTGGCTGGCGGCGGCGGCGTCAGTCGATGCTAGCACTCGGCTGCGTTCCCGGTCCTGTAGGGTGCACATCGAGGTCTGCAGCTCGACAGACGTGCTGGCAGGCAGCGCCTGGACAGCGGACTCAGAACGCCAGGGGGCGTCCCTCTCCACTGCCGTGCTGCTCTCCACCATCACAGGCGCTTTCCTGGTTTGCGCCCGGGTAACAGGCCCTTCCTGGTAGGCCTGCGTCTGCGACCACTTCGCCTTGGTAGGCGGTCGACGATCCTGGTTGGCTGCCTTATTGGTCTGCGTGTACTTTGTAGGGTACAGCTTTCCAACAGGGGTTGCGGCGTCGAGGCGCTCGGGAGCGCCGCCGTTGTCCTCGGTCTCCAGCTCCGTCTGCGTGGCTGCCTCCTGGTAGCCTGAGACGTCCGGGTGCTCCCTGGGTCCTGGTAGCCAAGTGACCTGGAAATGCTGGGTCATCATCTTCTCGTAGTGTCGGAGGCGGCTTGCGTCCTTGGCATAGATCACGACTGCAAAGCCGGGGATCGCCGCGCCGATGAGATGTCGATTGGTTCCTCTCCGTCGAGCTCCACAATCGCTGTTAGGAGATCGACTATAAAAATCGTCTCCCGGTACACGTCCTTCCCCCACCGGTTGTACACCATCAGCGACGGGAGCCTGGAGTCGGGAGCGGGCGCCAAGCTCAGCCTAGCTTGAAGTTCTCGGTAGGCCTCCCTGCAGTCGAAGTCGGCCGGTCTCATGTTGACGGTTATCGTCGCCATCCTGGTCCTCCTGAAAGAGTAGAAAAGAAAGAGCGAGCACTGAAAAGTGCTACAGCTCAGACAATGCTCCTTCGAAGATGTACTAATAAGTACGAGTGCCTGGCTGATACTTTAAAAGTACAAAGCGCCTGGCAAGGAGAGAGAGAGCGCAGCGAGAGGCACGTACGTCCTGTCACTACGACTGTCAGCTCGTCCTTTTTGTGGTTTCCGCCGTTTGATCAACCTTTATAGGCATCAGCATTCCCCTTCATCTCACATAATACGTCTGGATTGGTCCCTGCCAGCCAATCATGAGTGATCCACCGTTCAGGGTTTCCCTGAACTTCTTCATGCTCCCAAGACATAAACAAACGCTGGGGTATATCACATGACTCATAGAACTTTCCTAGTACAACAACATCAACAAACACATCTAATCAGACAATGGGATGTCCGCATGAGTCATACAAATTACCAGAGTCCAATATAGCAATGTTTTCCCACTCGTGCAAAACAAATTACTCATACTACATATATGGATACCTAACAGCTTACAAAGATTAATGAAAAAATATACCAATGAAATACTGATAATAATAATAATAATAATAATAATAATAATAATAATAATAATAATAATAATAATAATAATAATAATAATAAAATTATCGAATACTGACAATAATATCTCTCACTTCTACAAATAATTCGATGGTGTGATATATGTACTATCACAGTGGTAACATTACCCATCATACATCTCTAAAGTGGAATCGAGTTCGCTACGTTGTACGTGTCGTGTAATTGTGAGCTTGTAATCGGGGTATGGTAGGTGCGAAGATGGCTTTTCATGGTTTTCTATTTTCACGCCATGTAAAGGAATAGGACTGTATCTTAATAAAGTCTATGGCCACTACCTTTCTAGTCCTAACTCTTTCCTCTCCTTGCCAAAACCCTGCCTATGCCACAGTGACATTAAACAGATAATAGATACAGTACATGTTACTATCTGAAGACCAAGCAAGTTGACTGTGCGATTCAGGCTGTGTAGCTGTCAGCTTGCATTCGGGATGTGGTGGAATCCCACTATCAGCAGCAATGAAGATGATTTTCTGAGGTTTCCCATCTTCGCAGCAGGCAAACGCTGTGCTTTAATTACGGCCACGGTCGCTTCTTCCCCAGTCTTAACCCTTTCCTATAGCATTGTCGCCAAATCCTCTTTGAGCTCGTGCGACGTTAAGCCACTAACAAAAATAAATCTCGAAGTGGTGAGAAATTAAGCATATCACCCAAAATTTTTAGGCTGCAACTCGTATTTTGAGAATGTAAACTAATCACAATCAAGTTTCCTTGGAGCTGACGAGTGATGCGATTGAATAAGAGAAGAGAGAAAAATTGCTTTAATTCGCTATGGCATTCTTCCCAGTGTTGCTGGGGAAGCCATTGTGAAGATGTCGGTGGAACTAAAGAGATGAATTTCAACTGTTGCATAGGTTGCGACTGTCGTCGTTGCCATAAGGAACTTAACTGCATGGTTATCAGCTTTAAGGATATGATATTGAGATTCATTAACAGTAGGGAATATCGCTTTTCGTGAAAACTAAGTTGAAGACTTTATGTGCCAGTCAGTCTACTCCTATATACTTCATTATCAAGAAAGGATTAATAATAATGATAATAATAATAATAATAATATTAATAATAGTAATAATAATTGTTGATTGTTTAACATGCATTCTAACTGTTTACACTCTCAACATGCTGGGGTGTCAGAATTTTGCCTTTAACAAGAAGCCTACGGCACGAAATTGTTCCATTTGAACAGCATCATATGCCACCAAACACATTTGGATTTGAACCCATATCTTTAGAACTGGGGATCAATGACATGTATCACATAAACCTTCCTTCAACTTTATCCCAAGAAATAACAACTTGTTTTCTCTTTGTCGAATGCACAGATGATTATGGAAGTCATTATATTCTTATATAGCTACTTTTCAGAACGCCGCGCCGGGCTGAGTGGTTTAGACGGTTGAGGCGTTGGCCTTCTGACCCCAACTGGGCAGGTTCGATCCTGGTTCAGTCCAGTGGTATTTGAAGGTGCTCAAATACGTCAGTCTCGTGTCGGTAGATTTACTGGCATGTAAAAGATCTCCTGCGGGACTGAAGTCTGGCACATGGGTGTCTCCGAAAACCTTACAAGTAGTTAGTGGGACGTAAAGCAAATAGCATTATTATAATTATTTTTTAGAACGTCCCTGTGTCGTAACTTATGAATACACTTCGTGTATAACTCTTTTGTTCCAATTAGAGCTACAAAATAATTTCTTAATGTAAATAAGTCCCTTCAACGAAATACTGTATAATTTTCGTACTTTCTTTCGTTTCTTCGTAATGGCATGGGTCTCTCGCCAACCATTTGTACCGAGATTCGAGCCCACATCACCAAGCACAGAAGATGAACATCAAACCAAATATAATATTTCGCACTTCGAAACCAATCACCAGAACTGTAAAGATATTTTACCTCACTGGGTGATGAGAGTGGTCAATCCCATTCTCGGAAAAGCTGGCGGGCTGTCGACAGAATTACATCTGTACCCAGTCACATACATTGAGATCCGATGCAAACCGATGTGCACCCGCATACGAACACTTGGTGACCTTATATAACTTTCGGCCACAATAACAGTACAGACCCGTAGAGGATCTCCAGTTGTTGCACCGTGCTATATACTGCCTCGTTCTCAGATTAATACAGATTATTTCGTCTCGATATTAAGAATCAGAGAAGCGAAAATGAAAATAAGGAAATACAAATATGGAAATTAACGGATATAGAAGTAAAAGAAAAATTCCAAAATAAATTGAAACAACACATAGCCAGAACTGAGGTGAAGAGTGTGGAAGTGGCATGGGACATGTTCAAGAAGGCATTTCTAAGCTGTGGCGAGAGTGCTTGCGGCAGAATAGCTGAAAGAGTGAAAGATAAATAGACCCCATGGAGTCATTAGATGGGAAAGGAAACAATGAAAAATAAGAAAGCATGGCAAGTACTGAATAGGTATAAAACGGAAGAAAGTATCAGGAAATGAAAGGAAGGTGCAAGAAGAAAGAAAGTGAAGAAAAATAGAAAAGCTTGGAAGGGTTTAAACGAGAGTTGGAAGGGCATGCGTATAGTGGTAAAAGGATGCTATATGAACTTGTAAGAATGAATAGAAAAGAAAAAGACTACATAAAGCAGGTGAAAGGGTAAAAAAGGAGAGATAACGCAACCAGAGGAGATAAGGAAATACAGAAGGATTTCTTCGATGAATTCCTGAATACCGGGCGAGTTGGCCGTGCGCGTAGAGGCGCGCGGCTGTGAGCTTGCATCCGGGAGATAGTAGGTTCGAATCCCACTATCGGCAGCCCTGGTTTTCCGTGGTTTCCCATTTTCACACCAGGCAAACGCTTGGGCTGTACCTTAATTAAGGCCACGGTCGCTTCCTTCCAACTCCTAGGCCTTTCCTATCCCATCGTCGCCATAAGACCTATCTGTGTCGGTGCGACGTAAAGCCCCTAGCAAAAAAAGAATTCCTGAATGTGAGTAAAGATGTAGAGGATATGATAGAGAAAGTGTGTTAAGAAACATACGAGAGCGAAATCGCAATGGAAGAGGTAGAAACTGCTGCCAAACGAATGAAGGTGAGAAAAGCAGTGGGATTGGAAGAATTTTGTTTGGAAAACACAGCAGCAGGACCCGTTGGTCTACATTTGCTAAATAGGCTATTGAGATGTATTTAGGAAGAAGAAACGGTACCAAATGAATGTAGTAAATGAGTAACAATACCTATATTTAACAATGGGTACAAGAAAATATGGGATAATTATCAGGGAATCCCACTCAAATCTCAGGTAGCAAAAATATTCGAAATGGTACGAGAATAGCGAATGAGAAGAAAGATGGAAGGACAGTTACAAGAAAAGCAATATAACTTTTGAAATGGAAGATCAACACTAGACGCAATCTTCAGTACGAGACAATTAACGGAAGAAATATTGGGAATACTGAATATATATGGTGATGACATTCCTTGATTTAGAAAAGGCTACTGCAGTGTACCCAGAGTAAAGGTATTCAATGTAATGCAACAAAAAGGATTTGTAGGACAAATTATACTCGTAGAATATATGCAAGCAGTGTACAAACATCTTTGCAACAGTGGAATTGTTATGAAACTGGTCTACGACAAGAAAGTGTGCTGTCACCGCTATCAGTCTTATTAGTTACGGACGAAATTCTGAAGGAGAAAAAGTTCAGGTATGGAAACAAGGACCTGTTTGCAAATGACATCGTGGTGTGGTGAACAAACAGAGAGGAAGTAGAAGGGCATCTCGACATGTTGAGTGAGATTATTGAAAATTATGAAATGAAAATCAGTACCGGTATGAAAAAGAGTAATGCAATTGTCCTGGCAAGAGGGGAAAGGGAAGGGAGAGCAATTATAAAAAATACTGGTAATAACCCTTGAAATTGTAGAGAGCTTCGAGTAATCGGCTGTACATGGAGATCAGTAAAAGGATTCAGCAGGAAAATGCATTCTACCAGAGGGTGAGAATCCTGGTGTGGAGGAAGCAAATACCAATGAAGTGTAAAGAGGTGGTCTCCCATAAGTCCAACCCCTCGTCCACGTCATGGGAGATGGGCAACGTTAGAAGTAAGGGAATGCCTGTAAGGGTGAGGTACAGTGGGGATATTGTGTGCCCCGAGAGAGCTACGGTAGCTCCTTACAGGAACCCTGAAAATAGCGAATAACGGGGCTCTGGTGAAGCTACTGCCTTGTGGCATAGGGAGTTGATTCTCCGAAGGATAAGGGGAGAAACCCTGACAGAAAATCAGCACACCTAGATGCTATAGGAGGCAGCCCCTCCACTGGGGTTTAGGTGCTGTGGGCTAATATCTTGCACACCCGAGAATCAAGTATTACAGAAACACATACAGAAGTAAACCGGACGGATATCTCGATGACAACTTTTGGAATGAAAACTCGGACTCGAATTGGTCTCTGGAATGTGCGAACAATGTACGAAGCAGTAAAGTTGGAACAGATTTTAAAGGAAATGGATCGCTATATGATGATGGTGCTTGGACTGAGTGGAACTCTATGGAATGGACTTGGAGAACATCAGTTAAGAGATGGAAAAACATTGTTATATTCAGGAAAGGAAGAAGATTATGACCACTAAAGCGGAGTGGGACTGTTGCTGACAAGAGAAGCACGAAAATGCCTCCTTGATTGAAACCCTGTTTCTAACCGCATCATTACATTATGGTTCAAGACAAGAGTTAGAAATATTTATCTGGTACAGTGCTATGCACCAACAGAAACAGCAAAGCCGGAAGAGAAGGACCATTTTTATGGACAGTTTGAAAGTGTCCTGACAAAGATAAAGAAAAAAAGAAGGAAGAGATCAAAATGCTAATGGGTGATTTGAATGCCAAGATTGGGAATAAAAATGACAGGGTGGAAAGTGTTCTAGGGAAACACGGAGTGGGAGTCCAGAATGACAATAGAGAGCGCTTTGTTGAATTCTGTCTAAATAACCATTTGGTGATTGGCGAATCAATTTTTCCTCACAGGCCATGTCACAAAGTAACATGGGATTCACCAGATGGGAGAACACAAAATCAAACTGATCACATTGCAATCAGCCAGACGTGGAGGCGATCACTTACAGACACTCGAAACAAAAGAGGCGCAATTGTGGAAGCGACTACCACCTGGTAATAGCTGAAGTTAAACTGAAGATTGTTGCAGTAAACCGAAGAAATATACTGTACCGGTAACGGCGGTACAAACTAAGTCCCCGTCATGGAAATTTTAAAAACTTACGTGTTACGCTCCGGGCCGCCTACGAAAGACTGACTGGACGGCGAGCAACAGCTGTGTGCGTGTGACGTAGAGAGCGGGTGACGTCACAGCATGCCTCGCCGAAATACAGAGCCTAGACTGATGTGGAATGTTCTTCGAGTTTCTATGGGTAATAACTTTCCCCACAATAATAATTAAACAAATTTAACAACATCACCATATAACTCGATCCCTTATCTATGTTCCTGCCGAGTTTCGCGTAAATCTGACAGGAGGCGATAAAGTTTTGGAACGAGATGTGAAGGCCCGAATCAGATATAAATACGTACTGCTTCGCTCAGCAGACCAGTTTGTTACCAGTGTGTTGCCAGTGTGTGGCCTGAGTATGTATGTGCACGCTAGGCAGTGGAGTTCACACAGTCGGTTCGCGAGCACCGTGATCGAGCGTGAAGCAGCTATTAATCTTCGAGTCCGTGGACTTTAACCTAATCGCGTCGAATATGGACTTGTACGGATTTCTTTATACTGTGAGTGACAACTTTTTACTCCGACGGGACGTGATATGAATTGTGCTTCGTCTGAACATTATCAAGTGACTGTCATTCTACGCAAGTGTCTAAGACTTGCGAATGTTTTCGAGTGCTCGTAATTTGAAGTTTCATGTTATGGACAGGACTTTGAACAGTTTGCTCCTTATAGAGTACTAAATACTTCGAGTTTATGAGACTGTGTTTGAATCCAAATTTAATTTACCATTTCATGAACTGTGTAAATATTTTAGGTCATGAACTGTGAACTGTGCATGTGTGAACTGTGCATTTCAATTCTACTAAACAGCACATTTCAATTCTACGAACATTCAGTTTACGAACAGTCGAACCGAGGACTGTCAGTACTCGATTTATTTCGTCTTTTGATTGCATGTTATTATCAATACGTGAATGAGTTCTAATTCACGAGTGGAACATCTTTATTTTCAATTAAATTATGTCGAACAGTGCTTCAAAGAACTAAGTCGTGCGGCATTACTTTACATTGTACCAAGTGCCACAAACTTTAAGTGACTCTGTTAAATTCGACGATAAGTTTCGAGTGGACTTTTACTTTCGTGAGTATTAAACTTACATGCTCATTCGAGTCTAGTGGCCTTCTTTCATTTAACACGGGACAAAATTTAGTGACATTTCACCGTGTGATAAACTCTCAAGGATACATTTTGTGTTTGAACCTTGTTAAAACATTAATAAACTTTCCTCTCATCTGTGCAGAAGCAGTCTTTGCATTAACTCGCCCCAAGGCTTAACGATGTTCATTCACGTTCATCATTCACAAGGACTACCTCAACGCATCGTATGGATCTTCAAGACGTCGAATGGATTTTCTAGAACTTCCATCGGGGGATGAATGGTGGTTCACTGGTATGGGAAAAGGAGCTGCCGGAATCCAAGGACATCGCCAGCCCTAGGACGAGGAACGTTTTCTACTGTATCTGCTGTACAGAGGTGATATGACTTTGAATTTATTAATAAACTCAGAGGAAAAAAATTTAAGATTTATTTCTAAACAAACCCTCTCCCTCTGTATGCACTTCAACGAATGGTACACGCTCTGCGTCTCATGTCTGCCGAAGTACCACATTTACTGTTACAATACTAAGTGGAAAGAGAAAATTCAACGTGGAAAAATTGAAAGATGCTGACGTTAAAAAGGATTTTGTAATAAAGCTGAAGAGTAGGTACAGTACACTTGATCTAGATAGCGAAGGAGGAGTCCCAAATGAAACAAGAGTGAATGGAAAATGGGAAAGGATAAAATCAGCCTTCCTGAATACAAATGAGGAGATATTGGGATACAAGCAAAACAGGAGAAAGGAATGGATATCAGACAATACCTGGAATAAGATAGAAGAGAGAAAAGATATCAAAACAAAGCTAAATCATTGCAAAGATGAAACAAGGAACAGAAGCTTGATAGAACAGTTCAGTGAACTGAACCGACAAATAAAGAAAGCAGCAAGAAATGATAGAAGGAATCAGGTAAATAGCCTAGCAGAGCTGGCGCAGGAGGCAGCACTTAAAGGAGACTCAAAACAGCTCTACAACATTACAAAGAAACTGTCTCAAAAGAAATTTAATCAGCGCAAGCCAATAAAATCAAGGAAGGTAAGAAGTTTACGATTTGTGAAGAACAAATGAGAAGATGGAAAGCACACTTCAGAGAAATGCTAAGCAAACTCATGGCACAGGAGAATCAAGGAGAGGAAGACTATCGGGAGGTTCCCGAAATGAGAGTGAATATCAACCTGCCGAAGAAGAGCGAGATCATAAAGTCACTGAAAAGCTGCAAGGCAAGCAAAGCACCTGGAGTGGGTAATATTGTGACGGAGGCGTTGAATGAAGACTACGAGTTGACAGCTGAGATGCTTTTGCCATTGTTCGAAGACATATAGGAGACGGAGACAATTCCAGGGGAATGGAAGGAGGGCATTTTGATGAAAATCCAAAGAAGGGGAATGTGACTTGTTGCACCAACTGTCGAGGAATTACACTCTTGTCTATACCAAGTATAGTTTTTCGAGAATCATACTGAACCGATTGAGAGAACTATTGGAGGCTAAGATCCGGAAAGAGCAGGCAGGTTTTAGAGAACATCGATCCTGTACAGATCAAATAAATAGCTTACGAATTATAGTATAACAGTCCGTGGAATATGATTCTTCACTGTACTTAGCATTCGTTGATTTTGAAAGAGCTTTTGATAGTGTAGAGCGCCAAGCAATATGGAGAGCGATGCAGGGGTATGGGGTTCCAACGAAAATCATCAACATGGTAAAAATGTTATACAGGGGTTACACCTGCCAAGTGGAACATGATTGAGACCTTTCAGAGCCCTTTCGAATAGAGTCGGGAGTGAGACAAGGGTGCCTGCTCTCACCTTTGCTGTTCTTGTTGATATCAGATCAGGTCATGAGATAAGTGGTTGAAGGGAAGCAGAGGGGAATACAATGGCGGATGATGGATCGTCTGGAAGATTTGGACTTTGCGGGTGATATATGTCCATTATCTCACTCATTTAGACAAATGACTAAGAAAATGAAAGTCTTCGAAACGGAAGCACAAAAGGTGGCATTAAAAGTAAACATTACCAAGGCAAAGGAGCTGAGGATCAATGCCAGAAACACGAACCCACTGTTATTAGAGAACGTGATAGAGCGAGTTGACAACTTCTGTTACGTAGGAAGTATTATTTCTAGAAGTGGAAGGGCAAATGAAGATGTCCAAAGTAGGGTAAACAAGGCCAAATAGATCTTTGTCCACCTCTGGCCGGTGTCGAAGTCCATAGAATTGAGAACAAAGACTAAACTGAGGATCTTCTATGGATATGAGACGTGGAAGATTACTGGAAAGATAACACGCAAGATCTAGACTTTCGTTAACAGATGTTTAAGAATCATCCCAGGAGTGCGATGGCCAGATATTGTATCAAATCACGGATTGTGGGAACGTACCCAACATCGCAATACTGAAATCCAGATAAAATAACGTGAATGGAAATGGATAGGTCACACACTGCGTAAATGTCCTGACATCATTCCAAAACAGGCTCTTGAATGGAATCCACAAGGGGCTAGAAGAAGAGGGAGACCAAGGATAATGTGGCGTCGAACAGTGGAATCGGAGGCGGCGTCGGTTTGGAAGTCCTGAAAGAATATCAAAACTGTGGCAGCAAATCGAGTCAGATGGAGAGCTCTTGTATGTGCCCTATGCTCCACCCAGGAGCAATAGGAATTAAGTCAAAGCAAGTCAGTAAAGAGGTGATGTATAAGATATACTACTGTACAATACTGACATATGCGGCGGAGACCTGGACACTTAGGCTACAAAAGACAGAAGAATAACATCCAGGCCTGTTAAACTACACGTTTAAGAAGTATGATAGGGAAGGCACGAAAGAGCGCAGTAGGAAATGGGGACATGAGCAATGAAATCGGAGTGAGAAGCTTTACGACAGAATGGAGAGGGATGCACTTAGATGGTTTGGACACGTTAAGAAGATGGAAGAGTGAAGGATACCGAAGCGGATGATGAAAACCTAGATAGAAGGAGGGAGTGAAAGAGGGAGACCCAGACTAATGTAGCTGAAAACGATTAAGAATAGTATAATTAGAAGAAACCGGGATAGGATTTCAGTTAAGGAGGAACAAATGTGGTTGGATAGAGGAAAATGCAAAGGTACCATAAACATCCCAACCTGCCGGAAGTTGACGAGGGAAATGGATGATGACTAACATCAGTCCAATAATAATTCTCACGGAAGAACTAAACTGCAAGAATACCTGGTGGAAAAGCCGCCTAACCACCAGACAAAAGCGATCGTCCTAGCGGACCCCACCGACAAGCCTACACATTTTTCATAAAAATCTTAACGTCCTGCCAGCCCCTGGTGTAAGGATACCTTACCTGCCTCATATTCGAAGGCCCCAGGTTCGATTCTGGGACAGAAGGCGATTTTACCCGGATCTGAGGGCTGTTTCGAGTTCCACTCGTCCTACGTGATTACAACCGAGGAGCTATCTGACGTTTAGATAGCGGCCCCGGTCTAGGAAGGCAAGAATAACGGTCGAGAGGATTCGTCGTGCCAATTACACGACGCCTCATAATCTGCAGGCATTCGGGCTGAGCAGCGATCGCTTTGTACGCCAAGGCCACTCGGGTCTATTGCACCGTGAGGTCTTTATCTTTGTTTGGTAGTTACACTTCTGGTTCTGATTTTGTAATTGTCCATTGTCCAATTATTTTAACTGTAGAACAGAGCGATCACAAATATTGAATTAGAACGAAGGTGTGTGCAATATCGTGTCCTGTAAAAGAAAACAAGTGTATTTCAGATTCTTCCCGTAAGAAACAAACTATTTAAACGGATATGACTAAACAAGGAGAAAAAACGAAGTAGCTGAACACAATTGTCTCTGTCGGTGAAAGAAATTCACAGGTGAAGATGTATGTAATGGAAACACTTCCTATTGGTGAAAATGCAATCGATCGTAATGTTAACACGAGTATATATGAAAGTGATAAATCAGAGAAAAGAAAAAAGTGAATGTGAAGTACAGTAAGGACTGGGACACAAAATATGAGCACTTTTGCAATGATGACAATTGAGCCAGCGCATTCTGTATGTACTGCACAGTGTTTTTAAAAAAACGATGGCAATGCCCTGCAATAGGCAAGTGGTAAATTATCACTGTGCCTTTTACATATTACAGAAAAGGAAGGGTTGAAACGGGCAAATTGGATAAGCATTCTAAATGTCATGTACAGGGCGTTTCCAGGGAATCACTACATTTATAAGATATCGAAAAACCTATTAATACAATGAAAGCAAGAAACAAATATAAGAATACACAGTCATTTTCATTGTTGATTAGTAGTAGGGCAACAGGGATTCTAAAACAATGGATGCTGAATCATCATTTTCCCACGAGGTCATTGACCCCTGGCAAGGTTATTGACCCCTAGTAATACGTGCTATTTTTCACAAACAAGACCACATGCTCTTCTTTACCAACATAAGCACGTGTTGGGCGAGGAATTTGAATAAGGGTGAAAGGCTAATCTCACA
The DNA here is from genome assembly GCF_040414725.1 of Anabrus simplex. NCBI lineage: Eukaryota > Metazoa > Arthropoda > Insecta > Orthoptera > Tettigoniidae > Anabrus > Anabrus simplex. The sequence continues at coordinate 530,270,056 of NC_090266.1, forward strand.
GACGTCATCTTGGAGGGGCCTTACCTCACTCCACGTACTTTTGTTTACAAAACAAGACCACGTGCTCTTGTTTGACAGGTGTGAGGGGAGAAATTTGAATAAGAGTGCAAGGATAACCTCACAGACGCCATCTTGCAGGGGCCTAACTACACAGGGCCTAGCTTTACGGCCAGATGCCCTTCCCGACGCCATCGTGCAGTATGCCCTTTCCAATGTCATCTTATTTGCCTGGTGTGAAGGTGGGAAACCATGAAACGCCATATAGCAAGATGCCCTTCCCGACACTATCTTGGAGGCTTTTTGTCTTCACCCGACGGACAAATAACTACGAACACACCTCCTCCTCCTTCTCGAGAAACGCATTTCTATACTTAGTTGTGCATCTGTGTTATCGTGAGGTCTGCTTAAGGCTTTACGTCTCCATCCGACAAAACAGATGCACTCCCTCCTCCTCCTCACCGTCTGACCCTAATTTTACGGATAGATAAAATGAATGACATGTTATACGATAGTAGGAATGGAGAGGGTAGTAACACATGTCCCCTCTTCTGTCGAATAGCATCGTGAGGTCTGCACAAGGTTCTACGTTGCCATCCGACTTACAAATAACTATGAACAGCGTCCCCTCGCAGCGGAGACGATTTTTGAAATTTAATAACACACACACAATTGTACATACTTACACTGTTATGCTGGGCTCGGACGGCGCTGGCCTTCTCGTCGCTAAGAAACTGGTTCATTCCTGTTTTCAGCTGTGTGGATAGAGGGAAGGAAGGGAGAGGGACCGGAAATGTATTCATATATTGTCTGTTATTAACTTACCTTGTTTTTAAAATAAAATGATTTTACACTTTTAGTCACTACGTACGACAGACAGGTTATACCGTGAAAGAAAATCCCTGGCCTGGCTATCAATCGAACATAGTCATAAAAATTATTGAATAAAACGGAAATAATAAATGTAGTAATTACAATTGCGCTAACTGATAGTATTTTGTTGGCACACAATCTAGATTGAGTCAAATAAGTGTACTCGAGACAACATTTATTATTTTTAATATTATAATTTTCGCCACTGGAGTTAAAAATAAAATAATTTTACCCTTTTAGTCACTACTTACGACAGGCAGGGGGATACCGTGAAAAACTCTCTGACCTGGCTATGAATGGAACATAGTCACAAAAAAATTATGTTACGCTGAATGGCTCGGACGGCGCTGGCCTTCTCGTCGCAAAAAGTTTTCAGCTGTGTGTGTTGAGGGAGGGAGGGGAGAGGGACCGGAAATGTATTCATATATTGTCTGTTATTAACTTACCTTTTTATATTAAATAAAATGATTTTACCCTTGTAATCACTTCTTACGACAGGCAGGGGATACCGTGAAAAAATCTTTGATCTGGCTATGAATCGAACGTAGTCATAAAAAATTGTTGAATAAAACGGAAATCATAAATTTGGTAATTACAATTGATGCGCTAGCTGATAGTATGTTGTGGGCAGATTTGAACACTAGAGACTTTTAATTGTCTACTGTAACGTTCACATCACTTAGAGATTAAACTGTGTTCGGAACCGAAAAACCTCATCGCCATAATCATTAAGGCGTTAACTCTGTATAGTCTTACGTTGATAGAAAAAACCTACAGAGTGTATATCATAGATAAAATAAAATCTCAGATCTGAATGACAGACAGGCAGGGAATACCGTGAAAAAATGTCACGTCGGGGAAGGCCTGGTTCAATTCGCATTGACATGTGCCTCTATAGCTCAGGCGGCACCCTTTTAGTCCCCTCTAACGACAGGTTGTTGATGATTAGAACACTGAATTTTTGATTGTAACATTTCGAGCTTATAGATTTGAACTCTAAGAGACTTTTAATTGTCTACTGTAATGTTCACATCAGTTAGAGATTAAACAGGGCCTCTCAGGGTGCACGCGCCTGGTGCATGCACTGCGCACGGTGCAAAAGACGACTTCGCTTGGTTGACCAGAATGCAGACCACCGCTCCTCGATTTGGAGCAATAGCGCAGTCTCCCTCTCTTTCCCCACGCCTGTCTCACTCGCTCCCCCTGTCTCCCTTTTCCTCACTTGCTCCGTAGCGCTCCAAATCCGAGCTGATTTGAGCCGAGTTGAGCCGAGCTTAGCTGAGTAGCCCACAGACGAAGCGTTGGTCCGAGCCGAGCAAGACCGATGCACTGTGCGCAGGAACTCTGCGCCGCTGTTTGTACGCGTGAGATTTTGGGCGTTTGAGAGGCCCTGGATTAAAACTATGTGTTTAGATCCGAAAACTTCACTGCTATAATCGTTAAGGCGTTAAGTCTGTGTAGCCTTTCGTTGATAGAAAACCTACAGATGGTATGTCGTAGATAAAATAAACATCCCAGACCTGAATGACAGACAGGCAGGGGATACCGTAAAATGTTTTGTCACGTCCGGGTGTCATGTGTCGCTATAGCTCAGACGGCGCCCTTTTATTCGTCTTACGAAATATTTGATGATTAGTGTAGGTGAACAAACTATCGGGCTATGCGAGGAGTAACATAACCACGATACCACATGTTAATTAAAGAATGGTTTATTGAACATCCAACATCTCTGTACACCTACACTGTTCTCGAACACGTACTCCACAATGATACACTTCCTACTACTTGTTACATACAGGCCAACATGTTGCGCTCAGTCAGCTCCTCCAACTACACACATATTATATAGCCACACAACTGATCCATGGAGTCTACATTTTCTCATGGAATAAATGCGTCACACAAAGAGTACACAACCACAGAGTAAACACTATGAGGGAACATTGACCCTCCACATTCCCCCCTCAATGTTAGACTCCTATGAAAAATTCAACATAACCTTTAACATTTTACCAAACCAATACCTTTCATACACTTGTCCAGAATTACAAAGTTCACAGTCTTAGTCATTATGTCAGCTAATTGTTTGCTGGTCTCAATATACTCTACATTTACAAGTTTCTTCTCAACTTGATCATTTACAAAGTTATACTTAAAGTCGATGTGCTTCATACGCTTTAGGTCTGGATTGCTTATGACCTTCTTGGCACTCTGATTGTCTTCAAAAGTTGTTACACACCCTGCATCAATGGCTAATTCTACCAATATCTTTTCCAGGAACATCGCCTATTCAGTAGCTTGACTTTCACTGATTGAACACTAACATCTGAGTTTGAGATGGGATTGATACATTTACTATATTCATGTTACTTAATCTATTTTTAAAGAATCACATTGCTACCTGGAATCAACTATCTCTTTTAAGCATCTCATAATCTCCAACTTCTTGCTAGAGCATAGCCTTCCATAACTAATTTTTCACTTTTAGGGTCTAGTTTTCTTCTTAACTGTCTAGGCACATGTTTAAAAGCAATACTATCAAAGACTCTTAGATTACACAGATTGGGATTTCTTCCTTCCCAGAACTCACTAGATGTTTCGTCACAAGATACAGTTGGACTCCTATTGGTCAACTAAGTTACACAATAGATTGCTTCGCCCCATATTTCCTTAAGTAACTCAGATTCAATCAACTAAGTTCTAGCCTTTTCTACTATAGTTCTATTCATCCTTTCTGACAATGGATGCATTTCTGGATTGTATAGTACAGTGTACCCTAATTTTATACCTTTAATTTTGCAAAACCTTATCATGTTATTACTAACATATTCACCACCCTTGTCTGCTCTAAGTTTGAACAAATTTCTAGAGAAATGAGTAGTTGCATAGTTATAATATTTAACAAATTTGTCATACACTTCACTCTTATTTCTCATTAGATATACTGCAGTAAAATGTGTGAAATCAGCAGTAAATGTTACAAAATATTCATAACCATCCCAGATTAACGTTTTAATAGGACCACAGACATCAGTATGAACAAGTTCTAATATGCTTACTAGCTTTTTCTCTCCTACTAGTACATGGTTGTCTAGTCATTTTACCATAGATACAATTTTCACAACTATAATTCTCAAATTTAGCACTTTGTATGTCACTCAATCCGTTAACTAGCTCTTTCTTTACCAACGTACCAATACTTTTGTAGTTCAGATGGCCTAACCTCAAATGCCACAGTTCTAATTCATCATTGGGTTTACACCCCTTAAAAGTATTACTGTAATTAGCATCATCTTTATCAATTTTCATCCTAACAGTATACAAGGAACCATTTCCTTTTCCTGACATTATTAACCTTTTGTTCAAAAAAGCCTTAACACTATTTCTATGGAATACTACTTTACATCCAGCTTGTTCCATTTTAGACACTGACAAAAAATTTCCTAAGTTCAGGCACATGATATACATTCTTGATATTACAAGGAACAATTGTTCCATTTGCATACATTTTAGCCTTAATATTCCCTATACCAGTTGCGTCAATGTCAATAACATTTTTAGCAACACATATCTTCTTTGGAAATCTTAATTTCTCATAAGTACCAAAAACATTGAATTCAGACACAAAAAGATCAGAACAATCAGAATCCACATACCAAACAAGATCACTTTCAGTATTACCTTGCTTATTTTATTTTACATTACGCACAATATTATTAGAGTTACATGAATTTCAACTTTGCTCTTACTCACTTTCACTTTGAACTTCATGTTCATCTTCTGCATAAAATGACTTCTGCCATCTGCTTCATTGTTGAAATTATTTCCCCTGCTGTCCATTTTCCATTGAGTATTTCCACGAGCCGAGGAAACTGGAGTACAAGAATGTGTTCGACCATCTTCTCTTGACCTTGTAGATCCTCTTCCTCTGTAGAAGCTTCTAAATGAAGAACTGGAATGTTCTTTACATTGATATTGTATGTGAACTGGTTTACCACATCGAAAGCAGAGAAAAATGTGATCACTTCTGATAACAGAATTTTGAAGTTTCTTCAGTTTTCTTCCTCACCTAACAGATGATTTTTCACACAGTCGAATGTTAAATTTGGTTGTGTTTCAAGAGCTGTCACCACTGAATCATAGTACAAGGTATTGACACCAACAAGTAATTAATTTTGTCATCCTCAGATAACTCACTATCAGCATCCTTCAATTGAGAGAAATAGTCCTCCAATTTCATAATATGTTCTTCTAATGAACTACAACCATCATATTTAGCTTCATTCAAAAGTCTCCTCAAATATAAACGACTTCTAGCACCTTTACCTTTAAAATTATCTTCTAAACTCCTGAACATTGCATAAGCTGAATTATGCTGTTTCAGAAAAATAAGATGACTATCACTCACACCAGCAATGAGTAAAGCCTGAGCTCGTGTTTCCTTACCGGCATTTTCGGATTTAGTAGCAAAATCAGCAAACTCAATAGCCTCTACCACTTGAGCTTGACGTAATACACTTTTCATTCTAAACGACCAGTTCCCAAAATCTGCACCCGAAAACTGCTGTATGTGATACATTTCATTAATCGCCATTGTCACTGGATAGCCTTCACAATTTATGCAAGCACACGGAAAAAACAACTCACTGGAACTTTCTGGAACCTTGTAGTTCTATAGCTCTGTCGACCTTCTGGAACATTCTGGAACACACTGAGCAGACTGTCGATCTGGATCTCTGAATTTCTTTTGATCTGGCCCTATAACCTTGTAGGTGAACTAACTATCGGGCAAAGCGATCAGTAACATAACCACGATGCCTCATGTTAGTTAAAGAATGGTTTATTGAACATCCAACATCTCTGTACACGAACACTGTTTTCGAACACATACTCCACTACTACATACTACTACTTATTACATACAGGCTAACATGTTGAGGTCAGTCAGCTCCTCCAACTACACACACATTATATAGCCACACAGCTGATCCATGGAGTCTGTATTCTCTCATGGAATAAATGCGTCATACAAAGATTACACAACCACAGAGTAAACACTATGAGGGAACATTGACCCTCTACAATTAGAACATTGATTGTAACTTTTCGAGCTTATAGATTTTAACTCTAGAGACTTTTAATTGTCTACTGTAATGTTCACATCACTTAGAGATTAAAACTATGTGTTCAGAACCGAAGAAATCTCAGCACTATATCGTTAAGGCCTTAAGTCTGTATAGTCTTTCGTTGATAGATATAAATGTACAGATTGCATTACATAGATAAAATAAAAAATCTTAGAGCTGAATGACACACAGGCAAGGGATACCGTGAAAAGAAAATTATGTTACGTCCGGGAGGGCCTGGTTCAATTCGCATTGACATGCGCTTCTACAGCTCAGGCGGCATCCTTTTAGTCGCCCCCTTACGACAAGGTTTTGAGGATTAAAACACTGAATTTTTAATTGTAACATTTCGAGCTTATAGGTTTGAACTCTGGAGATTTTTAATTGTCTACTGTAATGATCACATCACTTAGAGATTAAAACTATGTTTTCAGAACCGAAAACCCTCAGAGCTATAATCGTTAAGGCGTTAAGTCTGTAGAGTCTTTCGTTGGTAGAAAAACCTACAGATTGTATGTCATAGATAAAATAAAATTTCTCAGACCTGAATGACAGACAGGCAGGGGATACCGCGAAAAAAGTTGTTACGTCCGGGAGGGCCTGATTTAATTCACATTTACATGTGCCTCTATAGCTCAGGCGGTAGCACACTTGCCTCTCATGTCCGACACACCGCGTACTGTCAACCTGCGCACACAAGCTGTAAGCCCGTGGGTGCCCCAACACACAGTGCACGCAAGTAGCTAAGACAATACGATTATTATTATTATTATTATTATTATTAGTATTATTATTATTATTATTATTATTATTATTATTATTATTATTATTATTATTTCTGTGACTGTTGTGTAGTAGATAATGTTACTAGCTAGAACTCAGCTGTGCGCAATGTGGTCCTCAACCAGCGCACACAAGCAGCTGAGACAATACGATTATTATAATTTCTGTTACTGTTGTATAGTAGATAATGTGATTAGCTAGGACTCACCTAAGTGTACCATGGTCGTTAAAGGTTACACCGCGCACACGACGTATTTACCGAAGCATTAACGTGTTTAATTCTCCACACATGCACACACCTATTAGTTTTACCAGTCGAACTTTCAGGAACTGGGGCAAGGGCTACTATGCAAGATGGCTGTTATACTCTAGTCTCATGGACTGAACTATACAGAGCTGCCTCAGAGGCTTAAAACTTGTAACTTATGACCTATTAGTTTGGTCAGCCTGACATTCGAGAACTGGTGCAAGGGCTACTATGCAAGATGACTAATATACTGTATTCGTATAGAACCTTAAATAGATGGCTGCCTCAAGGGCTCAAAACTTGTAACTTATGACCTATTAGAATTTTCAGACTAACATTCGAGAAGTGAGGCAAGGGCTGCTATGCAAGATAGCTCCTATAGTCTATTCCTATAGACCTAAATAGAGGGTTGCCTCAGGGGCTCAAAACTTGTAACTTTTGACCTATTAGATTTTTCAGACTAACATTCGAGAAGTGAGGCAAGGGCTGCTATGCAAAATAGCTGCTATAGTCTATCCCTATAGACCTAACTAGAGGATTGCCTCAGGGGCTCACAACTTGTAACTTATGAGCTATAAGTTTTATCAGCCTGACACTCGAGAACTGAGACAAGGGCTACTATGAAGATAGCTGCTATGTTCTATTCGTACAGATCTTATCTAGAGGGCTGCCTCATGGGCTTGTAACTTATGACCTATTAGTTTTACCAGTCGAACTTTCAGGAAATGGGGCAAGAGCTATTATGCAAAATGGCTGTTATACTGTAATCTCATGGACTAAACTATACAGAGCTGCCTCACGGGCTTACAACCTGTGACTTATGACCTATTAGTTTTATCAGCCTGACATTCAAGAATTGAGGCAAATGCTGCCATGCAAGATAGCTGATATACACTGACTGACAGAGCAAATGCAACACCAAGAAGGAGTGGTCAGAACTTTATGCCAATTGCAGGGTAGACTGACGTCACTGAGGTATGCTCATGATGTGAAATGCGCCGCTGTGCAGCGCACGTAGCGAACGTTAAATGGGACACGGCGTTGGCGAATGGCCCACTTCGTACCGTGATTTCTCAGCCGACAGTCATTGTAGAACGTGTTGTCGTGTGCCACAGGACACGTGTATAGCTAAGAATGCCAGGCCGCCGTCAACGGAGGCATTTCCAGCAGACAGACGACTTTACGAGGGGTATGGTGATCGGGCTGAGAAGGGCAGGTTGGTCGCTTCGTCAAATCGCAGCCGATACCCATATGGATCTGTCCACGGTGCAGCGACTGTGGCGAAGATGGTTGGCGCAGGGACATGTGGCACGTGCGAGGGGTCCAGGCGCAGCCCGAGTGACGTCAGCACGCGAGGATCGGCGCATCCGCCGCCAAGCGGTGGCAGCCCCACACGCCACGTCAACCGCCATTCTTCAGCATGTGCAAGACACCCTGGCTGTTCCAATATCGACCAGAACAATTTCCCGTCGATTGGTTGAAGGAGGCCTGCACTCCCGGCGTTCGCTCAGAAGACTACCATTGACTCCACAGCATAGACGTGCACGCCTGGCATAGTGCCGGGCTACAGCGACTTGGATGAGGGAATGGCGGAACGTCGTGTTCTCCGATGAGTCACGCTTCTGTTCTGTCAGTGATAGTCACCGCAGACGAGTGTGGCGTCGGCGTGGAGAAAGGTCAAATCCGGCAGTAACTGTGGAGCGCCCTACCGCTAGACAACGCGGCATCATGGTTTGGGGCGCTATTGCGTATGATTCCACGTCACCTCTAGTGCGTATTCAAGGCACGTTAAATGCCCACCGCTACGTGCAGCATGTGCTGCGGCCGGTGGCACTCCCGTACCTTCAGGGGCTGCCCAATGCTCTGTTTCAGCAGGATAATGCCCGCCCACACACTGCTCGCATCTCCCAACAGGCTCTACGAGGTGTACAGATGCTTCAGATGCTTCCGTGGCCAGCGTACTCTCCGGATCTCTCACCAATCGAACACGTGTGGGATCTCATTGGACGCCGCTTGCAAACTCTGCCCCAGCCTCGTACGGACGACCAACTGTGGCAAATGGTTGACAGAGAATGGAGAACCATCCCTCAGGACACCATCCGCACTCTTATTGACTCTGTACCTCGACGTGTTTCTGCGTGCATCGCCGCTCGCGGTGGTCCTACATCCTACTGAGTCGATGCCGTGCGCATTGTGTAACCTGCATATCGGTTTGAAATAAACATCAATTATTCGTCCGTGCCGTCTCTGTTTTTTCCCCAACTTTCATCCCTTTCGAACCACTCCTTCTTGGTGTTGCATTTGCTCTGTCAGTCAGTGTATTCTATTCGTATAGACCGAAATAGAGAGCTGCCTCAGGGGGCTTACAACTTGTAACTTATGACCTATTATCCCAGGGCCCACGAGAGTTGAAACCTGACGTTTAGCGCCACCAGCGAGAAAAAGTTGACAAACGCTGCTCGAAAATGGTCTGTTGCTATGGCAACGATAACAGCGATGCCACATTTAAGAACGCTATCGCCACGTGGGTCGGCTTGTTCTCAGTCGCTTTTGTGATAGGCTATTATTCGGAGTAGTGCTGTGTTAGCTGTCTTAGTTGTTGCTAGTTTATGTAATTATTGACATGTTTGTTTCCTGAATATTATTATTCGTTGTTATTTTATTTTTTAATAAGTTAATCAGTGGGTAGTTGTACAGTTCTATTCTCTATTTGATACGTACATTTGTTGAGGTTATTGTCAGGTTAGTGAATATGAAATCTTGTATTTATCGGCAATGACGTGTTCTGTCATAAATGCCGGAATTATTAACACGATCTTACGAACGGGTCAAAGTTTATTGATTTGCATCAGGCCAATATAGTTGATTAAATATTCAGCCTGTATGAAAGAGTGATATGCCGCAGATTGAGGTAACTATGACAACGCAGCGTACTTCATAGTTACTGCTTTCACCGCTCAAATGTCAGACTTCAACTCTCGTGGGCCCAACTATAGTTTTATCAGCCCGACATTCGAGATGTCGTGGACACAACGGTTACCGTCTAGAACACGATAAGTTAAGAAAACTGTTAAGAGTCAAAAATCATAATTGGGGCTTAAATGCAAAATGTCAAATATCTCAGAAACGGTATGTCGTAGAACAAAACGGACAACATTTTAGCCCCCTGGTACTACGGAACCGTCCGTCTGGCGCATGATTACATAAGAAAAATCTCCTAATGATGGTATCAACGGTTTGGTTCCTACTTAGGCCCTCTGACATTTGGTCTGCTTTAGCCTGTTATGTTGTGTCTTGGAACAACTTTCGCAACTTGATCTCTTCTTGCCATGGCATAGATCATAACGTGCTAGGCACAACGGTTCGATTCATCACATTTGGAGCTTAAATGAAAAATGTCAAATATCTCGAAAACGGTACGTCGTAGAGCAAAACGGACAACATTTTAGCCCTCTAATACTGCAGTACTGATGGCATAACAGAAAGTGAACTAATGATTTGATCAACGGTGCGCAAGATGGCCACTATACAGAGGCTCTTATGGGATTAACTCCTGGGACCTGAGCCAGGGGCAAATGCGCAAGATGGCTGCTATATATAGGCTCTTATGGAGAAAGCTGGCCCAGGGTAGGATAGGCCGTATACATATGACATAAGGAGAGGGCCTAGGGACTAATACGCAAAATGGCGGCCGCGTGCAACTTCCTAGTGCTGATACCCCCGAGGTAAGATGGCCCCTATACATTGGTTATACGAGGCTAACTTTAAGGAGATGGACCAAGAGCTAATGGTGATACATTGTTCGTGTAGACTTAAGTATATAGAGCTATCTCAGGGAATCACAACTTGTAACTTATCACCTATTAGTTTCACTAACCTAACTTTCGGGAACTGAAGCAAAGGCTACTATGCAAGATGGATGTTATACTCTATTCGTACACACCTAAGTAGAGAGCTACTACAGGGGCTCAAAACATGTAACTTATAGCCTATTTGTCTCATTGGCTTAACCTTGAGGGGCTGATGCAAGGGCTGCTATGCAAGATGACTGTTATACTCTATTCGTATAGACATAAATAGAGAGCTGCCTCAGAGGCTCACAACTTATATCTTTCGTACGACGATTGTCCCTCCCTACACCAGCTAGGAATAAGCATTACATCCTAGCTAACTGTGCAGGCTTAACCGCACGCTGATCAAGAGTTAACCTAACCGCTTGCCCTTCCCACACCACGAGTTTAGCAGCTACACTTTGTAGTATTAGAACTAGGGATGTGGAACTAGATGTAAGACTTAGTACATGTGCTTTATTCGTAGGATCGTAACGTAGGAAGGTGACCTTAGGTCTTGGAGCTGAACTTGGAACAAGATGAGAAGCTACACAGGGGACTAGGGAAATGGTGTAAGGCGTAATATATTATTATTCATAGGCATGTAATATTGGGAGGCAACTTTGAGGCTCGAATCTAAGAGACTCATAGTAGCTTACACCATTGTTGACATGACTTAGAGATTAAAACATTGTGTTCAGAACCGAAAAAAATGTTCACGCTATACATGACGGGGTATCAAACTCAGCACTCTTTCCTATGGACTCATGAGTATCATGAATGATTGTGAGTTAAATTCAAAAACACCTAACGTTCGAGCTATAAGAAAATCACCGATCTGTCTAGGAATCGAATCCGTGTAGATGGTGGCTACACATGGTACTAGGCAGATGGTGTAAGACTTAATACATATGCTTTATTCATCAGGCGTAACGCTGAAAGGCGACCTTAGGTCTTCGAGCTAAGCAACCGCATAAAGTCAAAGTGGCTAAAGGGCAAAAGGGCAAAAAAGGCTAAGTGGAAAAAGGGCAAACTGGCTAAAGGCTAAAAGGGTAAAAGGGCTACTCCTTCCCCTCATCCGTATAGCAAAAAGGGCTGAGGGCAGTCTGACATTCAGCCCTTTGGTTCCTTAGCCCTTCAGCACTTCTTGTCATACGGATGAGGAGGAACAGTAGCCCTCTTACCCTGTTAGCCTTTAGCCCCTTTGCCCTTTTACCACTTTGTCCTTTTGTCCTTTAGTATTTTGCCTTGTTACAATTCTGAGGTATATGGAACTAATGGAAAAGCATTGGGAGTACGGGAATGATATGGTGATGACATTCATTGATATTGAAAAGGCATATGACAGTGTCCCTAGGACGAAAGTTTGGGACAGTCTGGTGCAAAAAGGAATTGGACAGGGATTAATAAAAATGATCATGGCATTGTATAAGGAATGTTGTAGTTGCGTGCAAACACAAGTTGGCAGGACAAGTTGGTTCAAAATAACTATTGGGCTGAGACAGGGAAGTGTTCTATCACCAATCCTGTTTACAATAGTAATGGATGACATCATGAGAACAGCAAAAGCAGCAGCAGAGAAAGAAGGGAAAGGTCAGATTAGACTTGCAGACAAGCCCCTGGAAGTAGTGGAAACGTTTAAATACCTGGGGAGTGAATTAATGGAGAATGCTCGACTGGATGCTGAGATTAGTAAAAGGATTCAAGCTGGAAGTTGTTTCTATCATAGTGTAAGAAATATGTTATTGGACAAAGATGTGCCAATGGAAGCAAAGGATACCATGTACAAGATGTATTACGAACCCACAACAACTTACGGAGCAGAAACTTGGACAATGACAAAGAAGGATGAGAATCGAATACAGGCAGCGGAAATGAAATTCTTGAGGTGTATGATACAGAAGAGTAGACGAGACAAAATAAGGAATGAGAAAATCCGGGAAGAAATTGGAGTGGAAAAAATGAATGATAGAATAGGGAAGAGCCGACTAAGATGGTTTGGGCACATAAAGCGAATGACCGACGAAAGAATGCCAAAAAAGGTGATGGAAATGCAAATCCAAGGAAGGAGAGGCCGTGGACGACCACGATTGAGATGGAAAGATACCATCCAACGCAGCATTATAGAAAGAAACCTGGACTGGGACACAGTGTTGGAGGAGGATTGGTGGAAAGACCGAAGAAAGTGGAGATGAACCATATTTGCCCCTACCCGGCTACAGCTGGATAAAGGGAAATGATGATGATGATAATGATGATGATGATGATGATGATGATGATGATGATGATGATGATGATGATGGAACCAATCATCAATCATTGTGCAGCAATTCGTAGAAGGTAGTAATCCATAAGACCTAAGAATTATTTAAAGATACATTGGCAGGCTATTCAATCATAAACAGGCTGGGATTGATGAGAGGTCCGCGGAGGGAACACGAAAAATAAAAGTAAAGTTTAACCACGATTATATATATTCTTTCCACTCGAAAGATAACGAGAATAAACATTTCACAATATCGTAAAGTACAAGAACAATGTTTGAATAGAAATAACGTATTTATAAGAAAGCCCTAGACCATTTATAATTTTTTAGATGAGGCAATTCAAAATGATGTAGTGAACTTCAAGCCTCAGCCGAACGAGATATGTGAAGGCAGTTTTAAAATTGAGAGAAGGGAAAGGAGGCAACAGGAAGGGAGCAGGACGGGATGACAACAGTGGGAGTCGCCCAACCACGTAAAGATGTAGAGTGCAAAGTTAGTTCATAGTGTGCTTGCTCAGTCCAGGCCCATATTCAATCATTCAAACCTCTCCAGTCTATGTATTGTCTTGTTGCCATTATTTTGTTGAAACACTAATGTAAACTCAAACTGGCTATGCAGATAAAGTTCAAATTAGACCCTGATTGCCAAATTCCACTGGGCAAATAATAATAATAAATAATAAGACACTCTGTTGCCCACCCAATCTGGAAGAATTTAAAAAGAGAGTTTTCCAGCAAAATACTGGGAACTCGTTGGACGATCCTCCAACCTCACTCGGTATCAGCGCTGGACTGAAAACCGAAGGATCGGGGGACGAATTTATAAGGCGGCAGAAAGTTCTAGAAGCGCACATGGCTTCGAGAAACAGCAGATAGTGATGTAGTGAGTGACGTAACCCAGTGGTAGTGCAGTACGCAGTGAGATGACCAGCAGGTCGGGCGATATACGAGGCAGCAGCGAGAGTACAAGGCAAAATAGACGAGTGTTTGTAGCGGCGCGTTGAGTAAGTCAAGCGGTGTACAAGAGAACAGCGGCCGTTCGGAATCAAGTAGGTGAGTGGCCGTTACATATTTCCCCGACGGCTAGGAATCCGAAGGTTTTGGGGAGCGAAGAGTCAATGCAGATTCGACGAATGGCGATGGACGGAGAGGGGCATCAAAGAAGAAGGGCTGGAACAAAAGCATACTCGGCAAAAACAGAGCATAGATAAACAAATAGTAAAGGGGGAGGATGGATAATTCAGGAAAATTAATGACCACAATAAACAAACCTGAATATGGTCTAAGGAAAAGAAAATAATATCCCATTCACATGTTTTCATAAAAGAAAGTGGGAAACATTCCCTATTTTTATCTTGGATGGGAGAGTCCAGTTGACCCGGGTGGGTTGTAGTGTCAAACTGGGTAGAGCATTAGAGAGAAAAAAATGTTTATTGAAAATACTGCTTCAACTGAGAGACATGGGCCTTTCTAATAATAATAGAATGATCATTCGAATCCTGTAACAAAACACCAACAGGGGTCGAGAATTGAATGATCGAAAAAGGGCCTGTCCAACGGGGACAAAGTTTAGCGGATATGTGATCAATAGCGGAACTTAGAGGATAGTTTTTTAACAATACTTTATCTAAAAGTTTAAATTTTGTGGGACGATGCCCACGGTTGTGAACCCGTCGGTGAACCCACTGTGCCTGATGCAATTTGGTTAATGCCCTTTTCCACTCGGCCTGAGAGACTTGATTAGGCAAAGAAAGGTCCAATAAAGGTAAATGCCATGTTAAATCTAAAGGACTTTTGCAAATCTCTACCCAAAAATAATTTCGCCTTGGAAAAAGATGTTGAGTTATTTATGGTAGCATTAAGTGCTAGTGCAAAAGCGGATAATTCAGAGTTCCAATAGCGTTGATGTGAGGCTATTGGTATCAAAAGGAGCAATCTCTACTTTTCGTTGGAAATGAGTTACTGATACTGTTATATTGTATTAATAGCTGTCCATAAAACTATGTTGCTTGTCTTTTTCAAAAAGAACAAAATCCCATCGTTTCAGAGCACGAAAGTACAGTGTGACTTTCAAACAGAACAATTTCCGCCATCTGTTGGTATCAAAAGGGACAATCTCCAGAACTACCAATCAGCTCTTTCTGCTCACGCCATGTGAGTGCTGCCATATTGGTTCAATTGGGTTTATAAATTGAGACTGTCTTGCTTATGCATGCCTATTTTTCGGTTTTAGAGTTATACTGGAGGTATTTTCGGTGTTTTGAAAGTATATGAACGTGCACGAACATATTATATTACCAAAACAAACTGTAGCTTTCTTCAGTGTGTTCTGTGATGGACATGCTACCGCAAAACGTGACACCTGTGTCAGCCACAAAGGCGAGGAAATAGACACACGTTCATAGGAAATGGAAATCAGTTGTTGAAAAAAGTGGCAATAACATTCAGTCAGTAAATATTTTTTACCAGGTAGAAATTCAATTGGGAAATTGACTTATATACTCTTGTATAGTCAATATTAATAAGAACTGATCATAACCTCAGGGCACTTTATTATAACAGCTATCCTTAGTTTACAGACCTCTCTTCCTCCTTTTTACTGACTATCTGAAGGATAATGTTAATTTTTAAATTATATTGTATCCTATATTGAATGTATTGGTAATAAGATTGTTCGCAAATCTAAACTGATGTGTTTCGTGCTGTGGTCTTCTGTTTTTCAGTCTAGGTAATATTATTCATCACTTTTGTAACTCTTAAATAAATGTACAGTACATTATATGTCATTCTTGACCTTTCAATCTAGTGTAAAGAAAAATAGTGTAGTGTCCCCTTCAAAAGTGGTAAAAATTATTTACTGGAGAATATTTTATTTCTACTGTAAATTGGAACATTATTTCGTGAACCAGGAAGGGAGTTTTAGCACGTCGAGTCGACTAGAACCAGTCACCAGGTGTACGGAAATCCCAGCCAAGGGGGAGCAAGAGGGAGCGAGCAGATACCGCTAGCCAAGTAACCTTCAAATCAGCCGTGAATACCACGTGATCAGGCGAAATGTGTGTCAAGTGCTCGATCGATATTAGTAAAGGTATATGACGTCTGACTATGGCAGCCAATCAAGTGATCAATTTGGTGTGAAGTTAATGAAGTGACCAATCGTGTATAATGAAAAGACGCACCCCTGTCTTAAGACGGTGAATTATGGATTTTCCTAAGGAAACTTTACTCTAAAATTTCTACCTCTGAACGCGGCGAGTGGAGAATTATTCTGACTTCAACTACAGACGTGAGAAGACGCACTTTGCTTACTGGGGAACTTCGTCTTATTTAGAGCTTCCAACTTGTTGCAGATAGCAGTTCAGACATTCACGAATTCTATTACAATTAACTGGAGATATTAAAAGATAAGTTGCTTTTCCATCTCATCAAACAGCGGTGTGTGTTTTGGACTTGTCTCAGACTTAATTTTCAGTTTCAGCTTTCGCAAGGACTTCTACAGAGGAGATCATTGGTTCGAGTGCAAGTCAGGATGTCTGTCTCCCTACGAGATGAATGGTATGGTTTCCAGCGCGCCAGCACGTCCTCAATGAACGAGTAGAATGTAAAGCAGCTCAGACGGGCGAGACCAGGATCGATGGTGCGTAACGTGGTAATGCACTAGGTCATCAGCCCGAGTTCTACGATCGACAGTCACCACCAAGTAATATTTAAACATTGTTATTCTTTCTTCCTATTTGTAAATGTAAAGTGTAATGATATAGCCTCTACTTATTTGCTTAGAAGAATTTCTATTAGTTAGAATTTTTTCCGCCTCTTCTTTCTTGGTGAAGGTAGTTTGGGAATGAGTGTGTGTATTTTGAACCTATTAGCTTGTTTTGAGTGAATGTCATCGAGAAATGTTTCAACTGTCCCGAGTTCATTGTGCCAGGAGAGATAAAAGTAATACGACCTCAACGTTAAACTAGGACTATTTGAATAATTTTTATACTTGAATTGAGATCAGATGGGACAGTAATTTCGTGGATTCCATTATATCAGAGTTCATTCCTCGATTATACGACGTATGGTTGGATTCCGAGTGCGATAGAGTCATCTGAGATATTGTTGTGCAGTAGCTTCCGCATGTATGATCTTGCGCGGCCAGGGATAATAATAATAATAATAATAAAAATAAATTAACCTAATTATCGCGTAAAGGAACACCTAAGGTCATGAGCATAATAATTATTATTATTGAATAAGGTTGATGTGCGCTCATTTATATTAATTTAGGCCTGGGAAATGGCAGTATCTGACCGATACATTTATATATCTTTGCTTTGCTATTATAATTATTTGACTGGTAGATGGATATTATTGAATTTAGCAGATAAGTTGTGCATCCATTATTGAGTCAATTTAAGAAGAAAATATGTTACCTGACGTAATTTCTTCGTCGTGAGCGCAGATTAATTGAGAGCCACAATTATGGTGGAGAGGTAAAAATAAATATCGCAGCTCATGAACCGCGTGCGCGGAATGTTAATTCTGACCTGTGTTTAGGCAATTTTGTCGATGATTTTCGGATGATTTTTGCTCGTAAATTTTCCCTGAACATCGTTGTATGACTGAGTTCTTCAATAAAGTGATAATCATTGCTCTATTACATCTCAAGTTGATGAGAGGAAGCCCCCACGATATTGTCATCATGAGAATATTTTCCCTGACTTTGACTAAACATGAAAATAATAATCAAGGGCTAGCATTCGTGTAAATATGTGTATAATATTTCCGTGTATCTTTGTGTGAATGTAGTGTGTGTGATTTGTCTGTATTTTGCTTATTGTAATTTTTCAGTCCATATTTGTGATGATGCTCTTCGCTGTTTCGTGGATTTTTTGGCCTATTTTATGCCAAATTTAGTGGTTCACTATTTGACAGAATTTAAACCTTTAGTGAATTTTATTCGTTTTTAAGGAAGAATAGGGTCTTAACTAGCGAATATGTATAAATAAGTATAGGCCATGTCAGTGGATTGAACTCACAAAATCAAAGTTGTAAGCGTAATATAACTAATTATTTTCAATCAATGGGTAAATGTAGGTTGACATGATGTCAAATTCCAAATTATTGTGTGAAGATCAACTACTTAATAATTATGAAAGGGAATTTATTAATTAATTTAAAGGTCAAGGAAGACGATTCAACCATAATTTCATGGGGGAAATTTTTTTATTTAATTTTCAGAAAGGAGTGAAAATGATAATTTTCAAACTCGATTTAAGTTAAGTCCATTGAGGAAGGAAATTTTATTTCAAGTCATTTAATTATTAATGGAAGAGATAATCTCAAATTAATTATTATTAATCATTTAATTATTTTTCAACTAAAAATCTAAATATTATATTTACAGACTCAGGCATTTGCTGTTCCGTTTATCGATGGAGTGTCCATGTTGGTAACGACATAAAAGAAGACGAGTTACATGAAAATTCCTAGATTTTGTAAATTATTGTAGAATTTGAGAAGAGCAGTAGTTGTAATAAATGTGTGAAACCTATTTAGCTTTCTCTCATTTGCCACTAGTTCATCATCTATCCCTGCACTTAAAATTTTCGCACAGCCGATAAGCGAACGATCTACCCCTGGAGATCCTCGCTCACCGGCCGAGCTGAGCCCGGCATGACGGGTGCAGGTATAGATTTGGCGGCCAACGTGGGGCCCGATTTATTGGCTGTACCAATAAAAGAACTCGATCTTGTAGTCCAGAATTTGGATGAAAACAAGATGCAGTGGCAAATTAAAATTTCTCAGGTTTACTTGGTGACATTTATTACCCCAAATTTTTGTGGCGAACTACGCTCGTGTTAAAGGTTAGGAAGGGCCTTGGTGATATATTATAAACAAAATCTGGATGATATTTTCAAAATTTATCTTTCTGCGGCAGATTCCCGCATAGTTTGGGCTTAAAGTATAAAATATTATTGTATGCGATAATAATCTTCTTTTATGACTGTGGCTTCAATCCACACGTGACTGTCGATCTGAATTCGGGTATTAGACCATCGAACCTTGTCCGTCCAATGTCTGAACTGCCATTTGTCTCAAATAAGAATGAGTACTGTTACTATGGAGGACCTTCGCAGGCTCCTAGATGTAGTGACTGTAGACTTGAAAGATAGTTTAAAACAGGAATTAAATGAAAACAGTAATTTATTGAAACAGGAATTAAAAGTCGAGTTAAGTGAAAACAGTAATTTATTAGAACAAAAGTTAAGTGAAAACAGTAATTTATTGGAACAAAAGTTAAGTGAGAACAGTGAATTGTTAAAGCGTGAGATTAGTGAAAATGTGAATGCTCAATTAGAACTCAAATTGACTGAAAATAATGCTCAATTAGGACTCAAATTGATTGAAAATAATGCTCATTTAGAACTTACATTAACGGAAAAACTGAATGCAGGACAGGACAAACTAAAACAGGATCTTATAATGCCCTGGAGGAAATTCAAACTAGGACAGACGAAAACTTAGGGAAATTGCACACGGACGTTAAATTATTTAACGGAAAATTAGCGTCGGTCCAAAGTGAGTTGGTGTCCGTCAAGCAAAAGTTTTCCAATCTAAAAGAGGAAATCCAGGTCGGAATCGATAACTCCATGTCAGCTATGTCAAATGAGTTTAGCGAGAGGCTAGCCAAAGTACAGACAGGAATACTGCACGGACTAGACCAATACAAGGACGAAGTGAAGGGAAATTTTCGGACCATTAAGGAGAAAATTAGTGACAATGCCGAGGACTTGTCTGCAACTAAAACCGCATGGGGCAGGAAGTTCACCGAAATCTATGAAACGGTAAAACAAGTGGAGAAGGGCGTAATAGCCGAAATTAAGGTAGCCCAGGTCACTAATTCGGAGCGACTCGAATACTTTTATGAGACGATCGAGGAGACCCAGCAGAGTCTTAAAACAATGAAAACAACCGTGGACAAGGAAATAAGTGAAGTTAGAGCCAGCTCGGAAGCCTACAAACAGGAATTACAGGGAGGAATACAGGAGCTTGCCAAGGAACTAAAACTACTCAAGTTACAAGGCGAGAGTAATAACATTGTGGCTAATACTATATTAGAACGGCAGGGGCAACTGGAGAAACGTGTGTCCGGGGAAGTCCAATTCTCAACTCCCAAGAGCGATGAAAGAGTAATTCTAAACGTTCCTGTAAATACTACTAACCCATTTTTAGAACCTGTTAGAGGGGAAACGAGTCAACTTAACACCTCTGGTCAAACCCAAATCGTGAATATAATACGATTACATGAGGATCACCCAAAGAAATTTAATAATGTAAAAGGAATAACCCCCAAGAGTTTCATTAACGAATTGCAGGAGTTTTTCCGGGACAATAAGATTCCTGTAGAGCGCCAACTACGAGTGACCGAAAGATACCTAGAAAACTCAGTGTTGACGTGGTTCACAGCCTTCCGATATTCGTTTGACGATTTTGAAGGTTTTAAAAGAGCATTTTTAGAGAAGTACTGGAATTCAGATATTCAGGACCAGCTTAAGACAGAACTGTACGCCAAGAAATATGCTCAATCCACGCCCACGCGCTTTTCAGAATTTTTTTCAAGCCAATTACGCAAATTGCGTGAGCTAGATACACCACCAACAGAAACTGAACTAATAAAACTCATTGTAAGAGAGCTACCTGCGGATATACAAAGGATTATGATAGCCTCGAACGTTCAGACGGTGATTCAAGCTGAGGCCATTCTCAGGCAGCTAGATATGACATCCAGGGAACCATCTAGGCGAAGTACGAATCCAGAACAACAGGTATTCCATGCAACTGTCAATCGACCAGACGACAGGAACCTTACCGGCCAAGGGAGAAACTGGAATCGTGAAAATGAGGAAAGACCGTCCAGGGATCGTTCTCCAAGACCAGGCTATAGAAACGAAGGAGAATGGAATTACTACCGGCGGAACAATCGAAGAAGGCCGTATGAAAATAACAGAGATCGCTGGAGAAGAGAACCAAACGACCGCAGACTTGAAAACCGGAAGAGGAACTGGAGGCAAGAAGAGCGTGAAAAATATCTCCGCGAACTCCAGCAGTCCAGCCAAGAACGACGGAAATGGCACCGTGCTATCCACGACCAAGACGTCAATCTTGATATGGTCGGCGCAGAGAGCTTAGAATACCAGAGAGCCAAACAAAAGGAAGAAAGGGAGCGTCCTGAAAGGGAAGAGCAGAGTCAAGGTGCTATTAAAAGAAACAACCCCTGAACTAACGGGAGATAGCCTGAATTCTAGCCCTTGTACTGACAAGACAACGGAGAGTAAGGGATGAAAGGTTTCATCGACCCCTTAGACTGAATGAATATGTTCTCTTAAAGAAACCAGCCATTTCGGAACCTACCAGCAAATTCTACGCGAAATTCGCACCTCTTTTCGTCGGTCCTTACAAAATTATCCGAGTATATGGGAACAATGCCTATAAAATTCAAAGTCTTGATAAGAGCTATGAGGGAATTCATAATGCCTCAAATTTACGAAGCTACAACTGCCCTAAACCAGTAAATGATGCCGAAATCAACACTATGACGGAAGAGGAAACGTCATGGGATGCAAATGAGGATGCAATGTACCACCATGCATCGACCCAGGTCAACCTGCAAGGAGAAATCTGTGAGGAATGTCAAGTAATGCAGAACAAGATAATGGATCAACTTCGACTACTGGGCGCAGCACTAGAAGCGGACAACAGGAGGCTACGTGCCGGAACAAGAGCTGAAAATGTGGCTTAGAAGTGTGACACATGTTTACCACTAAAATTTTTCAGGGAACATGTTAAGGGTCTATTTCCAGCATTAATGATTTCATCTTCCGACAAAATCATTAACCAGCCAAGGGAGAAAATGTCCCCTTCAAAAGTGGTAAAAATCATTTACTGGAGAATATTTTATTTCTACTGTAAATTGGAACATTATTTCGTGAACCAGGAAGGGAGTTTTAGCACGTCGAGTCGACTAGAACCAGTCACCAGGTGTACGGAAATCCCAGCCAAGGGGGAGCAAGAGGGAGCGAGCAGATACCGCTAGCCAAGTAACCTTCAAATCAGCCGTGAATACCACGTGATCAGGCGAAATGTGTGTCAAGTGCTCGATCGATATTAGTAAAGGTATATGACGTCTGACTATGGCAGCCAATCAAGTGATCAATTTGGTGTGAAGTTAATGAAGTGACCAATCGTGTATAATGAAAAGACGCACCCCTGTCTTAAGACGGTGAATTATGGATTTTCCTAAGGAAACTTTACTCTAAAATTTCTACCTCTGAACGCGGCGAGTGGAGAATTATTCTGACTTCAACTACAGACGTGAGAAGACGCACTTTGCTTACTGGGGAACTTCGTCTTATTTAGAGCTTCCAACTTGTTGCAGATAGCAGTTCAGACATTCACGAATTCTATTACAATTAACTGGAGATATTAAAAGATAAGTTGCTTTTCCATCTCATCAAACAGCGGTGTGTGTTTTGGACTTGTCTCAGACTTAATTTTCAGTTTCAGCTTTCGCAAGGACTTCTACAGAGGAGATCATTGGTTCGAGTGCAAGTCAGGATGTCTGTCTCCCTACGAGATGAATGGTATGGTTTCCAGCGCGCCAGCACGTCCTCAATGAACGAGTAGAATGTAAAGCAGCTCAGACGGGCGAGACCAGGATCGATGGTGCGTAACGTGGTAATGCACTAGGTCATCAGCCCGAGTTCTACGATCGACAGTCACCACCAAGTAATATTTAAACATTGTTATTCTTTCTTCCTATTTGTAAATGTAAAGTGTAATGATATAGCCTCTACTTATTTGCTTAGAAGAATTTCTATTAGTTAGAATTTTTTCCGCCTCTTCTTTCTTGGTGAAGGTAGTTTGGGAATGAGTGTGTGTATTTTGAACCTATTAGCTTGTTTTGAGTGAATGTCATCGAGAAATGTTTCAACTGTCCCGAGTTCATTGTGCCAGGAGAGATAAAAGTAATACGACCTCAACGTTAAACTAGGACTATTTGAATAATTTTTATACTTGAATTGAGATCAGATGGGACAGTAATTTCGTGGATTCCATTATATCAGAGTTCATTCCTCGATTATACGACGTATGGTTGGATTCCGAGTGCGATAGAGTCATCTGAGATATTGTTGTGCAGTAGCTTCCGCATGTATGATCTTGCGCGGCCAGGGATAATAATAATAATAATAATAATAAAAATAAATTAACCTAATTATCGCGTAAAGGAACACCTAAGGTCATGAGCATAATAATTATTATTATTGAATAAGGTTGATGTGCGCTCATTTATATTAATTTAGGCCTGGGAAATGGCAGTATCTGACCGATACATTTATATATCTTTGCTTTGCTATTATAATTATTTGACTGGTAGATGGATATTATTGAATTTAGCAGATAAGTTGTGCATCCATTATTGAGTCAATTTAAGAAGAAAATATGTTACCTGACGTAATTTCTTCGTCGTGAGCGCAGATTAATTGAGAGCCACAATTATGGTGGAGAGGTAAAAATAAATATCGCAGCTCATGAACCGCGTGCGCGGAATGTTAATTCTGACCTGTGTTTAGGCAATTTTGTCGATGATTTTCGGATGATTTTTGCTCGTAAATTTTCCCTGAACTTCGTCGTATGACTGAGTTCTTCAATAAAGTGATAATCATTGCTCTATTACATCTCAAGTTGATGAGAGGAAGTCCCCACGATATTGTCATCATGAGAATATTTTCCCTGACTTTGACTAAACATGAAAATAATAATCAAGGGCTAGCATTCGTGTAAATATGTGTATAATATTTCCGTGTATCTTTGTGTGAATGTAGTGTGTGTGATTTGTCTGTATTTTGCTTATTGTAATTTTTCAGTCCATATTTGTGATGATGCTCTTCGCTGTTTCGTGGATTTTTTGGCCTATTTTATGCCAAATTTAGTGGTTCACTATTTGACAGAATTTAAACCTTTAGTGAATTTTATTCGTTTTTAAGGAAGAATAGGGTCTTAACTAGCGAATACGTATAAATAAGTATAGGCCATGTCAGTGGATTGAACTCACAAAATCAAAGTTGTAAGCGTAATATAACTAATTATTTTCAATCAGTGGGTAAATGTAGGTTGACATGATGTCAAATTCCAAATTATTGTGTGAAGATCAACTACTTAATAATTATGAAAGGGAATTTATTAATTAATTTAAAGGTCAAGGAAGACGATTCAACCATAATTTCATGGGGGAAATTTTTTTATTTAATTTTCAGAAAGGAGTGAAAATGATAATTTTCAAACTCGATTTAAGTTAAGTCCATTGAGGAAGGAAATTTTATTTCAAGTCATTTAATTATTAATGGAAGAGATAATCTCAAATTAATTATTATTAATCATTTAATTATTTTTCAACTAAAAATCTAAATATTATATTTACAGACTCAGGCATTTGCTGTTCCGTTTATCGATGGAGTGTCCATGTTGGTAACGACATAAAAGAAGACGAGTTACATGAAAATTCCTAGATTTTGTAAATTATTGTAGAATTTGAGAAGAGCAGTAGTTGTAATAAATGTGTGAAACCTATTTAGCTTTCTCTCATTTGCCACTAGTTCATCATCTATCCCTGCACTTAAATTTTCGCACAGCCGATAAGCGAACGATCTACCCCCTGGAGTTCCTCGCTCACCGGCCGAGCTGAGCCCGGCATGACGGGTGCAGTAGGTATCACAATTCTGTAAGTTATCAGCAAAAAGAGCAATCTCCTTACATGTTGGTATCATAAAGAACAATATCCACGAAAATCTGAAAGTTAGTATCAAAAGGGACAATCTCCGAAATACAATTTAAAATACCTAATTAACTATTAATTATATGGTAAGTTTCCTTTGATTACTCGCTCCCAGCTTGGCTGTTGTGTATATAAGACAAAAATCACCCAGATAGAGTGAATAGAAATGCATTAGATAAAAAATCACTCCCACTATAAAGTGCAGGAAGGTGGAGATTGCTCCTTTTGATACCAATAGCCTCATGTTCAGAATGGGAGATGGACAACAGGACCTTCAAATTCTTATGATATCGTTCAACGAGATTGGCTTGGGGGTGGTAGGGTGAGGTGAAGACCATTGGCAAAGCAAATGTTATAAAAAGATCGTGAAGTAAAAACAGTAGCATTATCAGAAACTAGGTACTTAGGTAAACCAATAACAGGGAAAATTTCGTCCTTCAAAAGCGAGATGATAGTCTGAGCAGAAAGTTTACGAAACGGCGCAAAATTAAAAACTTAGATAAACCATCATGAAGGGTAAGGATGTACGCATTGCCTTGGGAGGACTTAGTAATTGAGCCGACAACATCAATGTAATATCTATCTGCAGGATAAGTACAAGGTGTGGCAGAATGAGAACCAAAAGATAATGTGTTTGGGGGATTTGTATTTCTGGCATAATGCACTAGATTTGACCCAATCAAAGATATCCCTGCCCATATTGCGCCAAAAGAATTGAGATGCTAGCCGAGAATAAGTTTTGGCGCACCCAACGTACCCCCCAGTAGGAGACCCATGATAATACTGAAATAGCATAGACCGTAAAAGGGAAGGAACTGCAACTCTATGAGTAGATTTAGGACTAGGCTTGAAAACCAGTAAATCATAATGGATAAGAAAAGGTCCATCATAGTTAGAGGTAGAAAGAGAAGTCTTAATGTCTTTACAATAAGAATCAGTAGATTGATGTTGATAACAGGAATCAAAAGATAATGGAAAATCAATGAGAGAGGAAATAGTGTTAACTTCATAAGAGGGAAGTTGATCCAAGAGCAACTGAGTTTTGATAGCCAGAGACAAATTTAATAGAGAACTTAAAACGAGAGAGGCGAAGCAACCATCGACCGGTTCTGCCTATTTTATGAGCATTATTCAGTAACCAGGATAGCGCCTTTTTGTCAGTTTTTTATTCCGAAAAATGCTCAGTAGTAAGAATGAATGTTAACGCTTCCCTTTCATAAATAGAATAACTACGTTCAGTAGGCGTAGCAAGCGGCTAAAATAAGCAATGGGAAGGAGCTTACCGTCTCGGTTTTTGATTTAAGACTCCTCAAACAGCAACGTCAGAGGCGTCCGTAGAAACTTCAAAAGGTAAATCAAAATCAGGTATTAAAAATAGGAGCTTTGGATAAAGCTGATTTGAGAGAAAGAAATCCAATTTGTTGCTGCTCTCCCCAGTGAAATTTAATATGTTTTCGTTTAAGTTAGTAGAGTGGCACAGTTATGCGTGAAAAGTGGGGAATAAATTTACTATAAAAACCAACCATACCAAAGAATGTTCGTAATTATTTCAGATTTTTAGGTGGTATAATACGATCAATTGCAGAACCACGATCAGGGTCAACAGAAATGCCGTTACCCGAAAGAATATGTCCAAAATACTTAACAGAAGTCTGAGCTAAATCAATTTTGGAAGGATTGACGGTAAGATTAACAGAACGTAGACGAGAAAGTACTTCACGAAGATGTTTAATATGAATATCAAAAGCAGGGTTATAAATTAAAAGGTCATCCACGTACGGAAATAGATATTGATATTTTATATCGGTAAACAGGCGGTCAACAAATCTTTGCATAATTTGTGAACCAAGATTCAATCCGAAAAGTATTTTTATAAACTGATACCGACTCGTGGGTGTAATAAAAGCAGTATACTTGGAGCTGTTGTCGTCTAAGTGTATTTGGTTATATGCAGAATTGGGATCTAAGAGGGAAAAATATTGTGCATTGGTAAAATGCTGAAAGGCAGTTTGAATTGTAGGCATTGGGTAAGCATCTTAAAGAATCTTAGAATTGATCTTCCTATAGTCAACTGTAAGTCGAAAATACCCGTCAGGTGTGTCGACGATAAACTTGGGAGAGGCATAATCAGAAGTGAATGGTACAATAGTTTTATCGGCAAGCATTTTGTCGATAAGTTGATTAAGGATTTTCAATCTAGGCGGGCGCAAGTGGTAAGGGGAGAATGAATAGGAGTGGTGTCGATGAGATCAATATGAGCGTTAAAATTAGTAACAGCTCCTAGTTCAGGGGTTATAACATCAGAAAACTCAATTAACAAATTATCAGGTTGATCAGACTGAGAACGATTACAATACACACAATCCTGGCAAACGGGAGAAAGATGTGAAAGATGAAAATCTGGATTATTCAATAATGGAATCCTAATGTCCGAAAAATTAAAACGAAGAGAGGAATTGAAAGAATCAAGTATCAATCCAGTGTGACGAAAAAATTCATCTCCCAGAATTAGTGGATATGATAAATTTTCTACAACATTAAAAAAGTAGTGCCAAGAAAGAAGTTGAATGTTTAAGTTAGGCGTGACTTGGCCATGCATCTGAAGTACATTATTTGATGCAGAAGTACAAAAGAAGTGAAGATGGAGAAAGTTGAATATGAGAAAAAATGTTCTGAAGAGATTGGAAAAGTTCTGGGCTAATTAAAGAAGTTGTCGAAGCAGAATCTAAAAGTGCAATAGTATGAATACTGTGAAGCAATACCACAATATGAGAAATCCTGGGTCATCATCATCATATTCTAAAGGCTAAGCCTTGTCGCTGCAGCCACAGTTGTCTAAATTGAGCCAGTCTTTTCAACTCAGCGTAGGTCTTGCACTTCATCCTCAGAAGCAGGTTCTTGAAGTAAGACACTCTGGTACGTCCTCTTCCTCTTTTTTCCAGCAATTCTACCTTCAATGATATTACAAAGGAACTCCTCATGCCGCAGAATGTGACCAATAAATTTTATTTTCCGTTTTTCAATTTCAGTTATTAGATTCCGTTCTTCTCTTATCTCTCTAAGGACTTCGGCATTGCTCTTAATTTCAGTCCAACTTATCCTCTGCATTCTTCTCCAGATCCACATTTCAACTGCCTCTAGTTTTTTTCTTTTCTTGCATTCCTAATGTCCAGCTTTCGCAACCATACAGAAGCAAGCTCCATACAACGGTTTTTGCAAAGGCCTTCCGAGTTTGAATATCTATATGTTTGTTGGCCAGCAGATGCTTTTTATCTTGGAAGGCTCTCTTTGCCATGGCTATCATCTTCGTGACTTCTGATATGCTCCGATTATCACTCGTGATCAGGGTTCCTAGGAAGCAAAACTGTTTCACTTGTTCTATTTTATCAGGGCCAATTTTTAAGTGTGTTGCAGGTGTTTTCTTGTCTTTACAAATTGTCATGGTTTTTGTTTTCCTTGTATTCATTTTGAGGTTCCATTTGCCTAAAGTTTCTGCTAATGTGTTGATCATTCTCTGCATACTTTTACCTGTTTTTGCTAGTATGGCAATATCATCAGCACATCTTATAGTGTCCTTGTTTGCCATTAATTTTGATCCCCGTTGTTTTCTCCTTCATGACTGCGATGGCTACTTCGATGAACATATTGAAGAGATAAGGAGACAGTGGACATCCTTGCCTAACTCCCCTTCTTATTTTGGCATTTTTCTTTGTCCCACTGATTTCTAAATCAGTGTTCTGCAGTCTGTATAAATTTAGTATGAGGCGTCTATCCTTCCAATCAATTCCTGATTTTTTCATGGTAAGGAAAAGTTGTTCCCAGTCTACTCGATTAAAAGCTTTCTCTAAGTCGACAAAGGTCACGTATACTTTCCTATTCTTCTCAATTCTTCTCTCCAGAATTAAACGTAATGCCAGAATTGCTTCCCTAGTACCCCTCCCTGATCGAAATCCAAACTGGTCATTATCGGTATAGTGTTCTAACTTCCCTTTAATTCTATTCTTGACGATGTTGAGCAGTATTTTTGAAGCATGAGACAGGAGAGTGACAGTTCGATAATCTGAACAGTCCGTGGCATTCCTCCTTTTTGGTATTGCAACAGTTCTGGTTTTACTAAAGTCAGGTGGAACTATGCCATTCTCATAGCAATCTGACACCAGCTGAAAAAGGTAACGTTTCATATCGTCACTCAAGTGTTTCAGAAGTTCTCCTGGAATGTTATCTGGACCGGGTGCTTTCTTTTCCTGGAGTCTGTGTAGTGCTGCATTAAACTCCGAAAATGTGATTGACGGACCCTTTCTGCATTCGTCTACCTCGTGTTCTTTTTCAATGTAGCTGGTTGTATTATCTACATCGTTTCCTTGGTACAGGTCTTCAATGTATTCTTTCCAACGTTCACAGATTTTTTCAGTGTTGAACAGGAGATTCCCCATTTTATCTCTGACTATGGAGCTTCTGGTTTTTGGTTTGTGTTGTAGGGTTCTGATACTGAAATATGCCTTTTCCACCTGTCCTCTGGTTCAAAAAATATGAGAACCATATTCTACGCTCGTTGAAGTACGAGGGCTAGTGGAACATCGAGAAGGTAGCCGAGTAGAAGAGTGATTATGGTGAAAAGAATGCACCTGATTAGGCAGATTTGTCCCTTGAGATCATCCACTGCCTACGGACGGGGATTGCAGGCGTTTCCCGGAATGGGAGAAGCACAATTTTTAACTATATGCCCCGTACCTTTAGAGCGGTAACAAATAATAGAAGGTTTGCTGACTGTAGGAGGACTAGGCGTTGGTAGTGATATCGTCGTAGGAGGAGGGGTAGCTGAGGGAGGTAATACGGGTGGTGGTACGTGAGCATAGTAGGAGATATTGGCATAGGAGTAAGTCGTATGAGCTTGTGCTGCAGTGTACAATTGTAGCAAAGAAGTTAGAGGGGAATGTACATTAAGGAGCTGTCCAAAAGAAGGCACAGCACAAAATGTAACAACTGATATTAATTCTGATGGGTCATTAGCGATGTTAAGTACATCACTAAAGGTAAGAATGGAATCTAAAATGTCGCGTATAGGCTCGTCAGGGCGTTGACGACAGCGAACAATTCCAAACTTAATTTGTGGCGTACTTCATAGGGTAAGAAGTAATTATGAAGACAAGTTCGAAATTGAGCCCAGTCCTGAAAGTATGTCATATTTTCAAGCCAAAAGTTAGATAAATACCCAGTAGTTTTAGAGGTTAATAAGCTTATGGGCTGAGAAAACGGCTCTAGTTGAGCCTTTAAGAATTTACGAACGAAAAACAACCAAATAGTTAAATTTCAAGGATTTGTATCCGTTAACGTAGGTAGTTCTGTTAAAGATTGCTTAATAATTTAGAAATTAAATGAGTTAGTAAGTGGATTCGGTGGAGAAATAGGTGGTGAGGTAACTGGCCGAGAAACCATAGGATGTAGATGATGAGTGGTGGTCGAAGGTTTGGTTTCAAGTCTTGGTCGAGTAAATTTGAAGTGTTAGAATGAGGAGAAGAAAAAGTAGCGAGTGAAGGGTCTAAGGATGAATTATTATCAAAAGAAATTAAGTCCGCACAAGGTGGGTTAGGTAGAGACGTAAAAGCCGGGGGTGAAGATGAACAGTCATCATAATGATATAACGGAAAATTGTCAGAAAAATTTGCCATATTAAGAAAGGAAGAATGACGTTATAGTAAGAAGAACCAAAAAAGATAAAGTCACTGATTAGGTACCGGGGCAATCGAAAAACGATAGGTAGAGTAAGAATAATAGAGACTCAACACTAAATAAATAGGAACAGTTATTCTGCTACCATTTTCTGTGGGGTATATGGAACCAAACATGTATCTATATGCGGCAATTCGTAGAAGGTAGTAATCCATATGACGTAAGAATTATTTAAAGATACATTGGCAGGCTATCCAATCAAAAACAGACTGGGATTGAGGAGAGGTCCGTGGAGGGAACAAGAAAAATTAAAATAAAGTTTAACCAAGATTATATATATTCTTTCCACTCGAAAGATAACCAGAATAAACATTTCACAATATCGTAAAGTACAAGAACAATGTTTGAATAGAAATAACGTATTTACAAGAAAGCCCTAGATCATTTACAATGTTTTTAGTTGAGGCAACTCAAAATGATGTAGTGAACTTCAAGCCTCAGCCGAACGAGATATGTGAAAGCAGTTTTAAAATTGAGAGAAGGAAAAGGAGGGCAACGGGGAGGGAGCAGGACGGGATGACAACAGTGGGAGTCGCCCAAGCACGTAAAGATGTAGAGTGCAAAGTTAGTTCATAGTGTGCTTGCTAAGTCCAGGCCCATATTCAATCATTCAAACCTCTCCAGTCTATGTATTGTCTTGTTGCCATTATTTTGTTGAAACACTAATGTAAACTCAAACTGGCTATGCAGATAAAGTTCAAATTAGACCCTGATTGCCAAATTCCACTGATAAAATAATAACAATAAGTAATAAGACACTCTGTTGCTCACCCAATCTGGAAGAAAATAAAAATAGAGTTTCCCAGCAAAATAATGGAAACTCGTTGGTCGACCCTCCAACCTCACTCAGTATCAGCGCTAGACTGAAGACCGAGGGATCAGGGGACGAATTTATAGGGCGGCAGAAAGTTCTAGAAGCGTACATGGCTTCGAGAAACAGCAGATAGTGACGTAGTGAGTGACGTAACCCAGTGGTAGTTCAGTTCGCAGTGAGGTGTCCAGCAGGTCGGGCGATATGCGAGGCAGCAGCGAGAGTACAAGGCAAAATAGATGAGTGCTTGTAGCAGCGTGTTGAGTAAGTAAAGTGGTGTACGAGAGAACAGCGGCCGTACGGAGTCCAGTAGGTGAGTGGCCGTTACAGCCTTTGTGCGGTTGCGCAGCTCCAAGACAAAAGGTCGCCTTTCAGTGTAACGCCGGATGAATAAAGCATATATATTAAGTCTTACACCATCTGCCTAGTACCATGTGTAGCCACAATCTACACGGGTTCGATTCCTAGTCAGGTCAGTGATTTACTTATAGCTCGAACTTTAGGTTTTTGAATTAAACTCACAATCATTAATCAGAGTGCCGTACCTTTTTGCGAATCTTGGAAGTATTCCTTCATTTTTCATTCATCAGCCAAAAGAACTTCGTCGCTGATTCTGTAATTGCGAAGCGAATACCATCTGGTGTGGATACACGTTGGTCGTCACATGGGAAACATTTGAACGTGGTTCTAGACGAGTGGGAGAGATTGAAAGACATTTTTGAGTGACTTATGTACGATCCCCAGTCAGAGGAAAAAAACTATTCGTCAATCAGATGGGTTGTTTGATAATTTCAATAGCTTCCAGTTCACATTTTTATTAACAGTATTTATTAGTAGTATTTCTTAGCGTGCTAATATATTATTTAACGTGCTCTAAAAGATGTCTCTGGACGTTTACTTCTGCCTCCCAAAAATAAGCACCACACGGCAACTGATACTAGGTAAAAGGAATGAAGAAACATTTAAAACCTACTTTCATAGGCTGAGAAGAAAACCAAAATTGAACTAAAAAGGCATTCTAGGTTAACAACAGAAAGTGAAATTTTTCTAAAGTATCGAGTGTTTTATTTTCAGAAACTGGATTTAGTCTCCGTAGAAACTGATACAATATTTCATGATATGCAGAAGCTCCAATTTCTTTGCTTAGGAGATAGCTCTAAGTTTGAGGAATTTTATAAAATTACCTCTCTTGATGCTCTAGAGAACTTAAAAATCTCTTATCCCACTATATTTAACTTCAGTACATCTATTCCGATTCTACCTACAAAGATCCCAGTTTGGATGAAATAATTCTGTCGCCCAAAAAAAATGAACTCAAGGACGTGTTCAAGGAAGCGTATCAATTATTTTGTTTAATACGTACCATACCGTCTACCAGCTACTCTGTAGGAAAAAGCTTTTCGTT
This sequence comes from Anabrus simplex, assembly GCF_040414725.1. Taxonomy (NCBI): domain Eukaryota; kingdom Metazoa; phylum Arthropoda; class Insecta; order Orthoptera; family Tettigoniidae; genus Anabrus; species Anabrus simplex. The sequence goes on from NC_090266.1 coordinate 530,302,945, forward strand.
TCTTAAGCGTATAAAACCTACTGAAGGAATTCAACATCCCAGAAGAGGCTGAATGCGTTGGCAACCATATCCCTGGTGAAGTCACTGCTGAACGAGTTGATGGTTACAGTGCCCTTTTACGATGATATTATTGTCAAATTCGCTGCTTCATAGGACCAAAGAACAGGTTTATCGTACGAGCAATAGACGTTACCGAATGTGAGTATTATTTGTTTATAGTTAATTTTATATTTATATTGTGCTTTATAAAGTAAGTGCATGAAAATTATACAGCGCATATTTGGTGCCCAATATCTTCCCAAAACATCACCCGATACCTTATTTCCTCCTAGCTAGATTTTATCCAACACGGTATTCAAAATGTTTACTGCACACGCGCGAGTTGGGCTGCACCACACTTAAACCCCACGTGTCGCCACTGAACTTTACAGTCCTTTCTTGCCCCAGTAGAATATAGATTCGGCCTTCTCATGTCCTCACAACAATTTCCCTCCCTACCACGGTCTACTTCTCAAGTTCCACCATCTCCTACGCCAAGGTAAACAAAATTTAGGCGGCTGTACAATCGTCACCGTCTAAACATGACCCTTTACCATGATTCAATGTACGGGGATACCGTGATGTTCTCCATATGTCTTCTTCCTCCAGGAGTGAACCTCCCATGTCTTCCGTATCTAGGAATCGCACACCGGTTCTTCCTAGTACTGTTGATAATGATGATAACACTTTAAGAAAGCGCTTTCCGTTATCTCCTCCTTTCAATGCCACAATTAACGCTATTTCCGATAAACTATCTGCCTATATTCGAGCAGCGGAACATGATTCGAAATGGTCTAAGATGCTTCTAACAATGCAGGAGGAAGTCATGTCACTTCTCCACTTTTAGCACTGTTTGTTCCAAAATCGTTATTATTCTACAGTGAATGCACATAGTGCTTTAAGTAAAAGACACGAACTTTTTACTTATTGATTCCTATAAACCACAGCAAAACTTGGCTGGCTTCAGCCAAACAATTTCATATTCCAAACTATATTTGTATTTGACCTGATATCTATGTTTATGATGGAGTTTGGTATCCAACCAACTACAGTTCCATTCTATACCTTTGCCATACAGAATTCCTGGTACACAAGTGGTTGCAATTTCTGTTGAAAATATTAACGTTATTTCTCTCTACTGTCCACAGAATATTCAAGGCTCATATGCTAATTGGGCATATTTTTAACGCAACTTCCTTTTATCCTCGGGGGGTGACTTCAATTGTCACCATCATAGCTGGGGATGCGAGATATCTTGTCCTACAGGGAATAAAATAGCTAAATTAGCAGCAATATATAATTTACGCATCTTAAATGGCGGTTCGCGTACTCGGGCGACGTCACCTTTTCGAAAGAAAAGTACTGTTGATTTAACAATGTGTAATAGTGAAGTGGCACACAGAGTTGAATGGGAGGTAGTAAGGGACACTCATTCAAGTGATCATTTCCCCACCCTTACTTTACTTGCTGCCTGTCATCAAGCCGATATACACCCGGTCAAGGTGGGTAGGAGAATGCTGCACTTTAATACAAGCCAATTTCAAAAGTTTTTGTTGAATAATTTATCTGGTAATGACGGTCAGCAGATGTCCTATAATACTTTTACTTCCATAATTACTCAGTATTTAGATCTACACCATCCTAAACGGCCAATTATTAGACCCAAAACTATCCAATACGCAAGCTCGTGGGACAATGAGTGTGCTACTTTAATTTCACAAAGGAAAACATCACCTCGCTCCTTTCGACGTTCGGGAACTTTTCAAGCATATTTACATTATAAAGTACTTGTCACCAAAATTAAAAAGAAATTTAACGACAAACGCCGCCTGGCTTTGAAATCCTTTATTTCCTCCCGTAATAGACAATCGCCATCAAAACACATATGGAGAGCGATTGCACACCTATCAAACTATTTTCTTCGCACACCATCAACTGTACATCCATGAATTAAATCTGGCCATCCAGACGTCACGTACCTCAGCCCCCGGCCGGGATGATACATCGTATTCGGTATTAAACCAACTTCCTACATTAGCGAAACCGACCTTACTTCAGATTTCCAATCGTTGCCCCGAGTCTGCTCAGATTCCTACCACATGGAACGAATTTTATTTAGTACCCATCTTAAAACCAGGTAAAAACCTTCTACTTCCAGAGAGTTACAGGAGCATTTACCTTGGACAATGCCTACGGATTTTCCAAAAAATAATTCTTGAGCGCCTAAAATGGTCCATAGAATATTATAATTTACTTCCCAAATACCAATTCGCATTCCCCCGAGTCGTTCCGCCACCGACGCTATTAACTTGTTGTTAACCGATATTACTCTCGCACGCTGTCGGAAAGAACCCTTGCTGGCTATTTTTTTACTTGCTTGGGGCTTACCGCAACGTTGACCTCCGCGTGTTACTAAAAAAATTGCTCCTTTATAACTTCCCACCCCCATTTGTTAATCTTCTCTTGAACATATTTTCGAACAGAACGCTTCAATTAAAATATTTTCCAGGCACGAATGACGTCTCAGGGTCTGCATCAAGGTGATATTCTCAGTCCTATTTTATTTATCCTATATTCGATGTCCCTAGAGAAAAATATAACACGCAGAGCTCGTATGTTGTAATTTGCCGCTGACCTCATTATATATCTTAGTCTCCCGTCTCCTGGATTTGGCTACTGGGCTTCAAGACCATCGATCAGAAGTGGCCTACGAAAAATGTAAAGCGGTATTTTTCTCTTGGTCACATCGTACTGATCACCCGCTTGCCCTCCTTCAAGGTTTTCCTATCCCGATCCCGTCGACTAAATACTTTGGTATTTATCTTGATAGGAAATTATTATAGCACTCCCACATTGAATACCTTTCAGGGAGATCTCTGCCGAAAAAACATTATATTCTGCCTTAATGAAGAGGTCTTGGGGGATCCGATCCGTGTACAATGCTACTGTTTTATCAAAACATCATTCGTTCGACTTTTGATTATGGCACGGGTTTCACTGATACGGCGGCTAATAAGAAGCTTGCTAAATTGGTCTCGATTCCAGTACAATTTATTAAACTCTATATCGGGGCTCTGCAATATTTCCCCAACAACGCGACTTTTGTTGAGGTTGCGGTATATTTGAGGAGAAAATTGCTTGCCTTCAAATTTAATCTCAGGACTCTCTCGATTACCTCCCACCCCCTCCTTCCAAAATTATCCTCACTAGTACGTTACTATCAGGAAGGAAGTACTTCCCTACGCCGTTTCACAGCTCTTGCTTGGGCATATAATTCCCTTTTTCCCTTCGAAATTCTATCATACGTACCCCGTGTACACTAATTATCTCCTTACCTTTCAAAAAATTACTACGTCCCTCTCATTATTTTTCACTCATTCGGTGGTTCTCAACCCCTAGGTCAATTATTTGGAACTCGATCTAATAAATACGTAGGAGTAGCACTGTCACATAATGTTTCCCTAATGTTGTATACCGATGGGTTCAAACATAATAACCCTCCAGGTGTAGGGGCTGCTGTTTTTTCACAAGATCTACACATTTCAAAACACTATATACTCCCGTCGGAGACATCTATTTTTACGGCGGAGGCTTTTGCAGTCCGCCAAGCCTTACTACGCATAAAGTATTCTCAACTCACCAGTGCCTATTGTATCTGATTCCCTGAGGGTCCTCCAAGCTTTAAACAATCCAAATTTCCGGAAAAATTGCTAGATTCAAAATCTTCGAAAATTTTGTTTTCAAATCAAATCAAAATCTCTTTATTTGCAAATGAGGTGTCTACCTCGGTGGCAAATGGTACACTAAAATACATTAATGTCAAGCACTAAATTTTAAATTAACAAGAGAAGAAGAAAATTTTCCTAGAATACAATATTATACAATTTACGCTAACAATTTTTTCTATTATACACACAGCTCAACCTTAATAAATTTATATTATTTACAAAATTCTACTTATAATATCTGCTGTACTTCTAAACATAGTCAACTCATATACAGTATCTGGAATTACTTCAAATAATACTATACGACTGGTATAAGCTTAATATTTACATTGCATTTATTTATTTATTTTTTACCCATTTTGGAACCTAAGTAGCATAACGACCTGCTGCGTCTTAACCAGAGCCCCTTTTGCCACCAATTTTCAGAGTTCCTGAAGGGCCTTCACAGCTACCGTAGCGGTCCCAGGGCCCTCGAATACCGCACTGTACTTCACCCCTACAGGCAGTCCCCTACTTCGGCTGTCGAAACTCCATAGACCAGGCGATGGAAAAAATTTATTTCCACACATATTTTATTTACAATAACCTGCACTGGTCGAATGCCCTCTAACATTTCATTTACTTTCTCTGTTGCTGTTTATTCTCTTCTTGAGTATCTGTACAGATTTTGGAAAAGGATCAAATACTACCCCTGGTAAACTGTTCCACTCCTTCACACCCTTCCCAATGAATGAAAAATTACCACAATCACTTCTGCTAAAAGTCCTTCTAATTTTATACTTGTGGTCAGTTCTGCCGATATAATTATTTTCCAACTGAAGCCTCTCACGGATTTCTCCCCATGCGTCTTCTCCTGTATAGGCTCTATATAATCCTATAAGTCTAGTTTTCTCCCTTCTCTTACTTAAAGTTTCCCACCCAAGTTCCTCTAACATTTCTGATACACTACTTTTTCTCCTGAAATCCTCTGTTACAAATCTTGCTACTTTCCTCTGCACACTATCTATTTCTTTTATTAGGTATTCTTGGTGAGGATCCCAAACACTGTTCGCATATTCCAATAATGGACGAACCATACTTAAGTAATTTTTTTCGTTTAATTCTTTGTTGCATCCTTTATGTAGCCCCACTATGACATGTAACGATCTGTATGCTTTGCCAACAATGTCATCAACATGACCCTTCCAGTGCAAATTACTTTCAAATCTCACACCTAAGTATTTGCACTTGCCATCTTTTGGGATAACTACCGGTACCTCATACAAAGTATATTCAAATTCAGTTTTAAAGCTGCTATTTGTAAATGTTGTAACAGTTGATTTGCCTCCGTTAACCTTCATATTATTTTCTTCAACCCATTGTTGGATACGGTCAAGGTCCCTTTGTAATTTGATCACTTCCTGCTGCTTTTCCTTGCTGAAGCAGTTAGATTTCTCTGAAAATATCTTAATTTGTGAATGAGAAGCTTCTTGTTTCCCTATGTGTCTCTCCTTCTCTATCTTCTGCTAGGGTTTCCAAATCCTGACAATCTTCTACTGAATCTCTGAATTCCCTACTTAATAGATTTGCTTTCTCAGTATCTGTTGAATAGTGTTCACGCCCTTCTCCCACCATTGTAGGAATTTGGATTTCCTTTCCTTTTTGATTCCTAACATATGAGTACAGCTTTTTCCATTTCCCCTTGTGTTCATTACCCTCTTGAAGTATGCCATTCATATAATTCTATTTTGCTTCCTTTTTCACTGTATTCAGTGTCCTCATTAGCTGTTTTCTAGTTTCTTTATTCTCCCTACCCTCTTTGATTTTCCAGTTTACTATTCTACGTTTTCTTCTTAATTTTCTTATTGCCCTTGTATAATAAACAGGGTCTGAGGTCATTTTACCATTCCTAACAGGTACAAATCTCTTCTCTCCTTCCCAAATGATTCCTTTAAATTTAGCGCAAAGTGTATCCACATTACTCCCTTCACTTATCCAACAACTGAGTTGTGACTTAAGGTAAGTCCCAAATTCGTCAACTTTAGTTTTTTTCTATAATTTCTTGTCTTGTGTGACCCTCTTATTAAGCGTTTTTGGTACAAGTCCTACATCCATTATTACATCAATTGCCTCAGTTTTATCAACAGTTTCCCATGGTTTAATCAAGAATACATCTAGCAAGTTTTTGAGACGTGTCGGTTCTTGTACTACTTATATTAGACATGTTTGTGAAATTAATAACTGGTTCGATAGAAGGCAGTTCGGTTGTAGGAAGGGTTATTCCACTGCAGCTCAACTTGTAGGATTCCAGCAAGATATAGCAGATATCTTGGATTCTGGAGGTCAAATGGTCTATATCGCGATTGACCTGCTTAAAGCATTTGATAGGGTGGACCATGGGAGACTACTGGCAAAAATGAGTGCAATTGGACTAGGCAAAAGAGTGACTGAATGGGTTGCTATATTTCTAGAAAATAGATTTCAGAGAATTAGAGTAGGTGAAGCTTTATCTGACCCTGTAATAATTAAGAGGGGAATTCCTCAAGGCAGTATTATCGGACCTTTATGTTTTCTTATATATATAAATGATATGAGTAAAGGAGTGGAATCGGAGGTAAGGCCTTTTGCGGATTATGTTATTCTGTATAGAGTAAGAAATAATTTACAAGATTGTGAGCAACTGCAACGTGACCTCGAAAATGTTGTGAGATTGACAGCAGGCAATGGTATGTTGATAAACGGGGTTAAAAGTCAGGTTGTGAGTTTCACAAATAGAAAAAGTCCTTTCAGTTTTAATTACTGCGTTGATGGGGTGAAAGTTCCTGTTGGGGATCATTGTAAGTATCTAGGTGTTAATATAAGGAAAGATCTTCATTGGGGTAATCACATAAATGGAATTGTAAATAAAGGGTACAGATCTCTGCACATGGTTATGAGGGTGTTTAGGGGTTGTAATAAGGATGTAAAGGAGAGGGCATGTAAGTCTCTGGTAAGACCCCAACTAGAGTATGGTTCCAGTGTATGGGACCCTCACCAGGATTACCTGATTCAAGAATTGGAAAAAATCCAAAGAAAAGCAGCTCGATTTGTTCTGGGTGATTTCCGACAAAGGAGTAGCGTTACAAAAATGTTGCAAAGTTTGAGCTGGGAAGAATTGGGAGAAAGAAAGGGAGCTGCTCGACTAAGTGGTATGTTCCGAGCTGTCAGCGGAGAGATGGCGTGGAATGACGTTAATAGACGAATAAGTTTGAGTGGCGTCTTTAAAAAGTAGGAAAGATCACAATATGAAGATAAAGTTGGAATTCAAAAGGACAAATTGGGGCAAATATTCATTTATAGGAAGGGGAGTTAGGTATTGGAATAATTTACCAAGGGAGACGTTTAATAAATTTCCAATTCCTTTGAAATCATTTAGGGAAAGGCTAGGAAAACAACAGATAGGGAATCTGCCACCTGGGCAACTGCCCTAAATGCAGATCAGTATTGATTGATTGATTGATTGATTGATTGATTGATTGATTGATTGATTGATTGATTGTTTGATTGATTAATGTGTAAATCCTCCCTCCCAAATTAACTTATTTGCCAGTTTCTGTTCATGGGCTTCACTTGCAGCTCCATTCCACTCAACTTCAGGCAAGTTTAGATCTCCCCCAGTTATTACCATATTATTATTATTATTATTATTATTATTATTATTATTATTATTATTATTATTATTATTATTATTATTATTATTATTATTTTTATGAGTATAATCTATTATTTTCTCAAATATTTCCATGTCTCTTTCCTCTCTTCCAGGCCTATATGTTCCTATAATTCCCACCTCCTTCATATTATCACAAACTAATTTTATCCCTAATATTTCATCCCTTTCATCTGTAAACCATTCATGTGAACAATAAATTTGCTTCACCAGAATAAGCCGTACATCAATTATTAAAAAATAGGAATAATGGTTACATTACTTTGGATTCCTGGTCATTCTAATGTTAAAGGGAATGAACAGGCTGATGTATTGGACAGGGCGTAGCATACCATTTGGCATTACCCTTTTCTGATTTTTTTAACAGTTGTAGAGACAATTATGGCAACATGATTGGAGTCACCCTTCGAGCAGAACGGGTGAAGTTTGTTTACGCTCCCTCCGATTATACCTAAATCTCGGTGGTTTAAACAACATTATTATTGCAGACGTCATATCACCAATATTATTCTTTTGCGTCTCAATCACATGTACACTCCTGATCAGTTATATCGTATGAAATTGGTCGAGTCTAACCTCTACAAATGTTATATTTTGGTCGGTACAATTAACCATATTTTGTTTGAACGTCCGCTGCACGAAGTTAGCAGAATAAAATGGTTGTAGCAGCATTTTAGGCAAAAATTTGCCTTACCTACTCAACTATCATGTTGGATAATAAATGCCACGCCCAGTACGGTGGTGGCTCTATTAAATTTCCTTTCCGAAATCAACACTTTAATCATTATCCCCTTGTATGTTGATCCGGTCATGTTCGTGTGTTAGAAAGTCGCCGGGAAATAGTTTCTGCGTGAAGCTTTGTACCCTGTGCCCTTGTGCAATATATATTCGTAATATATTTTTTATCCTCTATTCTTAACTTTATCCCTTATATTTTCGTCTCCTCCATAATTTGGTGTTCATTATAGGGCCAGTGACTGGCCAGCGAAGCCCATTAAATTATAAAGGTGAAGAAGAAGGAGATTACTGAACTCATCCTGGTAATTCGTTGTCGTTTACACTTGTTGAAAGTTGGCAATACGATATATAACAAATAATTCCAGTTCCCTCTTAGCAGTGATAGTGTGCAGTTGAGAGGACAGTCGCTGTGACGAGGTAGCGTGGACGGTATTGAGTAGTGATTCTACGAGTGTAATTCGTACGTTATGGGGGAGCAAAGTGGTGGTGAGGAGTCTCCTGATCCTTCAACCCTCACAGTTGCTCGGGAAGAGACAGTTCAAATGGATCAGGATGAGGATGATTGTTCAAGTGAGAATAGTGGTACAGTGAGTAAATCGAATACAGCAAATGCGGCTGTGAATAAAGAGACTGGTGCTTCGATTTCGAAGACTGAGTCGCAGGAACTTTACCCTAGTACTCATTATGGACCCTTCATTATTTTTGTGGAGTCCACACCAACAGGCAATGTCGGTAACATGCATCCTATGACCTTGGGTAGAATTTTCTATGAAAAAAATATTCCAGGAATAAAATCAGTGGCCCGCAAGGGACGGAATAGGGTACAAATAGAATTTGTATATGCCGTACAGGCAAATTCATTTTTGAAACACCCTTTATTAGTTGAGCTTAAGCTACGGGCATACATACCGAGCTCTAATGTATTGCGAGTAGGAGTTATCAGGGGAGTAGAGAAGACCTTGAACGAGGATACTATATTAAAGCACTTAAAGTCTACTGCTGCTATAAAATCTGTAAAGCGTTTGAACCGTAGAATTGTTAACGAGGAAGGAACTCAGTATGTCCCTACTGGATCTATAAAAGTGGTTTTTTCGTGCGCAGAAACTTCCACAGTATGTGTCATTATATCAGGTGCATTTAGAGGTGGAGCCATATGTTTTTGCTCCCATCCTCTGTAAAAAATGCCAACGGTACGGTCACGTTGATAAGCATTGCAGAGCGACAAGTCCAAGGTGTGGGAAATGTGCATTGCAACATACTACGGCGAACTGTACGGAAACTTTCCTGCAATGCGTGCATTGTCGCGGCACCCATTCAACTGGAGATGTTGACTGTCCAGCTCACCAACAGCAAGTCCACATTAAAAAGATCATGAGCAATCAGAACTTATCGTTCAAGGACGCTGTACAGAAAGTTCAACCTAGTGAATATAATGTAGTAGACAATTCCCAAAATTTTCCCCCTTTAACTGGGGAGGAACAGACTCCTACACAGACGAATCCCCGTAAGAGAAAATTTACACAAGTAATTTTAAAATCACCGAGACCAGTACCAGCCCCAGGATATGATAAGGATGGTTATCATAATTTGGTTCGAGAGATTCCCCGCATGGAGATGGTAGCTTCAAGAGTTACACCTGTTTCCAATGGAGCAAGCCGGCGGATGGAGGCATCTTTGGACGAACCTGTTGCCACGAGTAGCGCCTCAATGGCGCAACCGCTTTCGTCATTTCATAGGCAAAGAGAATATCTTCAAAGTGGTCTTTATCAATCTATTCAGCAATTGGTGCAATTATTGGGTGATCACCCCACGTTAGCTCATAATGTATTCCAGTTAAGGGACAAGGTTTGCAGTTTCATTCAATTCTATGATCAGAATCACTCAATGGAACGCTAGAAGTCTCATGAACAAACGTCATGAGCTATTTAAATTAATTCAGGAAACAGTACCTCACTTTTTAGCCATACAAGAAACTTGGTTTAATCTTGAGACTCGCATTGCGTATCCTAATTACAAAGTTTTACGTAATGATGGACCCGGTTACGGTGGGGTTGCCTTTTTGGTCCACTCGTCCGTGACATATAGCATTCATTCGAATATTCAGGCCATACCCCATACATATGTTATAGGATTATATTATATGCATATTTTACTTGTGAATATCTACTGTCCTGAAGTTTCCATTAATGAGAGACAATGGAACCAATTCTTTCAACAATTTACTACCGAACCATATGTTTTTATTTTTGGAGATTTTAATCTTCATCACACACTGTGGGGAGGAAATTTGGATACACTTCAAGGTACACAGTTCCTTAATGCAGTAAATAACCATGCTCTTGCTATTTTGAATGATGGCTCTCCTACGCGTTTGACTGCGCCTTCTGCCCCTCCTAGCGCAGTAGATTTTACATTGTGTAAGCGAAATATGGTGTCTATCACTACATGGCATACGTTGAGTGATACTTATTCCAGTGATCATTTCCCTATTGTTATTTCTTATGGTGTAGGCAGACCCATTTCTCCACCGCAGCACACATTTCAAAATAACATGATTCGATCTTTGAGGAGATTTAAACCGCAAATATACACCGCTTACATTGAGGATGCGTTACAAAAAATACCGGAAAATAATTTTTCATATCAAACTTTACTGCAGATTTTAACAGATTATATTAATCTTCACCACCCCATCATCGTTTCACCCCCTTTATCTTCTAGGAAACCTGCGCATGTTAAGTGGTGGGATGAGGAATGTCATTTGCTGATTCAAACCCGCAAAGTACTTTTTCGACAATATAGGCAGCACGCAACACCTGAAAATTACTTCCTGCTCAAACGACACATAGCACAAACTCGCAGAATTTTCCATCAAAAACGTCGTGTCGCTTGGAGGGAGTTTATATCGTCCTTCACGCGTCAGGTTCCAATTGCAGACTTGTGGAATGCCATCAGGGCAATCACAAGAGTTACGCAGCACTCCCCTGCCAAGACCATCCCAGGTCAGGTATTATCTGATTTTCTTGTTAGAGAGACGCCAGATTTTGTTGTACCACAGTATGTTCATTCCCAAGACCCACAAGACGCACGTTTTTCCGTATTGCTACAACCCTGCGATTATCAGGAATTAGAGGTAGTACTACAATCGTGCTCAAATTCATCCCCAGGTCCAGATAATGTATCATATCAAATGTTCAAATTATTACCTATTAGAGCAAAGAAGGCATTATTAAACAGGTATAATGATATTTTTCGCAATTATAGTACACCGGTTAGTTGGAATGAATTTTTTCTGATTCCCATTCTTAAAAATAAGCAGTTACCCACTGAGGTTAGTAATTATCGCGGTATATTACTCGGTTCGTGCCTCCGTAAAGTCTTTCTAAAGATCTTACTTCGAAGAATCATATGGGTATTAGAATACTATAACTTGACGCCTCGATATCAATATGCCTTTTTTAAGGGACGCAGTACATCTGATGCATTTAATAGTTTTGTTATCGATTTGCTATTAGCTCGTCATAGAAAGCATAGTACCATAGCGGTTTTCCTTGATATCCAACGGGCTTATGATTCCGTACCTTTGAACATATTATGGGAAAAACTTGCAACTCTTCAGATTCCTGAGGGATTTATTATCATTCTCAGTCAACTTCTGACTTATCGAAACACTCAGATTTAAATCGACACATTATACAATCCAGCCCCGGCAGGTAAGTAATGGGTTGCCACAGGGCGATATTCTGAGTGGTATTCTTTTCGCTCTTTTTATGAAAGATTTCGAAACGGTCATTCTCCGTCATGCTCGACTACAGGCGTATGCTGACAATGTTTTGCTTTATTGTACACATGAGAATTTACAGCTCTGTAGACAACATATTAGTTGCACGCTTCATGAAGCTAGAACATGGTTAGAGGCCCATGGGTTAAATCTTTCCATAGCGAAATGTCGAGCGATGATATTTACACATCACCGAACCTATGACCGTTCACCACTTTCCTTTGATCAGTATGAAATCCCTGTGGTTAGTTAACATAAATATCTTGGGTTATTTATTGATCAGAAACTTACATGGAAACATCATTTTTTATATTTGCGTTCGAAAAGCGAATGGTATATTCAGGTAATACAAGCTGTAACCCGTAGGCAATGGGGGGCAGATCCAGTTGTGGTGCTATCCTTGTACAAAACCACTATTAGATCGAAATTGGACTACGGATCACATATTTTTGACTTGGCATCGTATACTAACTTGAATACTCTTAACATTTGTCAATATAAAGCAATACGCTCCTGTATTGGAGCTTTAAAGTCCACACCTACCAATGCACTTTTAGTCGAATCCTGCGAAGCTCCTTTACATGTGCATAGAAAAATACTTGCTACGCAATATTTACTTAAAAATTTTTCTTTAACAAGTCATCCTTTAATTCCGAAGTTACAGTTACTCTCGGAGTATTATTCCTTACGGCGTAAGGGTTTACGAAGATTGCCAGTTCTGTTTCATGCTTTTACTACATTGAAGTCGAAACAGTATACATTAATGCACAGTGTTAACTTAATGCCCTATACCTTACCCTATCCGGTTTCTTATTATAAGCCTCAAATAATATGGCCTATACGTAATGGCTCTACTAACGTTACTTGTCTGCAGGTGACCGAGATTTGTCCTGTTAAAAGAGTGAAACTTTCCAATATTCTACGAAGCATAAACATTTTTACAGATGGAGCAAAGAACATTAATGGAGTTGGGTCCGCTTATTATATACCTTCTCTAAATGTTGAAGAACAATATGGTTTGCCTAGTGATTGTTCGATTTTTACGGCGGAGTTATTCGCTATACAGCAAGCTTTACTTTTTGTACAGCGTCAGGGATAGGCCTATACGTGATTTACAATCTATACGGATTCGCTGAGTGCATTACAATCTTTGGTCTCGTATGAGTTATCCTATAATTGGTATGTATACAATGTCAAGAGTCTCCTTTATGTGCTTGACAACGTCGGTATTTACATAACTTTAGTATGGGTACCAGGACATGTGGGTATCGAAGGCAATGAAAAAGTAGATTGTCTTGCAAAACAAGATTCTCGTCTTCCTGTTCCGAATACTAAGAATATTGTTCCTGCTTCTGATTACAGTATGTAGTTGTTATCCGACAAGATGGACGTCAGGAATGGCAGAATTACTGGCGACAGACTGCACAAGTCAAAGATAACTTCTATTATCATTTACAACCAACACTTTCGGTTAAACCATGGTTTATACGAGGATCATATTCTGGACGCCATATTATTAACATCATTCGGTTACGGTTTAATCATGCCCTTACTCCACAATATAGATCTCGTTTCCATTTAACGCAGGATACAAACTGTTCGTGTGGTACAAATATTATTAATGGCGACTCCAACCACATTTTATTTGTATGTTCTTTATATGCCAACCCCCGTAAAATACTTATGACTAATCTCAAGCGACTCAAGCAGGTCTTTCCAACCAGTGTTTCTTGTCTGCTCTGTAATCCTACAGTCGAGATTATTAGAGTGCTAAATTTGTTTCTAGATGAAGCCAATATCGTGTTATAATTCTGTCCGCAATATATGGTGAGATTTTCTCATGCTTTTGATGGTTCCATTTGAGTGATTCCTCATATCATTAGTGTATTACTTGAGGGTGCTATTTTGGATTATCAGAGTGTGTGAAACTTTAGAAGTGTGATTGCAAGATTGGAAGTTTCCCATATGAGAACAGTCTGCTCTAGCAAACTAGGGTTATTATGTGATATAGTGAAGAATAGTGTTTTGTGTTTTCTACATGCAAGATCAAGCATCAATTATTGAACTGAAGTTTCATTTATACTAGTGTTTTTACATGAGTAAGGGAGTATTGACTGGGTGAAATGTCGTAGACACAGCCCATAAGCATCAGCAAGCAAGCAAGCAAGTAAAGTTGGCAATACCGAAAGCTTAAGTGGCGGCATTTTGGTTTAATGTGACTAATTTTGACAAGAAGAAATACTCCCCTTTGGTAAGTAGTTTTTGGTTATTGTCATCATTACTTATCATATTTTGTAACATTACGAAACAGATATTTCTGATTTACACTTTCATGGCCTTGAATACTAGACGTGATTGGTTTTTTTTTTTCTCCTTTTGGGTCCTGTGATATACTAGTGAAGAAATGTTCCTCGGCAAACGCCAGTTTCTTTTTAGCATTAAGGATCTCAGTTACAGATTAGGCCTATGCCAACCCCTGAAAAAGTTGTTTTAGAGATTATAAACCTCGCGTATTTCATATATTTCTTTGCCTACGATTATTTGAACGTAAGGTACTAACCGGAATTCATTTCGCAAATCAGTAGGTTTTTCTTTCATAACGAACAAGTGACTTAAACGCACTTGCATTATATTATTTTCTTTTATTTACACAGAAAAGCGCACAATGTGCAGGGGTATAAACTTAATCACTACAAAGTTTTGTCAGAGAACACGGTCTCTTCGGGCACTCCAGTGCGTGGTAACGACCACAGAACTTCTCACACCATCGACATACAGAGTCATGGTTCGGATCGTGAAATTTAGGTACAACACATGCCTTGTGATGGAAGCCATGGACAGCTGCACGGGTCACTGTATGTCTGAGGTCGAAGCAACTCTGACACCAATTGACTGTTGTCATTGCATCCGTTATATAGAAATCACTCCAAATTTTTGTCTTTAATTTTAATTCATGTAAGAGCTCTTGATATGCCTTTGTTGATTGTAGAGTCATTGTGTGTCGCAAGTCCTCAATGAAGAAAGGTTCTCGGGTCAGTTCATACACAAGTCTAGAGGGTGTGTATTTAGAAACACATAGGGCTCTTTTAAGGAAGATTACTTTCACCCTTTCTATCTCTTTTAGATCTTTCTTTTTCAGGAAGGTCCAAATTGTTTCAATGCCGTAAGTGACAGTTGGAGTAACTTTGAGGCGGAAGAGTTTCAAGGCTGTTTTGATTGACAGTTGACTAAGGTGATCTATGTCATTTATTGCTATGATTGCAGCCAGAGTCCTTTCCTTTATGTGAACTGTAAATGTGGTTCCAGTTGTCTGAAAAGTCATTCCGAGGTACTTGAATGTATTGACAATCCTTAAAGGTGAACCTTCGTAGCGTATTATGTCTGATGCTGCCCTTCTTCCTCCCCTTCTAAAAACCATGACTACTGTCTTCTGATCATTAATTTCTAAATTGTTTTCTTTTGACCAATTTTTCAGATTGGTGACTGCTTTTTGAAGTTCATCTCGATATGGCGATACAATTACCATGTCATCAGCGTATAGGTACATTTTTGCACGAATCGTAACAATTGCTTCAGTAACATCACGTGTTATTACATTAAAAAGAAGTGGACTTAGAGGATCCCCTTGAAGGACCCCTACCGTCTGAAGGATTGGTTTTGACTGTGCTAAATCATCGCATATTCTCACATAGTTTTTTGATAATATTTTTTTAATAAGCTTTGTGTAACAGTTTTTCCCTGTTATCTCTTCCAGTTTCAGAAGGATCAGGCTCCTGCTTGTGGAGTCAAAGGCTTTGCAGAAATCTATAAACACTGCATAGAGCTTTCCTTTCTGCAACCTGAGTGCTTCTTGTATATCTTCAAGCAAGCAATTGATTGCCTGGATTGTTGATCTGCCTCTTCTAAATCCGAACTGTTCTTCCAGTATTTTATTATCTACCGTACTATATCCCTCAATTAAAAATAGGAGAGGATTTCCACCAATCAATACTTATTTATTGTATATATTAAACTACAGGACCGGTTTCGACCTCATATTCAAGGTCATCTTCAGCTGAACCATATATACATATTAATATAATGAAGCTTTGATTAAGATTGTGGTGTTGAAGGAATGCCATATGATGATGATGTACATTTAGTTACATACAAATGGGGCACGCCTTAGCGTGAGCTGGCGTATATGTCATTCTGTGCAATATTGCAACTGTATGTCTAAAATGTTGAAGGTCTTAAAACTAGTATATAAAACACGTCTTTTCCTAAACTAACTTATATATATGTACAAGATAAAAACAATACATAAAAACACTTCATGTACATGAACATTCGTTCTTGCTTGGTGGTCAATACATCGACTAACTTCCGTATTTAAGTCTTATTCACAGTTGTACACTTCAGCTGCTATTCTTAGAGTTTGTAAAATTGCATGGATAAAAGTTTTGTCTTCCTGTGCGTATGTGAGATAAAACATTTTCAATTTAAAAAGGGTGCCAAATGTATGGATGAAATTCAAGTAAAATATGTTCAGCTCTGCTCTGCTGTGTGTGTGTTGCCCTTTTATAAGAACCAATTCATGTTTTCTTATTGGCGTCCGTAAATTTGGGTGACATTGGTTTCAAAGTAGTGGCTCCTTTCCCATTTGTAGCTGTGCAATGATGTTATGTTTATTGTTGTTGGTGTAGCTGAGTTGTGTTTGACATGCGAGCTTGTAATATTGCACAGAATGACATATACGCCAGCTCACGCTAAGACGTGCCCCATTTGTATGTAACTAAATGTACATCATCATCATATGGCATTCCTTCAACACCACAATCTTAATCAAAGCTTCATTATATTAATATGTATATATGGTTCAGCTGAAGATGACCTTGAATATGAGGTCGAAACCGGTCCTGTAGTTTAATATATACAATAAATAAGTATTGATTGGTGGAAATCCTCTCCTATTTTTAATTGTGCAATTGTCAATACGGAAATGAAGATTATAGATTACTATATCCCTCAGTCGATTTGTCAGTGTTTTTGTAAGAACCTTCAGTAATGTGCACTCTAGAGCGATTCCACGGTAGGTGTTTGAATCACTCACATCTCCTTTACCCTTGTACGTCACTTTTAAAGTTGATTCCCGCCATTTGTCTGGTATTCTTCCTTGTTTGAGACATTGATTCATAAGTTCCGTGACAGGTTCTTTTAGGGTTGCCCAAATGTCTTTCATATGTTCGTAGAGTATGTTATCTGGACCTCCTGCTCTCCTAGTCTTACTCTCACGCACGACTTCTTCTAATTCGTCAACCGTGAATAATTCAATTGGTGCTATATCCCAGTCACTATCTTCAGTCAAGTCTCGGGTTTCCTTTGCTTGTGGTAGTTTAGTGAAATGATCTTCCCAGATTCCTAGTGGGATCTGCCTCGTATATGTTGGTTGTCTCTGCTTCAGGATTGAAAATAGTTCCTCTTCTGCTTTCTTGATCATATTTTCTTTCGACGTTTTCTGGAATTTTTCCTTTGCGTCTTTAATTTTCTGTGTAAATTAACTATTATTTTCGCCTCATAGTTACTGTACTCTGATTCATTATCACCACCTTGTTTTGATTATGTTTTTTTTTTTTCAAACTTCTGTCGTCGTCTTTTGAAATGAACTTAGAGTTCTTTAGGATACAACTCTCAAAAGGCCACTGGGTTTCTGAGCTCTGGTTCGAGCTCATGACGAGTGGTTAATTTTAAATGGGTACGAACATATATAAAGTCAATAATCTGACATTACACGTAAGTTTATCGTTTTAGTTTTGATGACTGCATTATCCAGCATCAATCACTACATTCAGTGAACACCCACATTCTTAGAGTTTTACCCATATTTTACTGTATGGTATGTCTTTATTTTGTTCTGTGAAATATTTATTTATTTATTTATTTATTTATTTATTTATTTCCTCGGATCTTACAGTACTTAAACCAAGCGATCCTTCAAGGATCACATTAACTCTAACCTAAGCTATATATTGGTAAAACTAACAAAAAACTAAATTATATTAAATTAGATAAGCAAACTAACAAAATAAAATAAATTAGGGTAATTAATCATCACAACGGCAAGGTGGCCCCTGGCCAGTTCCTATTGGAGATCTGATCGCCATGGCAATACGTTACTAACCAACATACCAAAACAAAATTTAAAAGTATATTACAAAATTACAAGACAACTAAAATAAAAACAGTAATTAAGCAATGGCAAAGCAAACAAAATTGAGCTCTGATTTAACGGTAACTGGCAACTCGGCATAAGTATAAAATACCTTCAGGCAGAAACAGAACAAAACAAATAAAATAAGAATCGTACACCGGCATGGAAGGCTAATGGTCTTCCTCATCCTGTGATGTCAGCAAAACCTGGCTGACTGCTTCCTCACTAACCCAGGCTAGCTGACACCAACTTACCTCTTGCTCAAACTGCTGAGCCGTGCCTACCTATGCAACAACATATGCACTGTTCTACTTTAAGTTACCTCTCATTATTCCTTATGACCTCAACCTTCAATGCCTTACCAATTAACTAAATTTTTTACTCTTAGCAAACCGGAAACATTTCCAGGCCGTAATGACCCATACTCCATCTTAAATTACATACTAGATAACTTACTCACTTTTACTCAAATACAATTAACAAACACACTCCACTACCTACCTACAGTAATTTAACTTCTTAACATTACCTCTAACCACTCACAAACCAAATTCCAACCACCTTGTAGCTGCCCCCAAATTCCAACCACCTTGTAGCTGTCCTTCATTCTAACACCAAACTTCATAAGTAATCACATTCATAAACCACTAAATCAACCCTTTACGAATAACAATACAATTCCACCATTAACTTGCTCTCTCTTGTACAATTCACAAACACAACTCTAATCACTCTTAACCCAAACTCCTCTTATCATTTAAATACATCTATCACTCTTAGCAAACCGGAAACACTACCAATCTGCAATGACCCAAACTCCACATGAAATTACACATTAAATCACTTAATCATCGTCACTGTTACTCACTATGTCCTCATTATCAAACACTCTACCACTTACCCTATTCACTCTCACATATCACCAAATCAACCCCTTTAAATAACAATCCAATTATACCAATCCAAACTCCACATATTACCTAGCTTACTTACTAATACTACTTAACTTTTTACTTCTCGTTACAGTGCCTTCATCACTTTTTCCTTTCTTATCCCATAGTTCCTTCAAACTCATGCTTCTCCCTTTATTCATATTTCCTCTTACTTCTGCTTCTTCCCTCAAACCATTATTTTCACTATGCGTTTCTCCACTTGCCATTTCTTGTGCTTTACTCTTCCTCAGCACTTCATAGGTTCCTTTTGCAATCGACTCTCTGATCTCTCAATTTTAAGATTATTAAAATTTTATTTGTCAACCTATTCAATACAAATGATATTATCAAAGTTAGGACTTACATCCTATTAAAATAAGGTCTAAAGGGACATGTTTCGCCCTTTAAAAGGGCATCATCAGCCTTTTTACACTCATGTTAAAGATAAAAATCAGGATCCTGATTGTCGATATAAGAAAAAAAATATATATATATATAAAATGAGAATAAACATTGGAATGAATATTATACAATATGTGCAATCATGAGTTGACAATTAAATATCATTTAAAATATTTGCGAAGAAATGGGAGTTGGTACGATAATTATATCACCAATCTTAAGATGATCTTATAAAACTGAACAAACTAGGCCTTAACCAAATAAATAATAAGAAAGTCCAAGGCTAAAGTTGCCGTATCAAGGTTCGTGAAATTCGGCTGGAAGCAACCTGATTTTAAATGTAGAGCAGATGGTTAATAGAATCCAATAGCCACTCAAGACAACATAAAACCTCTCTCGTTGAAAAGTCGTAATGAAACTGTAGTAAAATATGAGATTAATGGATTGATTGGACACAACTTTATAATCTACATGTGCCATACTACAGTTTCATTACGACTTTTCAACGAGAGAGGTTTTATGTTGTCTTGAGTGGCTATTGGATTCTATTAACCATTTGCTCTACATTTAAAATCAGGTTGCTTCCAGCCGAATTTCACGAACCTTGATACGGCAACTTTAGCCTTGGACTTTCTTATTATTTATTTGGTTAAGGCCTAGTTTGTTCAGTTTTATAAGATCATTTTAAGATTGTTGATATAATTATCGTACCAACTCCCATTTCTTCGCAAATATTTTAAATGATATTTTAATTGTCAATTGTCATTAAGAACTCATGATTGCACCTATTGTATAATATTAATTCCAATTTTTATTCTCATTTTATATATATATATTTTTTTCTTATATCGACAATCAGGATCCTGATTTTTATCTTTAACATGAGTGTAAAAAGGCTGATGATGCCCTTTTATAGGGCGAAACATGTCCCTTTAGACCTTAGTTTAATAGGATGTAAGTCCTAACTTTGAAAATATCATTTGTATTGAATAGGTTGACTAATAAAATTTTAATAATCTTAAAACTGATGTACATTTTCAATACGGACCAAATATGAAGTTTATAACATGTAATCTCTGATCTCTTCCGATTTCGATGCCATACTAAGATCACACAGCTCATTGCTTCCATTTAATCTTTCCTTTTCACCATGTCCGTCTTCTCCAGCGCTGCTTTCCATTGCCTGTCTTTCCTCCACTCACTGATTCCTGCCTCAGTCCATCCTCTAATGCCCGCAGTTACGTCACATTCCAAAATCTGACCCGTGTGCCATTAGTTACCACTAATTGCTGCCCCCTAATGTGCGCTCTTAATCCTTGAAGTTTGGCCCTTACTAAATGTTTTTTTTAGGATTTTCAGATTCTTGTTCCCTTCTCTACCCATGTCTCTCTCTTAATTTTAATTTTGTTCTGGATGACGTCCATAACTTTATAAATTGTCGCCACTTTGTCCTCTCCCTTTTCTTCCGGTACCCCATATATAAATAAGCA
The DNA here is from genome assembly GCF_040414725.1 of Anabrus simplex. Classification (NCBI taxonomy): domain Eukaryota; kingdom Metazoa; phylum Arthropoda; class Insecta; order Orthoptera; family Tettigoniidae; genus Anabrus; species Anabrus simplex. Next base: position 530,323,933 of record NC_090266.1, read on the forward strand.
TTTCTTCCTCTGTTCCTGACTACTGCGTTCTATTTCTGTCTTCAGCTTCAACATTTCCTCTTCCATATTTCTTATTTTCTTTCTGAGTAACATAGTTTATCCCTCGTTCTCCACTTTGGTCATTGTTTCGTCTGCTCTTTTCTGGATCCATTGTCTCATATTTTCGAACTCCTTCACTTGCTCCTGTATCATAGTTTTAATCTGTTCAAATGGGCAAACTTCTTCCACAACTTCCCTTACCACTCTCTTTATGACTTCCACATCTTCCCAGCTCATGTTGCCACTGGAAATTGGCCCGGGATTAATTTCCACGCCTTCTATGACTAACAGAACTATAACCACCGCTGCCACCAACATCCAGTCACCCTTCGTTCCAAGTTCCGCTTTACCTTCATCTCTTTTAGCTGTATTCTTCTTCCATCTTCCCTGCCATCTTCCAATAATTACTCGATACTGCTCCACACCAATCATCTTCCTCTTCACTTTCCACTTCCCTCTTGCACTCACCGCTCACACTCCACTCCCGTTCTACCGGCACACTCGACTCAGCACATCCGCACACTGTCTTGCATAGGTTAGACTGTTCTGTGAAATATTGAATTACTCTCTTTCTTTGCAACAAGATACTTTGAAGTACAGAACTTGTTCAGTGATATTTTTAGTCTCTTACCATTATTCAGTTTGTGTGTAACATCAAACTTTTCTTGGAACGGACATACCCACTTATTGGATAGCCTGTTGTAACTTGTTCTGTGGAGTGTTTTATTTTTGAATGTTGAATAAGTCTGCGTCACAGGGAAGGAAACTGATACCAAACCAGGAAACTGTGTTTCAAGCTGTGATATATCTCAGTCTTAACTACCGTACAGTAGAGAGGAACTGGCACATAGTCGTTTCCTGGTTTGACGTGTTTTAAGTATTACCAGGAACATTGCTGCATGCTGCCCACTCTTAGTTTTTATCTGCCTTATACCATTGCAAAATTCCCAGGAGCTGGATTGTTTTCTGTGGTGCAGTATGATGTCAAACCTAAATTTGTGCTTACTTCAATTTTCATTGTTTCAGGAGTTGGCATATTTTAGAATTCAGATCCTAAATTTGTCTCATTCTACATGATGTAAATCCAAAAGACATTCATGTCTAGATTTTCCATTTTGTTTTTAGCACTATTTCAACTTAGGGTTGCTTTATCCTTGACAATTGTTTTTCTTTGTGTGTTTAGGGATCAGATCTGTGAAGAACATTGAAACAATGGAAGAAATTGTAAATTCACAAACATTCAAAATGGTAAGTATAATTGCCATATTAGATGTAAATCTTTGGTTAGGTTGTTGACATTTAACTGTTTCACTCTGTAATGTAACTCTTGTAGCTCCCTGACGTGTTACCTTCTTGCAGGAAAACTTGAAGTTGGCTTTGAAGCAATATTTCAAGGATCCCAAAGTTCGTATTTCCAATAAAATTGTGCCATTGATTGAAATTGTTTTAAGAACATATCTAGTAGAAATGATGCTCAGAGCTGGAAAGGAAGCCAAAGAAGAAAATTTAAACACAATTTACATGGAGCATATTGAGAAGATTCTACCTTTGTTGGTAAGTTTATACTTGTTATTGTTGATGTGTGGGTCATCAGTCAATAGACTAGTTTGATGAATCCCTCTGTGCCACCCTATCTTGTGCCAACTTCTTCAGTAGCAATTTACCAGCAGGGGTGCATGTTTAAGAAAAAAAAAAAAAAAAGATGTGAAACGATTCTTCAAATAGCAGAGATAAGAGATCCTTCCTTCAAGCTTGCCAAGGACCCACCAGCCCGCCCTTAGAAGTACTTTTACTTATACGGTATAGCAAAATTTAAATGGGCATTATGTCAGTCTGGGAAGTCTGTCTTCCAGCTGGCCAGAGCAATTTACTATAATCTCCAATAGAGCTCTTGTCATGTGTGGCGGCAGGGCTGTCACATTCGGTGAAAATAACAAAACCACAAAGTTTGAAAGTGTCATGGTGCATGTCAGTTGTACTTGCATCATGAATATATCAAGTTCTGGAGTGAAATTTGCAGATTTTTGTAGCCAGACCTATGCTCTTGTCATTAGCCAATAATGTCACAGAGGATACAGAGGAACTTTAGTAATCGTGTCTCAGATGAAAAGAATTCTTTCTTTAATAATCTCTTTAAATTCCCCTCTCAGCAGCAGTCTTTCTTTCCGCATCCTTCAGCCCCACCTTAGACTCCCCTTCTCTCCTCCCCTACCCCTTTCCTTCCTCTCCCTTCCTCTCCCTTCTTTACCCCCTTCCCTCTTCTCCCTATCTTCTCCTTTGTTTACATTGCCTGCTTCCTACAACAAGTCGGTGCATGTTCCCTATCCACTCCTTTGTTTACTTGCCCTGCCTGCTTCCTCCAGCAAGTCAGTGCTTGTTCTACATCAGACATTAGAGCTAAGTCTCATAAATAATTTTTCTCCTTTTTAATTTCTTTCTTATATGTTTATTCATTCCTAAGTCAACTTAAAAGACATCATATTATGACAAGATGATCATAACAATAATTTTCAATCAATCAGTCACTGCTGATCTGCATTTAGGGCAGTCGCCCAGGTGGCAGATTCCCTATCTTTTGTTTTCTTAGCGTTTTTCTTAAATGATTGAAAAGAAATTGGAAATTTATCGAACATCTCCCTTGGTAAGTTATTCCAATCCCTAACTCCCCTTCCTATAAACGAGTATTTGCCCCAATTTGTCCTCTTGAATCCCAACTTTATCTTCATAATGTGATCTTTCCTACTTTTAAAGACACCACTCAAACTTATTCGTCTACTGATGTCATTCCACGCCATCTCTCCACTGACAGCTCGGAACATACTACTTACAAGGATGTTCTTTTCATTTGCTCCTTCCAAGGTGAATGTTGTTTGTTTTAATTTTATAAAAGTGTCTTTGTTGTTCACTTTTGTTGGAAGCGCACTCTTCACTCCTATCCTGAGCTTTATTTTGTAGGGGTGTGCCGCTCTTCCCGTAGTTGACACTGATTTCTTGGACTTCTTTTTGATAGTAAATTATCATGGGAGCTACATGTGCATCAGTTAAAAACCAAATGTGCAATGAAACAATTCTTTGATGTTTCTTAGTGGCACTACTTTGAGGGCAGGCCACATGGTGCTCCTACAATTTTATAGGGCACATATTTTATCCAGGTTAGACTATGGCAGTGCAGCATATGGATCAGCAAGGCAAAGCGTCCTTGCAAAATTGAGTAACATCCACAACAGCAGAGTTAGGTTGGCAACGGGAGCTTTTTTTACAAGCTCCATTGCTAGCTTGCTCATTGAATCAGGTGTGCCACCTTTACACTTAAGGCACCAACAGATATTATTGTCCTATGCTGCATATTTGTGACAGATGACCCAAGCTATCCCAGCGTATTCCACAATGGAAACCATTGGCTGTATGCTGCTTATCCACAAGCAATGCAGCCAGTTTGTATACACTTGGATAGCAGTCACAGATGTTTGATGTACCTTCAGTTCCTTGTCTTGTGATACGACTCACTAAGGTATCTCCATGGTTAATACAGGTGACCTGAAATAATCGTAGATCTGCATACCGGCCCAAAAGAGAACACGGATCCCTCCATATATCGGAGGCTCTTCTTGCCTGTTGTTGGCTGGTATCCAGATTCAGTAATTGTTTACACAAATGGTTCGATGGCAGAAGCGAAAGTACGCTGTGCGTTCGTTGACGATAATAACAGGTTTCTTTTTCCTCTACAGGAAACCTGCAATGTGTACACAGCAGAGATCTATGCTGCCCTTGAAGCTCTGCGGTACATGCTGTCCAATGAACGTTGTTGCTTTCTGCTGTGTACTGACTCCTTGAGCTCGCTACAACCTATTGATGTACATTCCCCTCTGCACCTTTTCGTGCAGTGGATCCAGCAGCTGCTGGCTGGCTTTTGGGGTGCTAGCACCAGAATCATTTTCTTGTGGCTCCCAACCCACATTGGTGTAGCGGGAAACGAATTATCTGATAGGGGTGCCAAGGCGGCGGTCACTTTGCCCCCGTTACCTTACAAGGTTCCAGCCAGTGATATTAGTTCTCAGCGGCGACACGGTTAATGTCACATTGGGAGATGGAATGGCTCCCCACCCGTCTTCCATATAAGATGAGAACGATAAAAGGAGCTACGAAGGTATGGAAGACTTCCCTTCATGTTTCTCGGAGAGAAGCAGTGGTATTTTGTCGTCTTGGGATCGGCCATGGTATACTAGTGCAGTCCTACTTACTAAAAGGAAAAGCCCCCACCAGACTTATGGTGGTACACATCCTTATGGAGTGCATGGACCCCTCTGATCTGCACCGTATTCAAAAACTTCCAAGTACCCTCTCCCTAATCCTACGACATGATGAGCAGTCAGCAGACCTCATCATCCATTTTATGAGGGATAGTAGTCTGTTTTATTGTGTATAAAAGTGTATTATGTATTTATTTTTATTTTATTTTTAACTATATTTTATTCTATTGATTTGTTTTAGTCAGTCTATGTGTATTTTAAAGGTATACATGATATTAATTCAAAGGCAGTGCCTTAACCTGTTTCAATCTAATTTTATATTGATTTCATAATGAAATGAGGCATTGTGAATTAGATCACCTGATTATTTTTAATTCATTCTCATTCTTCATTATGTTTTAAATTCTAGTCAATGTATAAATTTTAATTGTCATTATATTTTGTTTCATGTCATACCATTAGAGGCCGATGACCTAGATGTTAGACCCCTTATAAACAATCATAATCATCATCATAAAATTACGAAGCAGTTCATTGCAACATATCTTTGGCTGAATGGTCAGTGCAAAGGCATTCGTTTAGAGGGACCCAGGTTTGATTTCCTGCCATGTCGGGTATTTTAATCGCATATGGTTCAGGGACTGGGTGTTAGTGTTTGACCCAAGGCAGTCATCTTCATACCCAACACACCACATAAGTAACCACCACTGAAACATGCAATAGTGAATACAGCCTTCCACATAGGGTTGGTGTCAGGAAGGGTATCCAGCCACCAAACAGGGACAAATTCACATATGCAACATTGTTCGCAAGCGTGATTCTACATGAATGTGGTAAAAGTGGTAGAAGAAGAAGAAATTCCGTGCATCAGAAGTTTCATTCGCAGCTGGATTTCAAAATATAGACTGCTGGCGTTTGATCTGCATCACCAATTTGCGAGAGTGCATGCAAATATTTTTGGTGCAAAACCACAACAAATCTGTAGGTATTCGCCAATGTTTTGTCATAATCAGTGGGAGTCTTTGGGCTCGATGGCTGCAGTCGCTTAAGTGCGGCCAGTATCCAGTATTCGGGAGATAGTGGGTTTGAGCCCCACTGTCGGCAGCCCTGAAGATGGTTTTCCATAGTTTCCCATTTTCACTCCAGGCAAATACTGGGGCTGTACCTTAATTAAGGCCACGGCTGCTTCCTTCCCACTCCTAGTCCCTTCCTGTCCCATCGTTGCCATAAAACGGTGCCATGTGTCAGTGCGACGTAAAGCATTTGTAAAAAAAAAGTTATTTAGTTCAAAAACATGCGTGAGAATCTATGCGTAGCCTTATACCCTGTAATTTAGCTTACAACCGACACTTCACGTTAGGAGCTGATCATTCTTTGTATTGTGCTGGTTATCTGCAAAAAGTATGTGATGATTTTGTTTTGCCATTCATTTGACTCAAAGTAAATCATAATGGTTAGTCTTACTTTTCATCTTGTTGCAGATGCTGGACTTCAGTTGATCCTATCTTCGTACGATGAAATGCTGGTGTGAGTCGTGAGAACACCTCAGTGGATCAGAGAGTTCTCGAGAACTAAGTTCCTATGTATTTTGTTGTATTTTGACAAACAAAGAATAAAGATTTTCTTGCATTAATTATTTCTCTTTGAATAAAATGACCTTAACCCGTAGTTTGTCATTCAGCTTGCTGTAACAGATTTAGTTGTGCACGGCCTTAAAGATCAGGTACAAAATAAACACTTCCTTCTCGAAAAATCTTTATCAAACAATAAAAAATCAGCTTACATTATATATATATCATATGGCGTTACAAGTACACAAAAAAATCTAATATCAAATGGAAACGTCCAAATTTGACAACCAGTCCAGAGCACTCGGAGTCACTTGGTGTAGAAGCCTCAGATCATCATTAAATGCTCGAAGTGGGCACTCCTTAACAATGTGTTCCATTGTCTGTTCCTCCACTTCACAGTTTCAGTCAGCAGATGAACGGAAACCCCATTTCTTCAACATGTAGCCACACCTCCCTTGACCCGTCCTAATTTGGTTCAGCTTCGACCAGGTTTGACGCGGCAGTTGGAATCCTTTAACCTTCTTTGTTGGATCTTGAACCAAGTGAGCGTTGTTGGGTGGATGTTCATGCCAATGCTGTCGCCACTCAGAGGTCATGTCGAAAGAACTGATACTTTTAAAATCAGTCCAGGGTGGTTTGCGTGATTTCACACGAGTTGTTGGTGGGTGGTGTAGGGCAATCGTACAAGGGAGAGTTCTTATGAGAAGAGATCTTCTTGAGCAAGTTTACTTTAGCTGCTTTCCTCCTTAGATCTGGCGGGGCAATATTAGCTAAGACAGGTAACCACTGAATGGGAGTAGATCTGACAGTACCAGTGATAACTCTCATGGCTTCATTAAGCTGGACATCAATCTTTGTTGTGTGAATGCTGTTTTGCCATACAGGAGCACAGTATTCACCAGCACAATACACAAGAGCGAGTGCAGCAGTGCGAAGGGTATTGGCGTCCGCACCCCAGCTACTTCTGGCAATCTTGCGGAGTAGATTCACTCTGGAGCCAAGTTTCTTAGATAACGTGATGCACTGTTGTTTGAATGTCAAGGACCGATCCAGAGTGATTCCTAGATATTTGGGATTGTAGTTATGCGGTACTTCGGTTCCGTCGAAAGTCACATGTAGCTTCCTATGGGCTTCCTTATTATTTAGATGGAATGCAGTAACCTCAGTTTTATTTGGGTTAGGTTGAAGTCTCCATTTATGGAAGTAGTCATTCAATTTCGTCAGATCACTTGTCAGTACATTCACACGGTGCATAAGACCTTTACTCTGGAAGACTAACGCTAGGTCATCTGCGTACTGGATTTTCAATGAGTCAGTGTCTGGCATATCATGCATATACAAGTTAAACAGAATGGGGGCCAGAACTGATCCCTGAGGTAGGCCATTGTTTAGAGTCCTCCATCTGCTAGATTGTCCGTTCAGAAACACCTCAAAGCGTCTGTCAGAGAGCATGTTGTTCACTAGAAACGCCAGCTTTTGACATGGGATGATTTCAATAAACTTCGAGATCAAGCCATCCCTCCACACAGTGTCATAAGCTGCTAAAGGAGACCTCGTTGAAATCCAGCTTCAACTAGAGTTGTCAATGTTAAAACCTGGTTGCAGCAGCTCCGATGTTTCCTAAAGCCACCTTGTTCAACAGGGATGGTTTGATCAATGGCCTCTTGAATACGATTTAGAATAAGCCTTTCTAGTAGTGATACTGGCCGGTAGTGAGAAACATTGGTTCCGTCTTTGCCTGGTTTCAGGATGGCAATTATCTTAGCCTGCTTGAAAAGCTTTGGTAATCTTCCAGTTCGTAGAATTTGATTGAAGATTTCAATGAGCCACAATTTTGTTTTAGGTCCTATGGCTTTAAGAAACTGGATGTACGCCATCAAAGCCAACAGCTTTATTTACCTTTAGCATATTCAAAGCTATATCAAGTTCCTCAATGCTGAAGTCACCTGAGTAGTCAGGATGTGGTGTTAGATTGGATCTCTTTATGTACAATTCATTTCTCACGATTTGTGTATGTGCCTTGTCAATTTTAGCTTTCGAATTCTTCATTAGTCTGGATGCAACAGCATTGGCATTCACATGTGGGACTGTGCTTGACAGCCTTGGATCTGTACCAAGTTTTCTTATAAGGTTCCAGGCTCTGTGACTAGAATGTGTCAGGTTAAGTTCTGCCACTGTTTTATGCCATTTTTCTCTTCTGTTCTTATTGAGAGCTCTCAAAAGGTCATCAGCTGTTGTATCATCATGAGATTCTTGATATTTAACATACAAATCATTGCATTCTTGAGACCATCCGGGGATTGTGGTTAATGCAATCGGACGTTCCCTGGACAACGGTTTAACCGGCTGATTCTTCCACAAAGGTGCAGCTACACAGCAAAACAAGTATGCAAGGCAATGAATATAATCAATGGAAATAACTAAACTCATGACTTTTGTGTTCGTGTACTCGTCCATTGCTTGTATATGTTCATGCACGTTTTCCTTGACCTAGGTTATATATTCCATTGTCCTCATATTTGGTTCCCTTTTTTGGATTCTATATTCATGTAAGTATTATACTCCATAATACTGAGTTTTACTGAGCGAGTTGGCCATGCGGTTATGGTCGTGTAGCTGTGATCTTACACTCAGGAGATGGTGGATTTGAATTGCAATGTTGTCAGCCCTGAAGATGATTTTCCATGTTTTCCTGTTTTCACACCAGGCAAATACTGGGGCTGCTGTACCTTAAGGCCATGACTGCTACCTTCCAAATCGTAGCTCTTTCCCAAACTTGTTTAGCCAAAAGCCTTCAGTGTACTAGTGTGACATTAAACTACTAGCAAACAAGAAAGAGTACTGAGTTTTTGAAATATAAATGGCATACGATCCACTCTTCATAGAGTTATGATTCTTTATTCGCTGTTGTACTCATCTGTTACGTTGTCATTGTGAGAAGCATGCACTTTACAGCACGTTGCTGTATGCTCCTTGCAAATGTACTTCTGACAGATCATGCATGTAGCACATCTTCCTATTCTGCTGCCAGATACAGGAACTGCATCTTCCAGATGCACCTGTGGCTTTGATGATTCTTGCCTGTCAGGAATGCCAGCGGCATCTACAGAAGAGAAGGTGGATTTCAGTTTGGTGGAGATGGCAGAAGAGACAGCCCTGGACTCGGGGTAAATATGAGTACAATCTAAAGAGGCCACTAGCTTTGGGCAGATGAGGCTCTTTAAGAACGTTGAACATCCCTTGGTGGAGGTTATACCACAAAAGTCCATCTGGCAGCGTTTGCACTCCATGTTAGGGGTTGTTGCAAAAGGCGTTTGTATCTCCATGTTAGGGGTGGCCTCAGTAAATACTGGCAGTGGGTATAAAATGCCTTTGGGTGTAGCAAGCCAATTGTACTAATAGCCCATAAAATGATTGAGAGCGAGTCAAGGCGAGTTAGGGCATCTCTCAAAGTGAGGCCAAAGCTTAACTTCCATCTCGTTCAGTACACTGAAGCTATGTCAAACCTCAAGCAGCATCAATTAGAAGATAATGCTATGAATCAATTTTTAATGTAAAAGATTTATCTAAGAAAGAGGTGGACAGTATTATAGAAAAACAGAGTGCATTGATTTTAGTCTGTTTTTTAAACATTTTAGAAAGGACATGGGTTCATCAATTTTAAATTATTGGACAGTAATAATTCTGTATTTTAATTACATAAAATCATTTTTGAGACACACTGGCTGAAGAAGTCTTAAATAAAAGACTAAACATGTACCAACACGTGCATAAAATATTTTAAGATTAAGTGTGTTCTCACTTGTAAAGTGAAGTGTATTGCTTGTGTGGATCATTAAATGAAATATTAGTTCTTAATTAAGTGGCATCTTCCGAGCTGTCAGTGGAGAGATGGCGTGGAATGACATTAATAGACAAATTTGAGTGGTGTTTTTAAAAGTAGGAAAGTTCACCATATGAAGATAAAGTTGCAATTCAAGAGGACAAATTGGGGCAAATATTTGTTTATTGGAAGGTGAGATAGGGATTAGAATAATTTACCAAGGGAGAAGTTCAATAAATTTGCAAGTTCTTTGCAATTATTTAAGAAAAGACTAGGTAAACAACAGATAGGAAATCTGACACCTCGGCAACTGCCCTAAATGCAAATCAGTGGCGATTGATTGACTGTACGGATGTTGCAGACATTGCGCTGTTGGCTGTCTTCATTTGTGATGTAGAACCCTCTTTGAAATTAACGGGGGAATTATTAGACTTGATTCCTCTACGAAACACAACTGGTGAAGACATATGCAATGCTGTTGGGCATTCTTTCAAGGAGCTTGGCTTATTGTGGCATAAACATATATCAGTAGCGACAGGATCCTGCCATGGTAGGGGCAAGGTCTGGTTTCGTTGGCAGACTTAACTGCAAAATGCAATCAATGCATTCGCTCTGTCATTGCCATTTATTGCTTAATCCACCAAGAGGCTCTTTGAACAAAATTGGTGGAAATGAATCGTGATGCACATAGTAATAAAGGATGTAAATTGCATTAGGAGTCATGGACTGTCCCATTGGCAGTTTATTGAACTTCTAGATATGTATGAATGTGAACATGAAGATATCCCGGTGTTTAAATAGGGGAAAAAGTCTTCAAAGATATTTTGAACTGCAAGACCATATTGCTGATTTCATAGATCAAAAGGGCAAGGAATTTCCTCAACTCCATAATGTTAAGTGGTTTAATTTACTGGGCATTTTTAGTGGATATTACCAAACATCTTAATGACTTCAGTCGGCGATTGCAGGGGAGAAAATCATTTGATAACTGACATAAGAGAGGCCATAGAAGCTTTAAAATGAAATTAGCGTTGTGGAAGAAATAAATCACACAGCACAATTTATACCATTTCCAAAGTATGGTATTGTTGAAACAAATCACACAGCACAATTTCTACCATTACCCAAGTATGGGATTCTTGAATACCGGTACTAAATGTAAAGTGCAAAGATCTACTGAGATTTTTAGTAGTGATGGGCAACACTCTTGAGACTGTCATCACAGATCTCGAGACTCTTGAGATAGATTATCCTGTGCTGCAATCTATGCGACGTTCTAATCACTACGACTGTAAGCTTGATAGTACCGTATATCAGCAGTTATCGCGTGAAATGACTTCCTCATATGGAAACGTGTGTGGCGATAAATTTTGTCTAAAGCACAGAAAAGTACTGTATGTTTAACTATGAGCCCCCTTAATACCATTAACAAACGTGAAAGCACAATGTCAGTACCTTGAACAGTTCATGAGTTATTTGAGGTGGACATCTTAATCGAATAACCCTGCATAATTTGTGAATAAATGCAGGGTCTTTATTTATGCTTGGCAGGGACTTTCTCGCTCGACCTTGGCCGCCAGTGACGGTTCAGTTGCCGGCTACCGCGCGTGTGTATGTACGGCAGAATACAGTGCTCAAAATCTTTATCATGCATTTTACTCACCATGTTTACAGTTTATGCTCAGAAATCATTATCATGCATTTTACTCACCATTTTTACAGTTTATGCTGAAAATGTTCCCCATGCGCTGCCAAAATAATCGGCATCTCATAATGAAGTTTTCGGTTACTCTACCAAGTTCTTCAGCACTGATGGATGCAACTGCAACTCGTATATTATCTTTAAGTTCATCTAGTGTGTGAGGGTTGTTCCCATAAACTATGTTTTTTAACGTTCCCCACAAATAAAAATCACATGCCGTTAAATCTGGGCTACTAGGGGGCCACAGATTTTTACTTATGATTGTCGTACCAAACACGCTTCAGTAAGGAGATAACGACCTTTACGTCTATATTTATTGTTTACTGAACCTGTAGGTTTGAACAAACACAGTAGAGATAATACGCGACACTTACGGATTTCGCCTTGCTAAAATGGGAGACAATTCGACGGTGGCGCTCCTAGTGACTTGACCTGAACAAATCGCGCTAAATTCAAATATCAATGGAAATGTATATACGGAAATGTATATATGGAAATGGATAAATAAATTACTTCTAGAAAGAAAGTGTTATTGAGATATTAACTTTGAAGTTGCTAAAGCAATTCTGGATAAATGAATGAAGAATTATTTAAAAGGTTATTATTCAAAGACTGAAATTAGACATATAAACAAGAAGTGAAGTGTACTGGTGGGAAATGGCTTGATCTTTCATTTATGCATTACATTTTTAGCTTTAGCATTCCTGCCTGAACTCTTACGGTTGGATTTGTCTTTTTTTTTTTTTCATTTAAAAACATTGTATCATCACATTAAGACACTTGTCAATAAAAATATCGGCACATTCCTTACACATATGATGCAATGAATCAACATTTAATAGCTGGACAATTTTCCTCCTAACATGAAGCCTACTAACAGAAAGGTAATCTATAATCTATAAAATCCCGGCTTTAATCTGAGAAGAGGGATAAAGAAAGAAAAGTATGAAAATGTTGTCGATAGTGATGCTTTAAGGAATATTTACGTACAATTAGAGCAAAAATGTAACATACCCTTGGCTGTATTGTCGAGGATTTCTAAAGTCGCTGGCCTGGAAATGATCTGAACAGATCTTATAATTCTTATATAAGCGTAACTTCCCGTTTTTCTTGTACACCTTGTCCAAATCGCTTCTGTGACATTTCAAAACCCACAGATCACACCTACAACAACACATCGGTATTGAAGGTTAACTGCTGCACTATAGAATAAAATATGCGTATTACATTTTATGCCAGTTAAAATATGGGTCGAGCAGGTCAGAAGATTATGAAGTACTATAAAAATCTCTGTCACTGGAAGAATATATATGCAAACACAATATTACTTACATGTTCTTGTCACGAGGGAACCTGAAGAACGACCGCGCATTTTTCTCTACTTCGTAATTACTGCAGCCAAACACAGCACATACCTTTCCCCTCATGTTGAGAGGAGATATCAAGGAATGACACACACTACTATTTATTTATGTCAACTCACTGAAAACGCATAAATAACACCAAAAACTTCACACAAAAGTACACATGCTCTTATGAGAGAATCTGTACTGTTCAGGTCTATCCGCTAGAGTGAGCTCCAGTAGCTGTCCCTTGATATCTCGCTCAGTGTCGCGTATTATCTCTACTGTGTTTGGTTTGAATCTCTTGGCCAGTTGTTTTATTGTCCGAATGATAGGAGTGGGTCTCCCTGGAAATTTCATTTGAAACTTTTGTCTTGTCCTAGCGCACGATTTTCTGCACTTAATGTAAGTATTGTGCAGATATACACGTTCACGTAACGAATATTTCACATACATTACAGCACTATACACAATCACAATAAAACACTATACAATATGATGTACCGTATGCAGTAGCTTCATTGAACACCCTACTATCTCGGAGCTCAGTTCTCAGCAACTGCAGAAGTGCCGGAAACCGCGCGCGCCAGCGGCCGGTAGCGGCCTGTCATTTCGGCCAATTTTGAGTGATAAAGTCCCTGCTAAGCATAAATAAAGACCCTGTAGATAGGATGTACACCTACCTTGTTGTTGACAGGATAGCTTCTTGTAATGCTGGCCGGGCCAGAGGTGTACTCAGGAGGGCTCAGGAAATCAGTGAACATAAATGGGTCACTTTTAGGCAAATTATTGTTTTTATTTTTCAGAGAAAGCTGAAGAACGATGCCCAGCTCACTGGAATTCTTTTACGTTATTTCATCACACCATTGTTTTATTAACAAGAATACTCTTAATTTATTAATTTGTGTATCTTGAACATGCCTGAATTTGATTCTTCATTTAATATTTGGATAATGTGTTTAGTGTTTATGTGGCCTACAATATTCTATTGTCCTTGTGTACATTAATAATGAGTTTATTATTATTTCTTATAAATTAACAACTTACAGTGCCTTATTAATGATATTGGTAGTGCACTTCATTTGCAATGAAGGAAGGAAGGAAGGAATACTGTGCACCCCTTTGAATTTCTCCACGCGAGTCAGCATGTACCAGCCGAGACCACACAGGAGTAAAGACACCCTGCACGCAGCTCACCTGACCTGCGCTTGACCTTGACATGCCTGATATACATAATCAGATAATGCTTCACCTACTCTAATTCTTTTAGCCAACCATTCAACCACACTTTTTTCAAGTCCAATAGCCCTCATTTTTGTCACTAGTCTCCCATAACCTCCCTTATCAAAAGCCTTGGATAGGTTAATAGCAACACAGTCCATCTGACTTCCTGAATCTAAAATATCTGCTATATCTTGCTGGAATCATACAAGTTGAGCTTCATGGGATTAACATTTCTGAAATGTTAATGGCCTTCTGTCAAACCATTTGGTAATTTCAAAGTCTTGTTTAATGTAGCAGAAAGAATGCTTTCCCAAATCCCAAACCTTCCATGCAACATGTGTCAAGCTGACTGGCCTCTAATTATCTGCTTTATGTTTATCACCCTTTTCTTTGTACACTGGGGCTACTATAGCAACGTTCTGTTCATTTGGTATAGCTCCTTCTTCGTGCAAACAGTAATCAAATAAATACTTTGTATCTTTTTGTAATAATGTCATTGGCTTTACATCCCATTTACTACTGTTATGGTTTTTGGGAGACACCAAGGTGCTGGAATTTAGTCCTGCAGGAGTTCTTTTATGTGCCAGGAAGTCGACCGGCATGAGGCTGATGTATATTTTTGTAAATATCTTTATCATCATAGGAAAATTTCAGTACTGCACCAGTATTATTCACCTCCTATACCTAGACATTATTCTGATATCCAACTATATTTACATCAGCCTAATAGTCTAACTTTTACAACCTTCCTGTCTACCTCATTTATTTTCAACTACAACAAAAACTGGTTCCTGTTCACTTACACCATCTATCACTTCAGTTTCTCCATAGAACTTATTTACCTGGTTTTATCAGTGCCAGGTCTAGAATATTTTTCCATCAAGTCGGTTCCATCACTTTCTGATTCAGCTGTCCCTCCCAGATTAACGTATTTAACATTGTTGTTCATGATTTCTGTCATTTGCATTATCTTTCCTGTTAACAGTTATAAATTGTGATCACCCACTACAATAACATTCCTTTCTGTGTCATTCCCCACATAGCTGATTATCTTACCAAATAATTCTGCACCAGCGTCTGCACCACACTTTCCATGTCTTTACACTCCAAAAACATCAAGTTGCATATTACCTTTGCTATTTGTTTTACGTTGCACTGACACAGATAGGTCTTATGGTGATGAGCCTATTACCTTTAGGGATGAGCCTTACACCTAGAATTTCATCTTTCCCATCTAATTTTTTGGTTGCTTACAATTTCTTCCTTCACCAGTATGAATACTCTCCTTCCTACCATTCTTATCCTGATAAACACTCCAGTGGTAATTTTTCACGTTGGTAACAACTCAAGGCCCGCAGGAACAGGTACTAACATAGTTGGGAATGTATGGGATCTGATTATGACAGCAAGGGGAAAAGTTTAAGGGAGTGGAGTTTTTATCAGTGGAATGCTGTGTAGAACTGGAAAGTGATCAAGGATTTAAACAAGATTATGGAATGGGTATGTGGAAAACTGGGAATGAGATTTGTAGATCCTAATGGGTGGGTAGGAGTTAGGGATCTATGCTCAGAAGGCCTTCACTTGAACCACGATGGTATGTATAAGTTACGAGCTATGTTTACAAGAGTTATAGAGAGGTACATTCAGGGAAACCAAGTGGACAAGGGAGCAGTGATGAGAGTATATGGAACTGAAAGTCAGTCAGCTATGATCAAAATTGGAAATGCATGCATATGTATGACCACCACCTTCTCCATACCCTCCTCCTCCTTTTCTACTTTTCTCAAAGTCTGCCCTAATCTGATTCCTGAATAACATGCTACTCTGGTTCCCTTTCCTTCACATATTTTCCCTACATGCCTAACAGTACAGTTGCCCATGATCTGAGCCACAAGCTTACCAGCAAAGGCATAAATACACATGTTTACTAGATATTGTAATAGGAATTGAATCATGGCTGTAAAGTGGTATTATGGATGCAGAAATTTTATCATGGAACCACCAATAAAATATTACAAATTGATATGTCTTGAATAAAGTCTTAATCTAAAACAGTGATGAAATGTCTGACTATACGTTTAAAAATTGAATTAAAAGAACACATTAGGACTATTGTGAATGGTGTTGTTGGACTGTGCCAAGGTCCTTATAATAAACAAGTATTCTCGAGTCTTGAATCGATCTTGGAGCTGATATTCATCGTTTGTATGTATTGTGGACCCATTCGATCTACAAATTATGCCTTATTGAATAGAATATACAAGTAAGAGTTTATATACTGTAGCTTTGAAGGGACGTTCACAACTTGTATAAGTGGCCTTTCCAACAGATGTAATGATCTTTGTCACCTAGGTTATAAATTTGATACAGAATAATTATCCAAATTCAGTAAACTGAGCACCGGTGAAATAGACGAGTTCATTGAGAGAATGATTTTCATTACTTGTAATAATAGGTTACCTGTAGCGAAATCATTATAAAAAATTCATAAGGCTAACACCCCTATACAACCAATCGTCAATTTTAGGGGTAGCCCGACGTATAAATTATAAAAATTTATTCAAGATTTCCTTAGTACACATTATAACTATCAAGCGAATATTACGATAAGGAACTCTATAGAACTTTGCCAGAGAATAAAACATATGAAGGTACCAGAACATTACAAAATCCTTTCATTTGATGTCCTCAATATGTATGCTAATATCCCCGTTAAAGCCATTATAAATTTAATACGGAATAATTATCCAAATTCAGTAAACTGAGCACCGGTGAAATAGATGAGTTCATTGACTTACTTGACTTAATTCCTATTACTCCTGGGTGGAGCATAGGGCACATACAAGAACACTCCATCTGACTCGATTTGCTGCCACAGTTTTGATATTCTTCCAGGACTTCCCAACTGACTCTGCCTCAGCTTCCACTGTTCGACGCCATAATATCCTTGGTCTCCCTATTCTTCTAGCCCCTTTTGGATTCCATTCAAGAGCCTGTTTTGGAATGCTGTCAGGATGTTTACGCAGTGTGTGACCTATCCACTTCCATTCTTTTATCTAGATTTCAGCCTTGTGTTGTTGGGTACGCTCCCACAATTCCTGATTTAATATAATATCTGGCCATCACACTCCTGGGATGGTTCTTAAACATCTACGTCGGTGGATCAAAAGGTTAGTTGCACTAACGCATCGCAGCAGCGCGCTGTGTGTTGCAAACATGTGCACAGCGGAGAAAGGGACAGACACTGCCCACACGTCTGTTAGGCAGGTCGCTGTGGTGTCTCGTCTAGTATTGTGTGAATAGCGGCCAAATGCAATGGCGCGTCAACTGGACGTTCACTCCAAATATGAGGTGCGTGCGACAATCCGATTCCTATGGGCCAAAAGCAAGAATTGCACGGACATTCATCGTGAAATTAGTGCTGTGTATGAGGAGCGGGCCATTTCTCGGCAAGGTATCGTAGAGTGGTGTCAGCAATTCGAAGCTGGACGCACGGATATCATGGACAACCATCACAAAGGCAGGCCCGCAACGTCCAGGACCTGTGCAAAGGTCAGCAGTGTGAATGCGACGCCATTGTTGACGAGGACTTTGGATATCGTAAGCTGTGTCAAAGATGGGTCCCACGTCTTCTCACCGATGAGCACAAGGGACGTTTCCAATCCTCCCTGCCATTTCTGCAACGCTATGCCTCAGACGGCAACGGGTTTCTGCGGCGAATTGTTACAGGCGACGAAACGTGGGTCCACCACTTCACCGCCGAAACAAAGCGAACATCAATGGAATGGGTGCACCCCTCATCACCACAACGAAAGAAGGCCAAGGTTCAACCTTCAGCCGGTAAGGTTATGGCGACAGTGTTCCTTGACATGGAGGGTTTGCTGCATGTGGAATTCATGCCGGAAGGAACGACGATCAACATGGCGTCGTATTGTCAAATGTTGTGCCGGTTGCGTAAAGCGATTAAAGAGAAGCGCCGGGGGAAATTGAGCGCCGTTATGATTTTGTTGCACAATAATGCAACACCTCACAAGGCCCTCCAAACGAGAGAACTACTGCAGCGTTTTAAGTGGGAGGTCTGGCAACATCCACCCTACAGTCCCGACCTAGTGCCATGTGACTTTCATCTGTTTGGTAAACTCAAAACGGAGCTCGGTGGTCGACGTTTCCAGACCGATGAGGAGGTGAAGGCTGCTGTCTTCGAGTGGTTGCAGAACGCTGGAGGAAATTTCTATGCATCCGGCATCGGCAGGTTGGTTGTGCGTTCGCAGAAATGTTTGGAGTCTCTTGGAAACTATGTGGAAAAGTGACGTTACAGTGTATGTCATTATAGTCATGTTGCTGTTGTATAGGTGGTGTAATAAATGGCCATAACTGGGAAGTGCAACTTATTTTCTGATCTGCCCTCGTATTAATGAAGTCTGGACCTTGCGTATTATCTCTCCAGCCATCTTCCACGTCTCACACCCGTAGAAGAGCACTGATTTAATATTTGTCTCAAAGATCCTAAATTTAGTCTTTGTTCTCAATTCTCTGGACTTCCATACTAGCCAGAGCTGGGCAAAGGCCACTTTGGCCTTGTTTACCCTATTTTGGACATCTTCATTTGCCCCTCCACTTCTAGAAATAGTACTTCCTAGGTAACAGAAGTTGTCAACTCGCTCTATCTCGTTCTCTAGTACCAGTGGGTTCATGTTTCTGGCATTGACACTTAGCTCCTTTGTTTTGGCAATGTTTATTTTGAGTCCCACCTTTGTGCTTCTGTTTTGAGGTCTTTCATTTTCTCAGTCATACGTCAAAATGAGTGAGATAATAGACATAGATCATCCGCAAAGTCCAAATCTTCCAGATGATACGTCATCCCCCACTGTATTCCCCTCTGCTTCCCTTAAACCACTTTTCTCATGACCTGATCTAATGTCAACAAGAACAGCAAAGGTGAGAGCAGGCACCCTTGTCTCACTCCTGACTCTATTTGAAAGAGCTCTCAACACTATGCGCCCGCCGGTAGTAATATTACTACCACGCGGCGTGCGCCTGAGTGCCGCTGTTAGTAATACTACTACCACAATCTTTGAAATTCAGCCACTCGAAAGCTATTCACGTTATCGAATTAATTTTTGCTTTGACGTGTTGTCGATTTCCTTTACTATTGTTAGGTGGTGTTGTCGATCGATAGTGATTGGTGATGCAACTTAGGGACGATGTTTCGTAGCCACGTGCGCTCAGTTAGATCTTACGTAATTGCTGACATACGTACTTCTTGCACGCTTTGGTTAGATAAGCTCAAATTTATGTGCGTGTGTTCTAATGATAGATTATATGACTTCACAGATTTAGAATGAAAGTGTAGTGAGGCAACAGTCTGCAATCATCTCTCAAGTAGTCGATTTATACTGTATAATTATTGAGATATGGATCCCAGACCTTGTACAATTAAAGGAAATCCTATGCATGCATACAGCCCACGGATAAGTGAACAGATTATTACAGAACTTGTGAATGATTCAGATTCTGATCTGTACGAAAGTGAACGTGAAAAAGAAAATGAAAATATACAAGTCCCTCAGGATGCTGAATCATCAGATTCATCACCAGAAGAACCAGTCGCAAAAAGATGAAGGCAGGTGAGAAGCATGGGAACACAATGGAAACAAGATATTACTCCTGTGAACAGGCCCGTTTTTTCTGGCGCACCAGGACTGAATGCTAATAACCTTGGTATTTCTGCAGAATCTTCACCTCTAGAGTTCTTTAGTTTATTTTTTGACAGTAATGTACTGAATGTTATCCGAGTGGAAAGTAACAGATATGCCCTACAGCAAATACATCTAAAGAAGCAAGAAGGCCCTTTGAAACCTAAATCAGTGCATGCGCAGTGGAAACCAGTGACTCTGAAAGTTATTTTTTGCAGTAGTGATTCAAATGTGTTTGATTCGTAAACCTTTTCTCTGGGACTACTGGAGCACAACACCAATTCTAAAAACTGATTAAGCAAAGTCTATTGGAATGTCGAGAGACCGATTTCTCGCTATTCTGACAATGTTGCATCTGAACGACAATGATAAGCAAAAACAAAGGGGCCATCCAGGCTACGATCCTCTGTTCACAATCCGACCAATACTAGACTGCCTGAAAACAAGTTTTCAGAATTGTTACTCTCCTGATGAATCATTGACAATCGATGAAGCAATATGTCCATTTCGGGGACGTATATTTTTTCGTGTGTTCATGAGAGGAAAGCCACAGAAGTATGGAATCAAGATCTTTCAACTCTGTGAAGTGAGGAGCGGTTACGTGTGCAACATGGAAGTGTATTCTGGGGCCCATGTCACAGTGGAGGATTACAATTCTTCCTTCAATGTTGTTGACAGACTGTGCAAACCAGTAAAAAAATAGGGGGCACACAGTGTATATGGACAGATTGTTTTCAAGCCCCACCATTTATGACCATCTGTGGGACTGTCAGGCTAAAGCAGCTGGCACCGTGATGCCAAATCAGAAAGGAATGCCAAAATCAGAGTTAGCGAAAAAACTAAAAAAGGGTGAAAAAATGTCATTGCAGAAAGAACATCTTCTAGCATTAAAGTGGCGAGATGTTCGAGACATGTATATGCTGAGCACTGCACATGATGATGACATGATTGAAGTAATGGAAAATTCTAAATTCCCATGGAGGGAATTAGATATTTTTCACTAATAGAGCATGTCAAAAATGTCAAAAACATATCAGATGTAAGGCTTTTCAGGCATTTGCTCTATTAACTAGCGAATTTAGAATTTTCCATTCGGAATTGCTAGGCGGGCAATAATTCCATTGTGGAGATTTATCTCCCGTATGCAGTTATCAGACTGTGCCTCTTATAAGGGCTTCTGATAAGTTCACCTGCATACACCCCAACGTCAGTGGGTAGGGTCTGACACATCCCACTCTGATGAGTCTAGTGTCAGATCTAAGACAAAACGCTGGTTAATAGAGCAAACGCCTGAAAAGCCTTACATCTGATATGTTTTTGACATGATTAAAGTACCCGCAACAAGAGGGAGCCACGAGAAATCCAAACCATCAGCAGTAGTAGACTATAACAAATTCAAAATTGTTGTTGATAAGTCCGACCAATTGTTTGCATAGTATGCATTCACAAGGAAATCGATCAAGTAGTGGAAAAAATTATTCTTCCATCTGTTTGATCTTGCCATAGTGAATGCCTATATAGTGTACCGTAACGCTTCTTTAAAAAAACTTCCTCTTTTGAAATTTTGTGAACATTTAGCGGATGATTTGGTGAGTAGTGTTGAGGCCGAAATTACTGAAGAATCACGAGCATCAACTGCGGGAAGGCTAGTAGGTAAAGATCATTTTCCACAAAAAATACCTGCAGTAGGCGCAAAGAAGGAAGGACACGCGCAGCGTACGTGCAAGGATTGCTACAAGTCCAAACATAACACTGGTTGTGCTGTGAAGAAAATGACAACCATCTATTGTCGTAAATGTGACGTAGGTCCTTGCATAGGAGAATGTTTTGAGTGTTACCATACCAAAGCTAAGTATTGGGAATAACAATGTGTAATTCTGTTATTCAATGACTAAAGACTATCGAACTTTTCTAGTGAATTAGAAATTCAAGTGTGTGAACAAAGATATCAGAATGGACCAATATTGTAGCCTAAGTTTCTTTCCAATGCTGAAGGTAAGCATTTTTTATTTGATTTCATGGGATAGCCCACTCTTTGTACAATATGTATATAAATTTGTTATTTATGGTGCGAAAACTGACAGAACTCTGATTTTTTTTTCTGAGAGTCTAAATTATGCCGGCACAGAGTAGGGACGCCATCTTGAAACGTCCGGGCTCATAGTGTTAAAGGTCTCCATCATGTTCCACTTGGCAGGTGTAACCTCTGTATAACATTTTTACCATGTTGATGATTTTCGTTGGAACCTCATACCCCTGCATCGCTCTCCAGATTGCTTGGCACTGTACATGATCAAAAG
The DNA here is from genome assembly GCF_040414725.1 of Anabrus simplex. NCBI lineage: Eukaryota > Metazoa > Arthropoda > Insecta > Orthoptera > Tettigoniidae > Anabrus > Anabrus simplex. The sequence goes on from NC_090266.1 coordinate 530,345,881, forward strand.
CTCTTTGAAAGTCAACAAATACCAAGTGCAGTGAAGACTGATATTCCATGGACTGTTCTACTATAATTTGTAAGCTATTCATTTAGTCTATACAGGATTGGTGTTCTCTTAAACCTGCCTGCTCTTTCCGGATCTTAGCCTCCAATGGTTCTCTCAATCAAGTTCAGAATGATTCTCGAAAAGAGATTACTTGGTATAGACAAGAGTGTAATTCCTCGCCAGTTGATGCAACAAGTCAGATCTCCCATCTTTGGTAGTTTATCAAAATGACCTCCTTCCAATCCTCTGGGAGTGTGTCTGTCTTCCATATGTTTTCGATCAATGGCAAAAGCATCTTGGCTGCCAACTCGTAGTCTACATTCAACACCTCCGTCACAATATTATCCATGCCAGGTGCTTTGCCTGCCTGCCTTGCAGCTTTTCAGTGACTTATGATCTCACTCTTCGTCGGCAGGTTGATGTTCACTCTCTATTCCGGAACCTCTCGATAGTCTTCCGCTCCTTGATCCTCCTGTACCATGACTTTGTTTAGCATTTCTCTGAAATGCTCTTTCCATTTTCTCATTTGTTTTTCACTATTTGTAAACTTCTTACCTTCCTTGGATTTTATTGGTCTGCTCTGACTGAATTTCTTTTGAGACAGTTTTTTTTGTAATGTTGTAGAGCTGTTTTGAGCCTCCTTTAAATGCTGCATCCTGCGCCAACTCTGCTAGGCTATTTATCTGATTTCTTGCTTCTTTCTTTATTTGTCGGTTCTGTTCACTGAACAGTTCTATCAAGCTTCTTTTCTTTGTTTATCTTTGCAATGATTTAGCTTTGTTTTGATATCTCTTCTCTCTTCCTCCAGGTATTGTCTGATATCCGTACCTTTCTCCTGTTTTGCTTGAATCCCAATATCTCCTCAGTTGTATTCAGGAAGGTTGATTTTATCCTTTCCCATTTTCCATTCACTCTTGTTTCATTTGGGACTCCTCCTTCACTATCTAGATCAAGTGAACTGTACCTGTTCTTCAGCTTTATTACAAAATCCCTTTTAACATCAGCATCTTTCAATTTTTCGATGTTGAATTTTCTCTTTCCACTTCGTTTATTTCTTCAGTTTACTGCAACAATCTTCAGTTTAACTTCAGCTATTACCAGGTGGTGGTCGCTTCTACAATCTGCGCCTCTTTTGTTCCGAGTGTCTAAGAGGGATCGTCTCCACATCTGTCTGATTGCAAAGTGATCAATTTGATTTTGTGTTCTCCCATCTGGTGAAACCCATGTTACTTTGTGACATGGTCTGTGAGGAAAAATTAATCCACCAATCACCAAATATTATTTAGGCAGAATTCAACAAAGCGTTCTCCATTGTCATTCTGGACTCCCACTCCGTGTTTCCCTAGAATTCTTTCCACACCATCATTTTTATTCCCAATCGTGGCATTCAAATCACCCATTAGCATTTTGATCTCTTCCTTCTTAATCTTCGTCAGCACACTTTCAAGCTGTCCATGAAAATGGTCCTCCTTTTGCGGGTGTGCTGTTTCTGTTGGTGCATAGCACTGTACCAGATAAATATTTCTAACTCTTGTCTTGAACCATAATGTAATGATGCGGTCTGAAACAGGGTTTCAGTCAAGGAGGCATTTTCGTGCTTCTCTTGTCAGCAACAGTCCCACTCCACTTTGGTGTTTGTCATCTTCTTCCTTTCTTGAATATAACAATGTTTCGCCATCTCTTAACTGATGCTCTCCAAATCCACTCCATCGTTTTTCACTCAGTCCAAGCACCATCATCTTATAGCAATCCATTTCCTTTGAAATCTGTTCCAACTTTTCTTATTCGTACATTGTTCGCACATTCATCATCATCATCATCAGTGTCCCACTCCAGTCGCCCGTGTGTGGTTTAAAAGCCTCCTCCACTCCTTTCTGTCCTTCCACATTTCCTGCTCCATTATTTCTGCCACATCCAATCCAGCTTCTCTAATGTCCTTCAAAATCTGGTCCATCCACCTTCTTCTCGGTCTTCCAATTGATCTCCTTCCCTTAATTGCTCTTTCCAATTCCCTTCTTGCTACCCGTTCCTTTCCCAGTCTTTTTACATGTCCGAACCATCTCAGTCTTGTTTTCTGTATCTTCTGTACTAATGGTTCTATACAGGGTGCGCACAAATGTTTGGAGCGGTTTTCAAAAATTCCTGTTTGTTTATTATTTGTTTTAACATTACAAAATTATACAGACAGAAAAACTCACAAATTTTTATTTTGAGCCTACAAGTGCTCGATATGTGCTCCATGAGTGACTACACGCATCAACTCTATAGTCAAGTTCGTCCCACACACCCGACGTAGCATGTCGCTGTCAATTTAACGAAAGGCATTGATGATGCGGGCCGGCAGTTCTGTTAGATCAGCTGGTAATGGTGACGCAAAAACTGCGTGTTTCACATAACCTCATACGAAGAAGTTGCAAGGGGTGAGGTCAGGAGAGCGTGGAGGTTGTGACATTAGGGCGTGATCTACATTCCCGATACAACCAATCCATCTTTCTGGAAGTCTGCTGTTCAGAAAGTCACAAACATCAACATGGAAATGAGGTGGAGCACCATCCTGTTGGTAGATGAAGTTCATGCTATCGGTCTCCAACTGAGGCATGAGCTACATCTCCAGCATATCCAGGTAGATGTGCCCTGTAATGGATTTTTCAGCGAAGAAGAAGGGACTGTAAACTTTAAATTTAGAGATGGCACAGAAAACATTGAGCTTGGGAGAGTCATGAACATGCTGCACACAGGTACGGGGATTTTCATTCCTCCGAATTCATACATTGTGCCTGTTAACTTTACCACTCTTACTAGAGTTTATTATTGGAACTGAGTTGATGATACCAAACTCAGGAAACAAGCCTACATTTATAAATAAAAATCGTAGAGAGGTAATAGGCATATTGCAAACTTTATTAAAGACTGGAAGGTGCTGGAGGAACCATCAATGGCAGACCACCAGCATATTCAATTTGTAATAGATGCGAGATTATGTGGGATTGAGATGTACAGAGACCCAAAAAGAACTAACTGAGACAGATACAGAGAAGTTCTAGGGAAGGCTGTACAAAAAATTCCAACTAACATGAGAGGACAGAAAGAATTGGATGAGGCAGTGGAACTATTAGAAGAGGCCATTATAGACTCATTCCACGAAAACTGTCCTCACAAAGAAAAGAAAAACACCAAAAAAAGTAAGGTGGTGGAACAACAAACTGGCCAAAATGAAAAAAAGAGGTTAGGATGTTGTATAGAATATAATCTAGAAATGGTACGTGGGATGTATATCATAGGAAACTCACTGAGTATAACCTAGAGATACAGAAAGCCATAAAAAATCATGCAGACTGTTCTGTGAGAAAGTGGAATCACACACTGAAACAGCAAGGCTCCAGAAGGTTCTGAAAGCAACCCACATAAATCAAGTGGGGACACTGGAGGAAGCAGATGGGTCAGTTACTCAGGCGGGGAGGAACATGCTGGAGATACTAATGGCGTGTCACTTTCCTGAGGCTGAGGAGATGACAGAAAAAGAAACATTTGGAACAGACCGGAGCTTGAAGAGCAGACTGGAACTGTGCCAACAGAATAACAAAACATAATGTAAAATGGGCGATTGACACGTTTCATCCTATAAAGGCTCCGGGACCAGATGAGATACCTCCGATACTCCTACAGGAAGGATGGGAGATACTCGTCAATGCCTTGACGATTCTTTTCAGAGGTAGTCTAGCTTTAGTGTACGTGCCAAAATCATGGTTTGAAGCGAAAGCAGTATTCATAAATAAGCCTGGAAGGGCAAATTATGCCCAAGCCAAAGCATGCAGACTATTATGTTTAACCTCCTTCATGCTGAAAGCAATGGAGAAAATTGTGGATAAATGTATCACAAGAACGGTGCAACTGAACTCAACGTTACATGAAAAACAGTTTGCGTATAGACCTGGCAGATCCACTGAAGTAGCACTCCATCAGTTAGTTTGTAAACTAGAGGAAAGCCTAGAATATAAAGAAATTGCACTGGTGGCATTTCTAGATGTAGAAGGAGCCTTCAGCAGTACAACCTATGACTATGATCAAAGCATTGGAAAAGAGCAAGGTGAGTAAAACCATCGTCAAATGGATTAAATCCATGTTAGATGGAAGGAAGATAAAAGCAACCCTGTTTGAAGAAATGCTGATGGTTAGGGTCATCCGAGGCTGTGCTCAGGGAGGAGTTCTTTCTCCTCTCCTGTGGAACCTCGTGGTGAACAAAATCATAGCAAAGCTCAACGAACAAGGTTTTTATACACAAAGATAAGCAGATGACCTAGTGATTGTAGTACCAGGTAAGGTGATGAGTGTTATCCAGGACCTCGTGCAAAGATCACTTAACCTTGTGGAGAACTGGTGTCAGGAAGAACAACTATCAGTCAACCCGAACAAGATAACTCTGGTCCCTTTTACAAGAAGGAGGAAATTAGAGGGAAAGAGAGCACTGAAGCTCTTTGGGCAAAATATATGTATGGAAGAACAGGCACTGCACCTAGGTGTAGTGTTAGATAAAAATCTAACCTGGAATCCACATATAGAAAGGAACATAACCCAGGCCAAGAACTTGCTGTATGCGTGTAAAAGAGCCGTCGGGAAGACATGGGGCCTAAGACCATCAATGGTAATGTGAATATATACAATGATCATTAGCCTACAGAGAATGGCATGCATAGCCATAACTGGGGCTATAAGAACTACTCCGACAGAAGCCTTGAATACTTTACTAGACCTCCCTTCACAATGCAATTTCATAAAAGGGCAGGCTAGAATGAGTTCATATAGATTGGCACAATCAGAGTGCTGGAATGTGCAAAGACCCAATCTAGGACACTGTAAAATTAACAGAGGAAGTTCTACACATGCCTTCAGATCATATGATACCAAAGTACAACTTTGAAAAACCATTTGAGACCCAGATAACAAAAAAAAGAAGACTGGGATATCAACAAATGGAATACTGGAAAAGAAGATATAGTATGGTGGACTGATGGCTCAAAGACTAGGGATAGCAGAGGAGGAGGGATCAACGGGGGAAGACCTGAGAGATCAATCCAGATGAGCCTGGGCAAACACACTACAGTCTTTCAAGCAGAAGTGATAGCTATCAGAACATGTCTTCAAGAAAATTTGAAAATGAACTACCGTATAGGAATAAGAACATTTTCATTTTTATGGACAGCCAAGTGGCCATTAAGGCACTAAAAGCGGTCCGGATATTCATTCATTCAGCTTCCATAGACTGAACAATAACATATTTTGAAATATGCCAACAGTAGGTACAGGAGTTGTCGAGTGATTTCCTAATACTAACAATAATATATGCACAATACTGAACATTTTGAAAAAGAAAAATACAGAAACACCAAATACCTCAATATTCGGACAGCACGTCTTAATTATTTAAAATAATAAATAATATTAATAACCAATATTTACAGGACAAAATAAAAAATTATTGGTGTGGTTTTTAAGGCTATATACTAGAAATTAAGAACGTTCACAAGTTAATATGTCATAGCATCATTACCAGCACTTCATCATGTATTCTTCTGAACTATAGAAGCAGCTACTCAGCAGATTTTATAAAGCTGTGGTAAATGAACTGACGGGACTAATATCTTTAATGTTATTTGGAAGCTTATCCAGAATTGTCTGGTATTGCCACTCACTTCTCCTGAAGCTCTCAAAGTACAACATTGGCAAAATAATATGGGTACCAGGGCATGCAGGTATAGAAGGAAATGAAAAGGCAGATAAAATGGCCAGGAAAGGGGCAGAAACACATTTTGTAGGCCCAGAAACTATGCGGGATTCCCTACGGACAAGCCTGATACTACATAGGAAAATGGGTACAAAAGAAACAAATGGAGAACTGGAAAAATACTCCAGGATGCAGGTTTACAAAGGAACTGATAAAAGGACCAAACAAAAAGCATACCAAAGAACAGTTGAAACTCAGCAGAGAAAATATAAGATGGGTAGTAGGACTGTTGACAAGACATTGCCATCTGAAAAAACACTTACACAGAATTTGAGTAATAAGAGACAATATACTGTATGTAGGAAATGCAATGAAGAAGAGGAATCAGCTGAACACATACTTTTCGAATGTGAGGCGCTGGGTAGAATCAGACTTTCCACTCTAGGACTACCACGTGAAGAGAGAGAAAAAATCCAAGAAGACCCAATAAAAACAACCTGCAGCTTTGTGAAGGGAGCAGTGTATCTACGTGGGAATAAAGGAAAAACATGGTAGCAAAATATCTTAGAGGTCGATGCTAATTAGGAACTAATAATTAGAGGCCCCATGAAGAAAAGAAGAACTTTACCAAAACGCTCCTGAAAACTTGTACAAAACTCAAAACGGTTCACTTTGTCAGCCGGCGACAATGCTTGGAGCATGGTAAGGGCGCATCTGCAATCATTTCCTTACGACCTTCCAAACGGTCGAACGAGGCATGTTCATTTCCCTGCTCGCTAGATTTTCGCGGGCTACGTTCAAAACTGCGTCGCACTCGCTCAACCGTTTCTTCAGGCACACTAGGCCGGCCTGTTGATTTTCCCTTGCACAGATATCCGGCAGTTTTGAACTGTTCATACAATCGGCAAATGGAGTTGGCACTGGGTGGATCTTTCCGATACTTTGTTCTAAAGTTTCGTCGCACGGTTTTCACAGATTGGCTGGAATGAAATTGCAGAACAGCATATGCTTTTTCACTGTTAGTTGCCATGTTTGCAACTGTTGGAGTAGAGGATGCATCATGTCTGCTGGATTTTGCAACTGTTGCGCTCTCGCGGGCGTTGGGGGGAGCACAATGTATGAAGGGCTATTCAAACAAAACGAAACTTTGAGGGATACTTGCCTTACAACATCAAACACCATCACCATATCTATAATAATATGGCTAGAAATAGTTGACCAAACTGCTCAAATCATTTGTGCGCACCCTGTATTTAGCTCTTCTCTGATTTTAATATTTTGAATTCTATCTCTTCTTGTCTTTTTAATCAATGTTCTTAAAAATTTCATTTCTACTGCTTCGATCTTACTATCTCGTCCAGGCTGATGACCTTCGATGTTAGGTCTCTTAAAACAACAAGCATCATGATCATCATCACTATCTTGTCCCTTGTTAGTTACCAGCGTTCTAGTCCGTATGTTACAATTGGTATGAAATCAGTGTTGCCAACTTAGCAGATTTTCTGGCAGAATTCTAGATTTATTATAGCGGAATTTAGTGTTTTATCCATTTTACGTTTTAAAAAAAATGTGTACTCCAGTCTGTCTCCGAGCTGTTCCGTATTTCTTGTCAGGAGTTAGCAGTACGTGAGGAAAACATGCTATTTGGATCTGATGTTATGAGATCATGGTATCATAAAATTGTAATGCGTGGGGAAAGGTTACTTATCTCTTAGTTGACGAATGACGACAGATAATGAAACTGTGAGAGAGTAGCATTTATTTTATGCTATGAAGGAAAATTGTTTAATGAATGGCCTGTTCTGTGTGTGGCCCTTGAGGTAGGGGATTCACCTAGATTGCACCCGGCACTAAAACGCCTACAAATTTTAGATCGCCAGCTTCGAGGCAGGGGGTTAATCCCAGTGAAACTCGCAGATCAGGTAGTGCAGACATTTTATTATTATTATTATTATTATTATTATTATTTATTGTTATTATTTATTATTATTGCTCGTTTTTATTGCTCATGTCCGCCTCCATGGCTAAATGGTTAGCGTGCTGGCCTTTGGTCACAGGGGTCCCGGGTTCGATTCCCGGCAGGGTCTGGAATTTTAACCATAATTGCTTAATTCTCCTGACACTGGGGCTGGGTGTATGTGCCGTCTTCATCATCATTTCATCCTCATCACGATGCACAGGTCGCCTACGGGTGTCAAATCAAAAGACCTGCACCTGGCGAGCCGAACTTGTCCTCGGACACTCCCGGCACTAAAAGCCATACGCTAATTCATTTCATTTTTCAATGCTCATTATTTGAGATCGGATTTCTTGGCGGAGTTTTAGCAGATCTTGAAAATATAAGTTGGCAACACTGTATGAAATACTGTTTATATAAAGTTAATTTCGTTCTCTTGGGTCCTTTGTCATCCCATAAAAGCTCTCTGACTTGATGATAAAATGCTGTACCTTTACTTAGTCCGTTATCAATTACAGGGTTGATTTCATTACTTCCATTAATAATGCTACCCAGATATGTAAACTGTTCTACATTCTCCAACCGTTCTCCGTCTATGTTCACTTGGCTCTCTTTTTCTCTTTTCCACAGTGCATGACTGCAGTTTTCTTTTTACTAATTACCATTCCAAACTCCTTCAGATTTTCATTCCAAATGTCGAGTCTCCTTTGTACTTCCTTTACTCCCTTTCCCCAAGTCACCACATCTGCATTCCAGAAACCAATTTGAGTCAGAGTTTTCATTCCAAAAGTTATCATCGATCCGTCCGGTTTACTTTTGTATGTGTTCCTGTAATACTTGATTCTCGAGTGTGCAAGTTATTAGCCCACAGCACCCAAAGCCCAGTGGTGGCACTGCCTCCTATAGCATCTAGGCATGCTGATCTTCTGTCAGGGTTTCTTCCCTTAGCCTTTGGCAAACCAACTCCTTATACCACAAGGCAGTAGCTTCACCAGAGCCCCGTTAGCTGCCATTTTCAGGGTGCCTGTAAGGCCTTCACAGCTACTGTAGTGGTCCCAGGGCACACGAGATCCCCACTGTACTTCACCCTTACAGGCATTCCCCTAATTTGACGTTGCCTGTCTCCCATGACGTGGACGACGGGTTGGACTTATGGGAGACAGATGAGTTCATAAGCTTATTAAAATTAAGATTAAGTAATAATTATTTCATTTCTGAAAATAAAATCTACAAGCAATCAGAGTTACCTATGGGAACACTGTCCTCGAGTATCTAGGCGAATATATATATGGACCACTCAGCATAAACAAACATCATAGACAAGATCAGAGCCATAAAATACTGGACACATTATTACGTCAACGATATTCTAGCTATCAAAGATAGTAATGTTAATGAAGGAAAGGAAATTTTGGATCTACTGAATAGTTTAGATCAGAATATTAAATTCACAATGGAAATGGAGAACAACAACTCGCTTAATTATTTAGACATAAAATTATCATGCCATAAGAACAATCACCTGGCATTTAACATTAAACCGAAAACTAACTTACACTGCCAACAAAATTAAACAAAGTTCAATACATCCTGAAGCTCTTAAAAAAGCTGCCTACAACAGCATGTTAGAAAGAGCTTTAAAAATCCCACTTTCAAAGAAAAATTTGAAAAAAGAAATCAAGACCATCCACGAAATAGCCTTCAGCAACTGATTTAGCACAAAGTTTTTTTACAATTTTTTTACGTCATGCCAACACACAGTCTTATGGCAACAAAAATGGAAATGGCGTATGGTAGTGGTGGGGACGGAATGGTTCAGAGCAAGTACTATGGTGCCATTACTCGATTAAACCGAGTACAACTTTATAGTGGTAAATTTAAACTTTATATTGACCTTCTAAACTACAGTTTACACTTACAAAGAAGATTATCGATTATTATCAGTGGTGCTATGCTCCGTACTTTCTATTATTGGTTATATGCACAATTTTTATAATGTAATATAAATTTAACACATAACATAACAAAGAGTGTAATTACAAATCTGTGCTTAATATGAGGCATGTCAAGTAGACATAAATAAGGAAATAAACATACAATGTACAAATGAATAAATAAATATGTACAAAGGTACCGTATTCCATAATGTGATAATTGACGAAACAAAATCTAGTTCTTTGAAATTTGCCTAAACTAAATGTCAAACATTTCATTGTTAAGTATGTGTAAGGAGTTAAATGACAAATCTGCTAAGATAACACCAGTAATGGAAATAATAAAGTATACAAATGAACTCAATTCTTAATCTTGTGACAAGCATTAAAATCATGACACAACACATTGTACACAACAGTATGGAAAGTACTGTTAAGTGTTCTGTATTGCATGGAACAGGTGGTTTATAAGAGGAATTTCTATTCAGTAATATCAGAGTTTCAGCTCGTTTTGCAGAAAGTGACGACCTTTGGTCTGAAGGAATTTGTCCAGCACATGAAAACACCTCCTATGCGGGCTCAGATGTAGCAGGTACGCTAAGGTAAGCAAGAGCAAGTTCACTTAAAAGTCAATGAATACTGAATTTTCACGACCACATTGTAATTGAAATCGACTTTCAATCTATTAGGTCGTGTTACGTACATTTAGTACATGTTGAAGAGATGTTAAGTACAGAACAAAAATGGCCAACCAGACACCAGTGGGATCCCAACCCACAACCTCCCGATTTCGCGTTGGTAGCTCTACCAATTTTTTAGACTATTTTAACTTAAAATTTTTATTTTTCCAATTCTTTCTTTGTTTTCCTTGTATTTTCTGTTTTTAAAGACGACACACATACCCAGTCCCCGGACCAGTGGAAATAACCAATTAAGGTTAAAATCCCCGACCCAGCCGGGAATGGAATCCAGGGCCCCTTGAACCAAAGGACAGCATACTAACCATATAGCCATGGAGCCATACAACCAAGTGAGCTATGGTGGCCTAGCTCATCTTTGTTCTGTTGGAAAGGATCTAAGCTACAGATCTGGCTCTATCCTCTGTCCTCTACAACCCTCAGTGACTGCATGTCTTCGCATGCAAAAGTATCTAAACTCCTATGCAACTTATTTTTTCCTGCACTGTCTCTTCTATATGTAGGAATGGAATTACTTTCACAATGTGCGACTGTATCTTATACCATGTCCTTATGATGTGTCCGTTTTATGTGATTCCATAAATTTGTTGTTTCTCCACCTGTACAACAGATTTCATTGCAAATTTTACAAGTAGCGGATTTTCTACGTGGACTGCTAGTAAAATACTGCCATGCTAGGGAGGACTTCCGTGGCATTATTGCTTCTTTCTTACTACAAATATCGATAGAAAATATAGCACAACAACTTTAAACAAAGATATATGTATAAGGAAACATACAAATACAGCAGACGTCTGTCTGGAGTCTGAACAACAGCACAGTGGTGTTGCAAGTGTAGCCTGGCTAGAAGGTGTACTGAAGCACCTGCAATGCTATACGGAGTATTCGAGTTGAATTGGTGCTCTGCTGTGACGTCACGTAACCTCAAGAACCGAGTTATTCTACAGTTCTACTTGCTCCGTCCCCACCACTAGCGTATGGCTTTTAGTGCTGGGATGTGTCCGAGGACTTCAGCTCACCAGGTACAGGTGTTTTGATTTGACGTCCGTAGGCGACCTGCGCACAGTGATGAGGATGAAATGATGATGAAGATGACACATACACCCAGTCCCCATGCCAGGGGAATTAACCAATTATGGTTAAAATTCTTGACCCTGCCAGGAATCGAACGAGACTCCTGTGACCAAAGGCAGCAAGCTAACCATTTAGCCATGGAGCCGGACCTTATGGCGATGATGGGATAGGAAAGGCCTAGGAATGGGAAAAAAGCGGCTGTGGCTGGTGTGAAAATGGGAAACCACGGAATACCATCTTCAGGGCTGCCGACGGTGGGGCTCAAACCCACTATTTCCCGGATGCAAGCACAAAGTTTTTAAATAAGCTAATTAGTAAACATTGAAATAAGCCCACAACCACTTTGACGAAGGTGTCAAAAACTAAAGAAACATTCACATTTAGTAATAATAATATACATATCACTAATATCCTAAAAAAACAGAACCTAAAAATTGTTTATAAAACCAGCAACAATAATGAAAAAATAGTATTTAACTCTCACACAGTAAATAGTAGCAGAGATGCCAACTATTACGATTCAATCATAATAATTATGAATTACCCATCATATCCCATGGCCAACATGAAGATAGAGACAGATAAAAAAGAAGGATGCGCCATTGGCATGCAAGGTACGTAGTAATCAACTGTAGTTGACATCATGGCAAATGTGAGCTACTACGCCTTTACAAATCAGACAACACAAATTACAATTTTTTGTTGATGGAAATCCACAGCCTGTTTCCAGTCATTCGACCGGGTCAGGAATGGAATGAATGAAGCCCACAGCTAGCGGCGAGGATAGGAATTGTGCCGGCTGCCGAAGCCTGTCACACTCCTCTGGGGCAATGATTAACGAATGACAGATGAAATGAAATGATATTGGAGTGTTGCTGGAATGAATTATGACAGGGAAAACTGGAGTACCCAGAGAAAAACCTGTCCCGCCTCCACTTTGTCCAGCACAAATCTCACATGGAGTGACCGGGATTTGAACCACGGAACCCAGCGTGAGAGGCCGGCGCGCTGCCGCCTGAGCCACGGGGCTTCCAATTTTTTGTTGATATTTAAATGTAACTGTATGAAGTGTTCAAAAGGATACACAAGGAATGTCATTACAGCTTGAATTCTCAGAATATTATTTTTGGATTTCTCAGTAATCATTAATACCCCTTTCCTGTCCCTCGTTTAAGAATATTTTGTATTTTCATGCGCCGAACGCATTATGTGTTTCCAGTACTGGAAAAATAGGCACCTGTGAAGTGGTATATCTTATGGAGTTGTCTTTGTTATGGCGGCAAAGTGGTGACAAACTCTGTTTCATTGTGAATACTGTGTGTGTGACTGTTGAAGTATTTATTGCAATTTTGGTTGCCAAATTTACATATATTGCTCTTCTAGGATATATGCTAATCGTGTGTTATGAAATGCGAAAGGTTTGAAATAATAAAGCAATTTCTTTTGCAGGAAAATACGTGTGGTGATTAGTGATGCTAGTAATGAACCAAAAATGTTTCAAAAATTTAGGAAGGAATACTCGAAAGAACGGCCCTGTTTACTGTGTTCCTCAAAATCTCATTCACACATGTTTTGTAGTGTGTGTAGCCGCGATTTTTCAGTTGCGCGTGGTGAGGAAGAACAAGACTGAATTCTGTGCTAATATGAACACTGAACTGTTAAGTGCTATGTTAGCGCAGAGGATGCACATATGAAAAGAAAAGGCATGTGACCAGTGTACATTTACCAAACAGGAACTATAAGCTGCTAAGGGAGCAACTACAGTACTCAACAAAGAAATGATCCTTCAACCTCCACTCAGATATGTATTGCAGATCACCTGTTACTTTAGCAGGTAAGAATCATAGACTCTTTATATTCCAGTCTTTGAATATGTTACATCTGGTTGAACTGTATGTTCTTCATTAATTTTTCAATAATATGTAAGTAAGATTTTGAAAAAAAAAAAAAAATTGTTCCTCGGCATTGTACTAAGACATTATCTGAAAATTCATAAAGTACGAAAACTCACCCAAAAATTTAGTGTCATTTACCCCAGAAATTCTTTGTAAACCATGTTTGTGGTATTACCTTTTGGAGCTAAGATGACCATGTGACATAGAACTGTACTTGTGAGAAACAGTCATCTCTCAAGTCGAAAAAATAAATACATGTTTCTTCATATTTAAAGGAGATTCCAAATACCTATTCCCACATCTGTAACACCTTCAGTTTTTGAGATATACATAAGTATTCCCATAAAAATAATTCAACCCCTTGATCAGTCCTACCCCACCCCCGTTTAAGTGTATTTTTCGAAAACAAAAATATATGTTTCTTTATTTTAAAGGAGATTCCAAATACGAATTTTCACGCCTGTAACATTTTCAGTTTCTAAGATATAAGTATCATCACAAAAAATAATTCTACTATTTTTCACTTCTTTTCACCCCCCCCCCCCCCCCCCCCCCCCCCCCCGTTAAGTGCCTTCTCCGATAACTGTACATGTTCCTGTATTTTTAAAGGACTTTCCAAATACCAAGTTTCTTGTCTCAAACATGTTAAGTTTTTGACATATGTAGATATACTGGTACTCATTTTAAATAATTCACCTGCTTTTCCAATTCCTTCCAGCCCCTTAACTGGATTTTCTGAAAACAAAAAATATGTGTTTCATTACCTTTAAGGAGATTTCAAATACCAGTTTTCATGTCTGTACGTCTGTAACACCTTCAGTTTTTGAGATAAATGTATACTCATATAAATAATTCAACTTCTCCTTCTTCACTTCTTTCCACCCCTCTCCCGCTGTAAGTGGACTTTACGAAAACAAAAAAGACGTGTTTCTTTATTTTGAAACAAAATTCAAAATACAAACTTTCATGAGTGTAAAGGCTTTTAACATAAAGTATCCTGATAAACATATTTCAACTCCTTATTTACTTATCTTTAACCCCACACCACTTATGGCGATTTTTCAAAAAAAAAAAAAGAGTTTCTTTATTTTTAAAGGAGATTCCAAATACTAATTTTCATGTCTGTAACATCTTCAGTTTTGAGATATAAGTATCCTCATAAAAGTGATTCAACTCCTCCTTCACCATCACCCTTCCCACCCGTTAAGTTGATTCTCCTCCCCAAAAGTGTGTGTTTCTTTATTTTTAAAGGAGATTCCAAATACCAATTTTCACATCTCTAAAATCTTTATTTTTTGAGATACAAGTATCCTCATACAAACAATTCAACTAATTTTTCAATTCATTCACCCCCTTAAGTGGATTTTCTAAGGACAAAAGAACACGTGTTTCTTTACTTTGAAAGAAGATTCCAAATACAAATGTTCATGCCTCTAACATCTTCAGTTTCTGAGATATAAATATCCTCATAAAAAGAATTCAACTCCTTTTTTCACCCCAGCCCGTTAAGTTGACTACTCCCACTCCCCCCCCCCCAATCTCCGAAAAATGCCTGTTTCTTTATTTTAAAGGAGATACCAAATACAAATTTTCACGTGTGTAACCTCAAGTTTTTGGGATATAAGTTTCTCCATAAAAAGAGTTAAATTTTTCACTTCCTTTCACCCTCCCCGCTGAAGTGAATTTTCCGAAAACCAAAAAAAAACATGTTTCTTTATTTATAAAAGAGCTTCCAAATGCCAATTTTCATGCCTGTAACATCTTTAGTTTTTGAGATATAAGTATCCTTATAGCCTACAAAGAATTCAACTAATTCACCCCCTTTCAGTGGATTTTCCAAACACATAAGATTACGTATTTCTTTACTTTGACGGAAAATTCCAAATGCAAATTTTCATGTCTGTAACATCTTCAGTTTTTGAGATATAAGTATCCTCATGAATAGAATTCAACTCCTTTTTCACTCTACCTCTGCCCGTCAAGTTGGTTTCCCCCACCCGAGAAATGCTTATTTCTTTATTTTAAAGGAGATTCCAAATACCAATTTCCATGTCTGTAACCTTCAGTTTTGAGATAAAAGTTTCTCCAGAAAAAGAATTCAATTTTTTTCACTTCCTTTCACACTCCCCACTCAAGTGAATTTTCTAAAAACAAACAGTACCCGTTTCTTTAAAAGAGCTTCCAAATACCAATTATCATGACTGTAACATCTTCAGTTTTTAAGATATATGTATTATCGTAACAGGAATTCATCTCTGTTTTCATCCCCTCTACCAAGTTGATTCCCTCCCCCCCAAATGCGTGTTTCTTTATTTTTAAAGGAAACTCCAAATACCAGTTTTCACGTTTGTAACATCTTTAGATTTTTTGGTGTATATACATACATTATCATACAAATAATTCAACTAATTTTTCAATACTTCCACCCTCCGCCTCCTGTTAAGGGATTTTTTCGAAAACCAAAGAATACGTGTTTCCTTATTTTTAATGGAGATACCAAATAACATGATTCATGTCTGCAATATGTTGAGTTTTTGAGATATACTGTAGATAGGCTAATTTTAAAAATTCACCCACTTTTTCATTCCCCTTAAGTGGATTTTCCAAAAAAAAAAAAAAAAAAAAAAAACATTTATGTTTCTTTACTTTTACAGGATTTTCCAAATACATTTTTCAAATCTGTAATATGGTACATGTCTGAGATGATTTTCAGATATAGTCTTTTTAAAAATTCACCCCGTTTGTCACTCCTGTTCACCTCCTATTCATCGGATTATCCAAAAATACGCGTTTCTTTATTTTCAAGGGAGATTCCAAATACCAATATTCATGTCTATAACATCTTCAGTTTTTGAGATATACGTCTCCTCATAATAGGGGTTCAACCCCTTTTCCCCCTTTTTTCATCCCCCCCCCCCAATGGGATTTTTGGAAAACTAATAAGTACGTTTTCCTTCATTTTTAAAGGAGATTCCAAATACCAATTTTTACGTCTGTAAACTTATGTTTTTGAGATATAGATATCCTCCTTTTAAAAATTCACCCTCCTTTTCATCCCCCTAGCGATGAAATATCCAAAAATCCTCCCTTAGTGAGCACCTACACCCTAATACAAATGTATCCCCAAAATTTCATTTCTCTATGTCCAGTAGGTTTGGCTCGGCGATGATGAGTCAGTCAGTCAGTCAGTTAGGACATGTTATTTTATATACATGCTAGCAAGATACCCGTGCTTTGCTACGGTATTATACTGAAATTTATAATTGAATGCTTATTGTTTTATATAGAATCCGCCAAAATTTGTGATCTCACTTGTTTTCTGAGAGAATCCGCCAAAATTCGCGATCTGACTCATTTTCTAATAGATTATGGCAAGTTTCCCCCCCATTTTTCAATCTTTCTTACCAGAAATCGATTCTGTACTTCCCGGGCTAGGTCCAGGTATTCCACCCGGTCAGTTGGGTCCCTAAATCTTTGCCATCTTTTCCTATAAGCATTTTTAATATGGATCAAATCCTTCACGAGGTCCGGCGTGGTGTCGTCTTGGGTGCCTTGGCGGTACTGAACCCGAGACCGGATTGCATTCTTAGTCATTACCCGTCCAGGAACCGTTTCCAGCGCGGTCCGCACATTTGACGATGGTCCAGAACATTATTATTATTATTATTATTATTAGATGTTCTGGACCCCACAGCAAGATGCAAGACCGCTACTTGGCGGTAAATTACATCCTCTGCCACTGTAATTGTTCACAATGTGACCAGCACCATTGTCGCGCATAGGCAAGTGTGCGGAATTTCTGGCGATACGAATGACATACTTCCGTGCATTATTGACCTTATTATAGAGGTGAACAATTTGACGGTCAATCTCATTCCTATCGTTTATTTCAAATGTGTTTACATTTTTATTTATATGCCAGAAGAATCTACTGTAATCTAAGAACGTTCTCTGAAGGAAAAATGGCTCTTGAAAACGAACCCAGGAAAGATTAAAAATGATCGGTTTATGATCAGAATAAGTACATGGAAAATCTATAGCCTGTTTCCAGTCATTCGATAGGGTCAGGACTTGAAAATAAAGCCCCATCTAGCGGCGACAATAGGAATTGTGCCGGCTGTCGAAGCACACCTCTGGGCCAATGATCGATGAATGACAAATGAAATGAAATATTGGACAGTGTTGCTGGAATGAATGATTACAGGGAAAACTGGAGCATCCGGAGAAAAACCTGTCCCGCTTCCGTTTTGTCCAGCACGAATGTCAATGGAGTGACTGGGATTTGAACCACGGCCAGCTGTGAGAGGCCGGCGCGCTGCCGCCTGAGCAACGGAGGCTCCTTATAAGTACATTATGAACAGTAAAATCAATTGGTCTTACCTCCTTTTACACCCCACCGCCGTTAAGTTTATTCACCCTCCCCCCAAAAAAAAATAATTAAAAGAAAGCGTGTTTCTTTATGTTTAAAGGAGATTCCAAACACCAATGTTCACGTCTACTACCTTCAGTTATGAGATATAAGTATCCCCATAAAAATAATTCACTTTTTTCACTTCCTTTCACACTCCCCACCCCCCTCTCTGCCACAAGTGAATTTTCCAGCAAAAATACTTGTTTCTTTAATACTAAAGGATCTTCTAAATACCAATTATCACGACTCTAAATTCTTCAGTTTTTTATTTGTGTCCTCATGAAAGGAATTCAACTCCTTTTCACTTCTGCCCCCCAAGATGGTTGCCCCCCAAACGCGCTTTTCTTTGTTTTTAAAGGATATCAAAATACCAATTTTCACGTCTGTAACAACTTTAGTTTTTATTACATGTATGTATTCTCATACAATTAAGTCAATTAATTATTCAATTATTTCACCCCCCCCCCCCTTCATGGATTTTCAGAGAATACGTACTTCTTTACTTTTAAAGCAGATTCCAAATATCAAATTTCACGTCTGTAACATCTTCATTTTTGAGATTTCAGTAGCCTAATTGAAAGAATTCAACACCATTTTCAGTCACTTCCCCCATCCCCTCCACCCAAGTGTATTTCCGAAAACTAAAAATACACGTTTCTTTATTGTTAATAGAGATAAAAAATACCATTTTTCACTTCTGTAACATGTTAAGTTTTTTTTAGATATACTGTAGAAATTCTCATTTTAAAATTTCACCCCTTTTTAGTTCCCCTTAAGTGGAGTTTCCGAAAACAAATCACCTATGTTTCTTTACATATACAGGAGATTCCAAATACCCACTTTTTACGCCTTTAACATTTTATGTTTCTCAGATATTCTGTAGATATAGTCTTTAAAAAAGTTCACCCCAACTTGTCACTCTTGTTTAACCTCCATTAATTGGATATTCTAAAAACAAAAAAAGACATATTTCTTTATTTTTAAAGGAGATCCCATATGTAAATCTTCAGTTCTGTAATATCTTCAGTTTCTGAGGTATATGTATCCTCATTAAAGGCATTCAACCCATTATTCACCCTTTTACACCCCTCCTATTGGGATTTACAGAAAACTAAGAAATACGTGTTCCTTTATTTTTTAGGGAGGTCCTAAATACCAATTTTTACATCTGTAAACTTTTAAAGTTTTAAGATGTAGACACACTCATTTTAAAAATTCACTCCCCTCTTCACCCCCATTATTTGGATTTTCCAAAAAACGAAAAAAAACCCCTGTTTCTTTATTTTTAAAGGAGATTCTAAATACCATTTTTTACATCTATAAACTTTAAATGTTTTGAGATATAGATACACTCATTTTAAAAATTCATCCCTTTTTCACCCCCCCCCCCATTAACTGGATTTTCCAAAAAGAAATACGCGTTTCTTTATTTTTAAAGGAGATCCCAAACACCAATTTTCAGGTTCTGAAATATAAGTAGCCTCATTAAAGTCATTCAACCCATTTTCACCCTTTTCCACCCTTCCTATTGGAATTTTCCGAAAACAAAAAATATGTGTTTCTTTATCTTTTAAGGAGATTCTAAATACCAATTTTTACATCTATAAACTTTAAAAGTTTTGAGATATAGTTACACTCATGTTTAAAATTCCCCCATTTTTCACCCCGCCATTAATTGGATTAACCAAAAACAAAAAGTATGTGATTCTTTATTTTTAAAGAGATCCCAAACACCAATTTTCAGGTCTGTAATATCTTCAGTTTTTAAGATATAAGTATCCTCATTAAAGACATTCAACCCCTTTTTCACCCCTTCTCACCCCTCCTATTGGAATTTTCCGAAAACACAAAAATACACGATTCTTTATTTTTAATGAAGATTCTAAGTACCAATTTTTACATCTGTAAACTTTAAAAGTTTTGAGATATAGATGCATTCATTTTAAAATTTCACCCCCTTTTCACCCTCCCATTAATTGGATTTTCCAAAAACAAAAAATACATGCTTCTTTATTTTTAAAGGAGATTCTAAAGACCAGTTTTTACATCTATAAACTATAAATGTTTTGAGATATAGATACACTCATTTTCAAAATTCGCCCCCTTTTCACCCCCCATTAATTGGATTTTCTAAAAACAAAAAAATACGTTTTTCTTTATTTCTAAGGGAGATCCCAAACACCAATTTTCAGGTCTGTAATATCTTCAGGTTCTGAAAAATAAGTAGCCTCATTACAGGCATTCAACCACTTTTTCACCCTTTTCCACCATTCCTATTGGGATTTTCCAAAAACAAAAAAATTCATGTTTCTTTATTTTAAAGAAGATTCTAAATACCAATTTTTAGATCAATAAACTTTAAAAGTTTTGAGATATAGATACACTCATTTTTAAAATTCCCCCCCTTTTCACCCCGCCCCCATTAATTGGATTAACCAAAAACAAAAAAGTATGTTTCTTTATTTTTAAAGGAGATCCCAAACACTGATTTTCAGGTCTGTAATATCTTCAGTTTCTGAGATATAAGTATTCTCTTTAAAGGCATTCAATCCCTTTTTCACCCCTCCTATTGGGATTTTCTGAAAACAAAAAAACACGTGTTTCTTTATTTTTAATGAAGATTCTAAGTACCAATTTTTACATCTGTAAACTTTAAAAGTTTTGAGATATAGATGCACTCATTTTAAAATTTCACCCCCTTTTCATCCTCCCATTAATTGGATTTTCCAAAAACAAAAAAATACATGTTTCTTTATTTTTAAAGGCGATCAAATGTACCAATTTTTAGGTCTGTAATATCATCAGTTTCTGAGATATAAGTAACGGTATCCTGATTAAAGGCATTCAACCCCTTTTTCACCCATATTCACCCCTCCTATTGGGATTTTCTGAAAACAAAAAAATACATGTTTCCTTATTTTTAAAGAAGATTCTAAATACCAATTTTCGCATCTGTAAACTTTTAAAGTTTTGAGATATAGATACACTCATTTTAAAATTTCACCCCCCTTTTCACCCCCTTAGCGAAGGAATACCCAGAAATCCTCTCTTAGCGAGCACCTACATCTAAGAATGAATATATCCTCAAAATTTCATTTCTTTATGTCCAGTAGTTTTGGCTCGGCGATGATGAATCAGTCAGTCAGTCAGTCAGGACAAGTTATTTTATATATATAGATAGACTAGCAAGATACCCGTGCTTCGCTACGGTATTATACTGAAATTTATAATTGAATGCTTATTGTTTTAGATATATAATCCGCCAAAATTCGCGATCTGACTCGTTTTCTGCGAGAATCCACCGAAATTCCCGATCTGACTGGTTTTCTATTATTTTACGGCAAGTTTCCTCCCATTTTTCAATCTTCCTTTCCAGCAATCGATTTCGTACTTCCCGGGCTAGGCTCAGGTATTCCTCCCGGTCAGTTGGGTCCGTAAATCTTTGCCATCTTTTCCTATAATCATTTTTAATATGGATAAAATCCTTCAGGAGGTCCGGCGTGGTGTCATATTGGGTGCCTTGGCGGCACTGAACCCTCGGCAGGACTGCATTCTTAGTCATTACCCGTCCAGGAGCCGTTTCCGGCGCGGTCCGCATATTTGACGACGGTCCGGAATATTATTATTATTATTATTATTATTATTATTATTATTATTATTATTATTATTATTATTATTATTATGTGTTGCTGGAATGGCTGATGACAGGGAAAACCGGAGTATCAGGAGAAAGACCTGTCCCGCCTCCGTTTTATCCAGCACGAATTTCACATGGAGTGAATGGGATTTGAACCACGGAACCCAGCTGTGAGAGGCCGGCGCGCTGCCGCCTGAGCAACAGAGGATCCTAATAAGTACATTAATAACAGTAAAATGAATTGGTTTCACCTCCTTCTACACCTCACCGCCGTTAAGTTTATTTACCGCCACCGCTCCACCCCCCCCAAAAAATTAAAAGAATGCTTGTTTCTTTATATTTAAGGGAGATTCCAAACACCAATCTTCATGTCTATTACCTTCAGTTTTGAGATATAAGTATCCCCATAAAAATAATTTACTTTTTTCACTTCATTTAACAATACCCCCCCCCCCAAGTGAATTTTCCCGCAAAACATACTTGTTTCTTTAATAGTACAGGATCTTCTAAATACCAATTATCACGACTCTAACTTCTTCAGTTTTTGATTTATGTGTCCTCATGAAAGGAATTCAACTCCTTTACACTCCCGCCCTCCAAGATGGTTTCCAAAACGCGTTTTTCTTTATTTTTAAAGGAGATCCAAATACGAATTTTCACGTCTATAACAACCTTAGTTTTTATTAGATGTATGTATTTTCATACAATTAAGCCAATTAATTTTTCAATTCTTTCACCCCCATCCTCCGCTTCATTGGATTTTAAGAGAATATGTGTTTCTTTACTTTTAAAGCAGATTGAAAATATCAAATTTCATGTCTGTAACATCTTCATTTTTGATATATCAGTAGCCTAATTAAAAGAATTCAACACCATTTTCAGTCACTTTTACGCTCCCCCTCCACCCAAGTGATATTTCCGAAAACTAAAAATACACGTTTCTTTATGTTTAATAGAGATAAAAAATACCAATTTTCACTTCTGTAACATGTTAAGTTTTTTAGATATACTGTAAAAATTCTCATTTTAAAATTTCACCCCTTTGGAGTTCCCCTTAAGTGGAGTTTCCAAAAACAAATCACCTATGTTTCTTTACATTTACAGGAGATTCCAAACACCCACTTTTTACGTCTGTAACATTTTACGTTTCCAAGATATTCTGTAGATATAGTCTTTCAAAAAATTCACCCCAATTTGTCACTCCTGTTTAACCGCCATTAATTGGATTTTCCAAAAACTAAAAAATACGTGTTTCTTTATTTTTAAAGGAGATCCCATATACAAATTTTCAGTTCTGTAATATCTTTCGTTTCTGACATATATGTATCCTCATTAAAGGCATTCAACCCATTTTTCACCCTTTTACACCCCTCCTATTGGGATTTTCCGAAAACAAAATAATACGTGTTTCTTTATTTTTAAAGGAGATTCTAAATACCAATTTTTACATCTATAAAGTTTAAAAGTTTTGAGATATAGATACACTAATTTTAAAAAATCACCCCCTTTTCACCCCCCCCCATTAATTGGCTTTTCCAAAAACAAAAAAATACGTGTTTCTTTTTTAAAGGAGATCCCAAACACCAATTTTCAGGTCTGTAATATCTTCAGGTTCTGAAATATAAGTAGACTCATGAAAGGCATTCGACCCCTCCTTCAACCTTTTCCACCCTTCCTATTAGGATTTTCCGAAAACAAAATGTACGTGTTTCTTTATTTTTAAAGGAGATTCTAAATACCAATTTTCACATCTATAACCTTTAAGAGTTTTGAGATATAGATACACTCATTTTAAAATATTACCCCCTTTTCACCCCCTTCCTTAATTGGATCTTCCAGATACAAAAAGAGACGTGTTTCTTTATTTTTAAAGGAGATCCCAAACACCGATTTTCAGGTCTGTAATATCTTCAGTTTCTGAGATATAAGTAGCCTCATTAAAGGCATTCAACACTTTTTCCGCCCCTTTTCACTCCTCTATTGCGATTTTCCGAAAACAAAAAAATACGTGTTTCTTTATTTTTAATGAAGATTCTAAATACCAGTTTTTACATCTGCAAACTTTAAAAGTTTGGAGATAATAGATTCACTCATTTTAAAAATTTACCCCCTTTTCACCCTCCCATTCATTGAGTTTTCCAAAAACAA
This sequence comes from Anabrus simplex, assembly GCF_040414725.1. NCBI lineage: Eukaryota > Metazoa > Arthropoda > Insecta > Orthoptera > Tettigoniidae > Anabrus > Anabrus simplex. The sequence continues at coordinate 530,369,396 of NC_090266.1, forward strand.
AAAAATACGCGTTTCTTTATTTTTAAAAGAGATCAAATGTACCAATTTTCAGGTCTGTAATATCTTCAGTTTCTGAGATATAAGTACCGGTATCCTGATTGAAGGCATTCAACCCATTTTTCCCCATTTTCACCCTTTTTCACCCCTCCTATTGGGGTTTTCAGAAAACAAAAAAATACGTGTATCCTTATTTTAAAAGAAGATTCTAAATACCAATTTTTACATCTGTAAACTTTTAAAGTTTTGAGATATAGATACACTCTTTTTAAAATTTCACCCCCCCCCCCCCGTTTCACCCCCTTAGCGATGGAATATCCAAAAATCCTCTCTTAGCGAGCACCTACATCTTAATATGAATATATCCCCAAAATTTCATTTCTTTATGTCCAGTAGTTTTGCCTCGGCGATGATGAATCAGTCAGTCAGTCAGTCAGTCAGGACAAGTTATTTTATATATATAGATTTTACAGAGTAGAAAAAAGACGGTTTAACTTCAATAACAAATTATGTATATCAGCCTATGACTGAACATAATAATTAAGCCAACAGAGTACAAATATCGTTGAACTACATCAGGGGACATGAAAATATTGAAACAAAAAGACCTCCAGCTCAAAATCTGTTTTAACGATCACCACCTCATATTTTAAATTTTCATCGTGTTTTTTAAGAAAAAACCTTTCAACAAGCACTTCATATTGTGTGTCTAATATTTTAAATTTTTTAAGTATATTTTACTGAGGATGACCTTATGCTGGGTCGAAACATCTCTATGTAAAATGATACTGTGATACTGTATGTAGTCATCAAATTCATTATGTAAAATACGATTCAAATTCCTAAGCTTTATTTGTGCTTCAGTTGTGATAAGTCATGTCGAAAACCATCCTAATAAAAGCATAAATGCACCCTCTCGGTTTATTTAGAATCTTTTCAGTTAAGTTACTTGCATTTACCATTTCTTTTGATTCATACTTATTTTTATTTGTATTTACATGTTCCTTCATTTATGTTAGGCATCTTTAGGCATAATAGTTAAGACTGAAGTGATGCCTAATCATGAATGACCAATAAATTTGCTAATTTTACAAGACTACTACTTTATGAATGGCAGCAAAGAGTCACTGACGCTCCCAAAACGACCTACAGTGTTGAATGTCCGCAACTCAAACAGCACACTTTCCCGTTTTCCTTCCACTGTGCTCCTCCATGTGAGGAGTCCTGTCATTGCCAGGCGAGCAATTCGAACACTAAATATTTAACATGCTGTAAAAGGAATTTCGGAAAAATTTATTTCACAACAGGACTTCTGATGAACGTGACCATGCTCATATCAAGTCTCCTCAAAATCTGAGTCACACTTTGGACCCTTCATTTATAGGTGCTAACATGAACAACATTTTGAAGCAGTGAGAATAATTAATCAATGGTCCATTGCTAAGTTTAGTAAACAACAATGGTTATGAAATTAAGTCATATATCTTGATGTGTTACTTGTTTATTCCTTTCTATTAGTTATGAAATTAGTAGTTTATTACTGAAATCGACAAAAGATTGTTTATTTTTACATAAATCAGAAGAAAACACCATTATTCTCATCAAATTACAAGTTATAAATCTTGATTTGACAATAGCATGATGAGAATTTTTGTATGTGTGTGTGCATGCGTGCAAAACCAATTGAGAACTCTGAACACTAATCCATCTAGATTGAGTTTTGGAGATTAGTGACTAAGTATTTTGCATAAGCTGTTTGTTGTATAGAATCTCAAGTCATTTCAATTCCAAAAATAAATTTGCTAATTGAGGGAATTTTCAGATACAATGATGAAGTTAAATTCTTTTGCTTACATACATGGCGAATCTTCATCTATATCTGGACCCTTTCTTAATGTTCCTTTTTGTTATGCAATGTATGTTAATATTTAGACGACTTGAATTAAGCTTACTTACCTCGTACCAGGGCATCCTTCCATTTTAAATCACTTTCCTTTTGTTTTCCTCTCTTAATATCTAATAGTATACAACTGTCATTTCATACAACCTGTGTCTGAAAAGTTTGGTGAATGGTCTCATGAAATAAAGACAACGTAAGTTACACATGAAACTCCTTTACTGGCCTTCAAAGTAATTTCCGTTAGCTACAACACACTTTTGACATTGACTGTAAAGCTGCTGGAAGCTGGCAGCAAATGCTTCTTTTGGAATTTCCTGGAGAACCCTTGTCATGCATTGTTGGATACCTACTACACTGTCAAACCGGTGGCCTTTCAGGGCTAATTTAAGACGGGGGAGCAAAAAAAATCTGCCGGCGCCAAATCCGGAGAATACGGAGGGTGTGGAAGAACAGTCACCCTGCGTTCAGCAAGAAACTGGGTCACGTGGATTGTGGTGTGTGGACGGGCATTGTTGTGGAGGAGCTTCCATTGTCTACTCCGGTACAGTTCAGGCCGAACCCGTCTGATGCGTTGCAGTAGCCATTTCAAAACTCCCTCATAGAATTCCGCATTGACAGGTGTATCCTGGGGTACAAATTCATGATGAATGACACTATTGCTGTCGAAAAAGGCGATGAGCATTGTCTTAATCTTGGACTTTGTGCGCCGACTTTTGTTGGGAGTCGGAGAAGATGCTGAACACAACACCATTGACTGTCTCTTGGTCTTCGGATCATACTGGTAGCACCACGACTCATCTCCTGTAATGATGGTTCTCAACACCTCCAGATTTTGGTCACAAATGTCAATGAAATCTCCCGACGTTTCCATCTGAGTTTGCTTCTGCTCGTCTGTTAGGTTGTGCAGTACAAACCGGGCACAAATCTTCCGCTTTTTCAAATGTTCGTGAGCAATGGTCCTTACACTGTCCTTGCCTACACCCACTTCATCTGCTATCATTCGTACGGACAGTCGCCGATCATTCGCAAGCATCTGTCGCACTCGTTCGATGTTGTCTGGAGATGTGCTTGTGGTTGGTCGACCTGAATGCGCCTTGTCCTCCACACCTTCCTTTCCACCTTGAAAGCGTTTAAACCAGTCAAAAATGCACTTTTTAATCACTGCTTGTGCGTGGTAAACTTGCACTAACATTGCGTGTGTTTCCATTGCCGTTTTGCCTAGGCGGAAGCAAACTCCATTGTGCAATGACACGAGTCCTCACACTGACTCCGTGCAATGTGTTGCAGCATTCAACTCTGTTTAACTGTGTTGAGTTGACCGATAGGGGGCACTTGGTGTCATGTCTCGCAATGCGTATGCGCAAGCGCATTGTCCGAACTAGCACGGTGTACAAACTAGGCATCCATTCACCAAACTTTTCAGACACAGGTTGTATATTATAAGGAAGATGATCACGTACACATGAATGATGTGTTCAATTAAAAGGCACTAGTCGTCTTTAAAAAAGTATGTATATTTTCATAAACAGAAAGTTTGTCTTACATTGTGTTTCTGAGAGTATTTTCTCCTCTCTTCCTTCTTCCTTCCAGACAAAAATTCAGTCATTTTTGTAAACTATAATATTCATGAAGTGAAGCCATCAAAGGCACTGTGGAGTTATAATTCACACCTCAAGTAGAGGAGTAGTTCTTCCCTTCGTAAGTAGAATACAAAGTGAACAAATATCAGTCAATCATCAATGATCTGCATTTAGGACAGTTGCCCAGGTTGCTACTCTGATAGTCCATGAAAGATGCTACATTAATGAATGCAATGAAAAATGTACCTGGTCAGATATCAAAATGCATTCACAGAAGATTATGAACATTTAAAGAAATGTTCAAGAATTCCATCATGATGCGAGATAGGAAAGCAACTTTGTTACTTTATGCCACAATCTTACCTGCCTGGTTCAAAACATAGTAGAGCTAACCGTGCAGGCTGTATAGGCAGGGGCTGAAAAATTTTGCTGCTGTAAAAAAAAAAAAAAGAAAAAAAGAAAAAGAGAGAGAGCAAACTGTGATAAAATGAGTTGTTCCAAGTTTAAATCAATTATGATTTGAAAATAAACTTGTGAAAAATTGTTAATTTCATATGAAGTAGTGCAATGTTGCTGTGAAGCAATCATGCAAATTTTTAAATTCACAAAAGTTTTTGCTGATATGGACACAGAAAGAACTTAACGTTATCCGAGAAGCATTGGCTGAGTCTGCAGGACTTTACAAAGAAATGTAAAGAAACTGAAATTTTGTTCCAATCTGAATGAGAATGCAGTTATCATATCTATGAAAGGATTGCAAAGTATAAGGAAAATAAAATTGAACTGAGGGGACATTATTTCGATGTTAACCAGGATCACACTGAATTCCTTCAATTGTTAAGGATGCTATGTGGAAATGGTGTCCGTGAAATTCTTTCTCTAATTCTGAAAATACCGAATGTTTGTTTAAAACCACTGGTTTTTATATTTTAAAATACCACTTTTTGGGTTCTCAGGTCACTGAAAAACTCCAACCTCTAAAGTATTATGGAGTTTGCTGGAGAACCTACCACCACAGGAAGCGGTAGTGTGACATATAGTAGGTAGGATGTTCATACTTCTTCCCTATTTTACCAAGGAGAATCTGCAGTTATTCTGCATCATATGTTGAGTTAATAACTCTCATGATATATGGAATCTTCTCATGACTAGGGAGCTGATTCCAAGCCTCCAGTGAAATTAGAGCAACACTGTAGCCCATTGCCTGCAGACTTCTCTCCAGCAGACAATGCAGACCCTTTAGGCGATTACAGTTGACAGCATAGCAGTTCTCATGCATGCAAAGAATCAGGATGCTGAAATTAAAAAACAGAATAAGTAAACTTACAAAACTTACTTTGTTCTATAGCAGCAGCTAGAAATGGGACATAGTGAGGGAATTACATCAACAAGTAGATAAATAATCTTCTAAATGTATGATAATTTGTAGATAGGAATAAGGTTGATTCTATTTATATGTTATCAACCCTACAGATGTCTTGTACCAAACATAAGCCTGGAATTTATTCAATCATAATTCATATCAAAGAATGCTTTTAGGAGCAAAAATGGAAAAACAACCAGTAATTAACAGGACAGTCATTAATGTATGTTAGTACTACCAGCATAATGGTTTTCTGGAGTATATTCTACTTTCACTACCTTAATCAAGTTTTTCTTGCTTAATATCTTCTGTAAGTAATAATATTCCTGAAGACATGAAGCCATTTGCAATGGTACTGTGGAGCTGCAATTTATCCCTCAAGTAGAGCAGTAGTTATTCCCTTTGTAAACAGAATATAAAGTGAGCAAATGTTCTGACATTTCTGAATAAAATGAAAAATGTACCTGGCCAGGTTATCAAAATGCATTCAATGAAGGTTATAAATCTTCAAAGGAATGTTGAAAAATACCATCATGGTGAGGGGTGGGAAAGCAGCTTTATTAATTTAGGCCACAGTCTTACCTGCCTACTGCAAAATATAATACAGCCAACTATGAAGGCCTTACAGGGAATGCTGTACTATGTGTCATAGGAAAAGGTTTTGTAAAATGTATAAAGTTGACACGATGGTAAAACAACAAGGACAACAGTAGTGTACATGTGGAAGGAACTGCAGGCACCGCCCGCTGCAGAAAAAGCAGATAAGAAGCATGGGACTACCTCGAAAATAAAAACACCCCATAAACTTAAACTAATTTCATGAGTAATTAAAAGAGGTATAAATAATTCAAACTTACAAGAAATAAAATTTGAAATAAGATATTTTAAAACTAAATAAACACTATTAAAATAAGTTAATTGGTAATTTGTTAATTAGGTTGACCTAAGAAAATTAATAATAATACAAAGAATTTTGAAAATATTTGACACTTGATAAGTTTAACCTTGAACTCCATTACACACCTAATTCTATTAAAATGATACATATAGGACAAAGTTAGTCTTTACTTGAGTTGCATTTGACCTTGGGTTTCCCATCTCATAATTTCTGTACACTGATGACCTATCAATGTCATACAAGGATAAAAGTTCCCCTTAAGAGAGACACACTTGGCTATATTATGAACTATGACTATATTGACTATGCTATATTATTTAACATGTTACCCAATTCGCGGATGTCAAGGCACACCACCATAAATAAATAATAAATGTCACAAATACAGCTCAAACACAGCTAAATGATAATAAATAAGTTACACAGATAAATCATTAAGGCGATGGAATAAAATCTACATCCCATCAAAATCATAAGCCAGCACAAACAGCCACACACGCAACGTCAACACATCTTATCACGTCAAAGACCAAAACAATAATCCACAAGATAAGGACGACCCTTGCCAAAGCTGCCTTGAACCGAGGAAATAGGCCAACAACAATAGCAAATAAGAACAAGGGGATGTCGCGAAATATCACCATGCACTGAAACGGACGTAAGATAACAAGGCCGCAACAATTATCAATAACCCATCTTACCAATCATAATATAAATGTGAGAGGAAATAAATTGGACATTGAAATAAATATACAATTGAACATAACATAAAATCAAAATCAGGCATTAACGTAAAATAAAGACAACAAAATTCCGTGAGAAGCTTAAGATACACTTAAAATGTACCTTTCAATAATAATAATCAAATCGAACCTGGGACACCTGTTACCAAAGGCCAGCACGCTAACCATTTAGCCACGGAGCCAGGCAATAAAATCTTTGAAATTATATGAAAAACATATCATATTTTTTTTCCCTATTGCTTTTACATCGCATCAACACAGATAGGTCTTATTACAACAATTTGATAGGAAAGGGCTAGGAATGGGAAGGAAGCGGCCATGGCCTTAATTAAGGTACAGCCCCAGCATTTGCCTGGTGTGAAAATGGGAAACAACGGAAAACCATCTTCAGGGCTGCCGACAGTGGGGCTCGAACCCACTATCTCCCGGATGCAAGCTCACAGCTGCACACCCCTAACCGCACGGCCAACTTGCCCGGTAACATCTCTTCTTCTTAAAATATTTTGAATACTCTACATATAATGTATCTAAAAAAAAAGCATGTGTGCATAGAAAACTTAAAATTTATATTACAGCTCTTTCTGTACTCCTTGTCTGTTGAAATACCTCCCAAAATGGTTAACAACATTCGAGTTGGATTGTAATTAAGCTTTCCATTACATGTTGTGGCTGCTTGTTTACAAATCAAACCCAAATACTGTACCCGATACAGACATGAACCAAGGACTAGTGATCAAGTGGATGCGCATTTCTTTGTCTGGTAGTGAGCTCGCAAGAACTCGAAGCTTAGAACAAAGCAGGTGTGGCTAGAAAGCATTTCTCCAAGCAGAGCTAGGGAATCACTGACTGAAAATAAGGGAGGTCATCCCCACCACATGTTGTTGGCGAGTGGGAGAGGTACACTTTTCAGCATCGTAATATGGGAACTATCTTTAAAACACCATGACCAACTTCACCTTCTATATTAAAGGAATTAATGATTTTAATAATAATGCGCTGTACAATGATTCAAAGAGCTGTTCGTGATTTGAGAATTTATTTAGAGTGTCTGACGTCCTTTATGGTGATAATCTTCTGTCAAAAGAAGGAACAGATGATTACATAATAGTGGAAAGTTACAGAGGCCATGTGTTAAATGTCTTCACATCCACTTGACAAGGGGAATCCTGTGAGCGAGGGGAAATATGAAGACAGTTATTTATTTATTATAAGAGATTCTGCAAACGGATTTCACACGGGTGTGTTTTAACTATATTATAAGAATACTGGTCACCTGGTTATCGCACTATTGCGCCTCAAATACACCGAGAACAGGGTGTATAGGAAATTTGAGAGGGGGAAACTTCTCAGCTAATATAAGGCTTTAGAAGCATCACCCCATGGCAGTCAGTGTTTCCTTCTCGTGAAGGACAGATGTGTGTTGGTATCGGACTCTAGGTTCCTTTGTGTGAGTACTGTTAAAGCAGAGAATAGGCAAAACGGTTTATTTCGAGTGGTACATGAAGTGACCTAAGGAGAGGGATATAATTAAGTGTGGAGTTAAAGATTTTAGATGATTTTTTAACAATAAATTGAACTTATAGAATTATTATTATTATTTCTATCGCCCGAGACAAAGAAGGGAGACGTGTAATATTATAAGCATCACTATGAGCAGTGATACAGGGGTTAATTCGGAGTCGTGCTATCAATAAGCTGTATGATATGAGTAGAAATACCCTGTATTAATCTATTTGATTGCGGGACACTGAATCAAAGATCGGGTCGATTAGTGCGCAGTGACGCAGACGAACGGAACGAGTATTAATGGTGTGTGTGTGCCTAAGATACTGAAGATGTCCAGTGCCCAGGACTGTGGAGATTAGCAGTTGCAGCCAGCAGATGGAATCAACAGCTATCAACGTGGACATGAGTCAACACTAAACCTGAGAATGGACGTCCTGTAGCTGAGGTGGCATCGAGGGACAGTAAGGCTGAGTAATACCTTTTTTTATGCATGACGTGAGGGGTACGGAGAATTCATTTTATAATGCTGTAGCTATTAATTGATAGGGATTTTTAGTTTGTTAAATTGTAAATGTGCAAAGGCATGGCACAAAGTTTATTTTAGTAACAAGTGTGAGTGACTTAACTTGTAGATATGGGAACATTTGTTTGTGGGATGGTTTTTGTTTTTCCATTTTATTTGGGGAATACCGGCTGACCTATCATGAATGCCCAGCAATATTTGTGTATATTATACTGTGTGAAAGAAGAAATGTTGCTGTGAAATCACCCAGAGAGCCAAAGCGACAACCTCCAATGAAAATATGTAGCTAAGTACGTACCATTTTTAAAATTGTGAATGTCTATAACGTGTGTTTTTGATAACTGTAGGACCCTAATTACACTGTGAATTGTGTGAAGTTACAATTGTGCTTGTTTATAATTAACGTGTGAGTTTCTAGCATCATGATGAAAGTGTAAAGAATTAGTGACCATTTATGTCACGTAGGTCCATTTTAAAAGATTTATAATAATAACAATAATAATGGTAATAATAACAGAAGCCGGAGTTTGTTATTTAGATTTGTGTGTTTGCTGGGTTACTATCGGACCAGCTATGTGAAAGATTATGTGCGTAGATAACGAAATAGTCTGCCGAAAGGATGTCAGGCGACGATGTTAGAATGGATTTGAAGTCAGAACTCATGGTGTGAATTTTTGAAGTCAGATTGTAGTTGTACAAATGTGAAGGTTTATGAATTGAGAAATGAATTATGAATCAACTCACTGTAATGAGTGTGTTTATTCTATGCAGCGAATTGATGTGTTTATAGTTAAAGGGATGATATTGTTCTTCCCTGACAGTGATAAGTTATGTCCCGCTGCCACGCCTAAGGCCGAGAGGGTGGGCAGACCTGGGGACTGGTATTTACGAGTGCGCCTCTTGTATTTTTTTGTGCCTTCAACCCCGCACCGTGAAATCGTGGTCCGTCTTAAAAGGTTTCTAGTATTTTGTTCCTGTGCGGAGTGCTTATTGATTTATTTTCTCAGCCAACTTAGGTAGATGTCAGAAATCAATGACCCGTTTTTCTTTTTCTCAATTGTTTTTCATGCATATAAAATCATTAGTAGGGATTTCAGGTTCCTTCCAGACGTCGAGAACCTTGGGTTTGGCTCTGGGTGTATGACTGGCAGTCTCACAATGTAGGGACTAGTGATTAGTGTTTCACCTGTGTTGTGTGCATAATTTCTGTAATTCTCTTGAGTGGTTTTGTGTTTAAAAGTGTTGTGATGTCATTCAGCATCAACAACGGTGTCTATCATTGGTGCGACGAGTTCATGTATATACGGGTGGGGGCTCGATTTGAACCGAAGGCATTTGGAGTTTGTGTTTGTTAATGTTATATTATCTAAGTTTATTCCGGTGGGAAACCGATTTATGTTAGATTAGGTGTCGCTCAGATTTGTTAGATTTGAGTATTATGATTTTGTTTGCCCAGTAAAACTGGGAGTAGCTTCATGATTAATACTTAATATTCCATACACGTGAAGTCATGAAATAGATTCTTCTTGAATGATTATCCCTAAAATTTGAACAATGCTCAACAATCCAAATAAAGATGTGAAATTCGATTTATGTATTTTCCTTGTATATTTGTGTCATTTTCATCATCAGGATCATAATAAACCCCTTTGATTTTTAAAATTTAAAAGATTGTTCTCATTCAATCGTAGTTATGACACCCGTATTCTCCTAACCTTTATGCTGCTAAGTTATTTATATATTTTAACAGGAAATGCCTGTACTTTATGCTTGAAGAGCATGAGATGGTATACACAGGGTGTGTATGGCACATTAATTGGAGTGGTACAGAGAGTGAGAGGATTTGCTTTGAATGAAGTTCTAAAAACTTTTTAAAACTTAAGTTCATATCACCTCAGTACAGCAGACGATGGATTGGGCATGACCTTTCTCCATCGTGGATGGCGATGTCCCGCATTGCTCTGCTACTTCTCTCGGCACCATGGAACCACGTCCATTTCAATGAGAAAAGCCCTAGAAGTTTTTGAAGATCTTGGGGGTCTGGAGGATTGGTTCGCCAAGATAACTCACTTCGAAGGATAGTGCGAACATACGCATTTAAGCCCTTATACATATTGAACGTATTGGTCTGAGGTGTAATTTCTGAACTCAATCATTCCCGTGAAAGGACAAGGAAATGCAGAGATGCCATATCAAATGTCAATGAAATTGACACAAATGTTTTAAGGCAAATAAACTGGGTCATGTGAGAAAATAAAGAAATTAACTTTCATGCGGCCGAATGTCAACGGACACGATCATAAGAACGGGACCATTAACTTTGAGAAGGCCAGGCCGTTTTGAGAGGACAACCACCTATTAAGTACCACTGAAACTTCATTGATGGTTTCCACTATGGTCACAGACAGTTTACCATACACCTGTTATCTTCTCTAATACAAGTTCTCAATTTTGTCACTGCCCTCCCGACCATTTAAAATAATGATAAAGATGTTGATTCCCATAGGGAACCTGAAATATTTGTTCCGAATGAGTAAATTTATAATACCAATATAGTTGGTCCATTATTGGACATCCTAAATTTTCCAGCTAACTCATTCCTGGTTGCCTGTGTTTCGCCCCAGTGTGCCAAGCTGGGCTCATCAGTTGGTAAATGGCACACCCACCAAGATGCATGGCTAGTGCATACCATGGAGGCCACTGTATAACTGCCGGTGGCTCCAAATAGCCTATAGAAGGAGGAGGGAAAGGAGAGGATGGTAGAGTTTCACGTTGGTACCAACAACGTAAGGCAAGCAGTACGAACATAGCTGCGGATGTGCGGGATCTGGTAAAAGCAACACGGGTGAAGTTTAAGGAAGCAGAGATTATTATTAGTGGAATACTGTGTAGGAGGGATACTGACTGGAGATTTAAATGAGACTATGGCGTGGGTATGTGGGAAACGGGGAGTGAGATTTCTTGATCTAATAGGTGGGTAGGAGATAGGGATCTGTGCTCAGATGGCCTTCACTTAAACTGCAGTGGTACATATAAGTTAGAAAATTTGTTTAGAAGGGTTATAGGGAGGTACATTCAGGGAAACAGGGTGGTCTAGGGAGCGGTGATAAGTGTACAGGGATCTGGAAGTCAAGTAGCGATGACATAAAAATGTCAGTGTTGAAGTGTAGAAGTATTGTACAGAAAAGAATAGAATTAAATAATTTGATAGATATATACTTACCAGATATTGTAATAGGAGTTGAATCATGGCTGAGATATGATATAATGGATGAAGAAATATTCTCACGAAACTGGAGTGTGTATCATAGAGATAGGATAGGAATGGTAAGAGGGGGAGTATTCATTCTGGTAAAAGAAGAATTTGCAAGCTACGAATAAGTTAAAGCTGACAAACACTAAATTCTAGGAGTAAGGCTCATCTCTAAAGATTATAGGCACTTGATGTCTTTGGAGTGTAAAGACCAGGAAAGGGCAGCACTGAAGCTGATTCAGAACTATTTGATAAGATAATCAGCTATGTGGGAAACGATATGGAGAGGAACGTGACTGTAGCGGGCGATCTCAATTTACCAAATGTCAATTGGGCAGGTAATACGAACGACAGGAAGCAAGACCAACAAATGGCAAATCAGTTAATATGGGAAGGGCATCTGATTCAGAAAGTGATGGAACCAACTAGAGGGAGGAATATTTTGGACAGGGTGCTGGTAAAACCAGATGAGGTCTATAGAGAAACCGAAGTAGTAGATGGTATTAGTGATCACGAAGCTGTTTTTGTCATAGTTAAAAATAAATGTGATAGAAAGGAAGGTCTTAAAATTAGGACTATTAGACAATACCATATGGCTGATAAAACAGGCATGAGGGAGTTTTTAAAAAGTAACTAGGATTGGTGGAAAAAGGTAAATACAAATATAAACAGAATCAGGGATGGGTTTAAAGCAATTGTTGAGGAATGTGAAAACAGGTTTGTACCTTTAAAGGTGGTAAGGAATGGGAAAGATCCACTATATTATAACAGAGAGGTAAAGAGACTAAGATGGAAGTGCAGGTTGGAAAGAAATAGAGTTAGAAATGGCTGTGGAATTAAGGAGAAATTGAAGGAACTTACTAGGAAATTGAATCTAGCAAGGAAGTCAGCTAAGGATAACATGATGATAAGCATAATTGGCAATCATACAAATTTTAGTGAAAAATGGAAAGGTACGTTGTAACGGTTCAAATCGCGCTACAAACATTCATTTGTATTATTATTATTATTATTATTGTTATTGTTGTAATTATTATTATTGTTTGATTGAATTCTGTAACTTGATTTTGCTATGTATTAATTAATTATTGCTTGCTTCATTGTAGTTAATTTATTGTGTACATACATATGTGTATGTATATTAGCATCTAAATAATGTAAAGTGAGACTAATTGCCTAATACCAGATATGGATGTGTTTTGTGACACCTTTTGACATTGCAACATATGGTGTAATACTGCTACCGTAACTATCGAGTCATCGCTCTGTCATATGCATTTAGCGATAAGATCATTTTTACAGAGTCCCTTGTTCGCCTGAGGCTATTTCAACATAATATGTAACATTTGTAGCTGGGTAGGAGCGACATCATATCTATTCTGAGCTCTGACGTGGGTGTTATACCATGTGTCAACTAATGGCTATATATGTGAGCTGTATCTTTTAGCGGCAGTCATTTGGTTGGTGAGGCCTCAGTCGGTCAGATGAGTTAAATGGAGAGACTTGCTATGAAGTCAATTGTAGTCAATTGGAAGGAGATGAATGGGGAACAGTGATATGGATATGTAATCGTCAGTGACCAAATGGATTATATGTTCGGAGTGTGTTTCGTGCATCTGTTCAGTCGAGTTTTAGTGTCAGTTTGATGACAGCCGAATAATGAGTTGTCGTAATGCAGACTAACACTTATCAGTGAATTACTTGTAAAGTTGATTGTGAAGTGTAAATATAATTTCAAGCCATACTATATTTCGTTTGTGAAACTGAAAGGATACATCACCAAATTAGACTTGAGATACCTACTGCCAATACCAACTCAAAGGAATACGTCGTAATAACACTCAAAGTGTTCGAGGTACAGTCGTCAAGTGAACAGTGAGGGATAAATTTCTTGTATGACTCTTAAATGTCCGGTCAAGATGATTTCAAATTTAATGCCTACAGTTTCCTTCAGTTGTAATGTCACAGTTTTATATTATCTTTGGAATTATCACAGTAAATCTCACTCTTTAAAGTAAATTTTTAAAGAATATATTTTCTTTAGTATCAAATAAATTAATTGTTTCATTTCAATAAGTACATCAGATAACCTCACATTTTAATGAGGAAACCAAACGCCAATCTCCTTTTCCCAGAACCTGTATGTTATGCTGTCAAAGTAAGCTTATTACCTTACACCCTAGAGATATTCACGACTCTCATTCTATTATCGTTACATCTAGCTGTAGCTGGCGCCCATCAACTATTGTATGTGTAAGTAATCAGGGAAGTACTAAGTGTGAGTACATAGTCCGACGATTTAACATTTTATTTCATGAATATTTTAAAATTGTGTTTTAATTTTAATTCAGTTTTATATCTTTAAATAAGTGAGTTATAGTCACAATGTATAGGTACTTTAAGGCAGAAACAGTTTCCGAGAAGGACATTAAAAGAATCATTAATGAACAAGGGGAGTGTGTATGCGAGGATCTTCAAAAGGCAGAAGTATTCAGTCAGCAGTATGTAAAGATTGTTGGTTACAAGGATTATGTCCAGATAGAGGAGGTGACCAATACTAAAAAAGTACTAAAATTTACCTAAAATTCCAATGACATTTACAGTAAGATACAAAAGCTGATAACTAGAAAAGCAGCTGGAATTGACAAGATTTCAGCAGAAATACTAAAGACAATGGGTTGGGATATAGTACCATATCTGAAGTACTTATCTAATTATTGTTTGCATGATGGAGCTATACCAAATGAAAGGAAAGCTGCTATAGTAGCCCCTGTGTATAAAGGAAAGGGTGATAGACATAAAGCTGAAAATTACAGGCCAGTCAATTTGACATGCATTGCATGTAAGCTCTGGGAAGGCATTATTTTTGATTATATTAAACATGTTTGCAAACTTAGTAACTGGTTCGATAGAAGGCAGTTCAGGTTTAGGAAAGGTTATTCCACTGAAACTCAACTTGTAGGATTCCAGCAAGGTATAGTAGATATCCTGCATTCAGGAGGTCAATTGGACTGTATCGCGATTGACCTATCTAAAGCATTTGATAGGGAAGATCATGGGAGACTACTGGCAAAAATGAGTGCAATTGGCCTAGACAAAAGAGTGACTGAATGGGTGGCTAAATTTCTAGAAACCTCCTCTATGAACCATGTGACCTTGCCATGGTGGAGAGCCTCGCGTGTCCCAACGAAGCAGATAGCCGAGCCCCAAGTGCAACCATACTGGATGGGTATCTGTTGAGAGACCAGACTAACGAATGGTTCTTCGAAAGAGGGGTAGCAGCCTTTCGGAAGTTGCAAGGGTGGCATTCTAGATGATTGACTGATATGGCTTTGTAATAATACTCAACATGGCTTAGCTGTGTTGATACTGCTACACGGCTGAAAGCAACGGGAAACTACAACCATAACAATTCCCGAGGACATGCAGCTCTCTCTGTAAGAATGATGTACTGATGATGGCTTCCTCCTGGGTAAAATATTCCAGAGGTAAACGAGTCCCCCATTCGGATCTCCGGGTGGGGACTACATGAGAGGGGGCGATCATCAGGAAGATGGATAGTGACATTCTGCGAGTCAGAGTGTAGAATGTTAGAAGTTTGAATCGTTGTGGTGGGTTAGAGAATCTGAAAAGGGATATGGATAGACTAAAGTTAGATGTAGTTGGTATAAGTGAAGTACGTTGCCAGGAAGAACAGGATTTTTGGTCAGGCAACTACCGAATTATCAACACAAAATCAAACCAGGGAAATGCAGGAGTTGGTTTAATAATGAATAAGAAAATAGGGCAGCGGGTAAGCTACTACAACCAGCATAGTGAAAGAATTATTGTTGTCAAGATAGACACCAATCCTATGCCCACCACAATAGTGCAGGTCTATATGCCTACTAGTTCAGCAGATGATGAGGAAAAGCAAAAGAATATATGAAGAGATAGAAGATTTAATACAATATGTAAAAGATGACGAGAATCTAATTGTGCTGGGAGACTGGAATGCAGTGGTAGGCCAAGGAAGAGAAGGTAATACAGTAGGAGAATTCGGATTGGGACAAAGGAACGAAAGAGGAAGTCGGCTGGTTGAATTCTGCACTGATCATAATTTAGTCCTTGCTAATACTTGGTTCAAACACCACAAACGACGGCTGTATATGTGGAAGAGACCTTGAGACACTGGAAGGTATCAAATAGACTTCATTATGATAAGGCAGAGATTCAGAAACCAGGTGCTGGATTGCAAAACTTTCCCAGGAGCAGACGTGGACGCTGACCACAACTTGCAGGTCATGAAATGCCATGTGAAGTTAAAGAAATTGAAGAAAGGAAGGAATGTAAGGAGATGGGATCTAGACAAGTTGAAAGAAAAAAGTGTGAGGGATTGTTTCAAGGAACATGTTGCACAAGGACTAAATGAAAAGGCTGAAGGAAACACAACAGAGGAAGAGTGGATAGTAATGAAAAATGAAGTCAATAGGGCTGCTGAAGAAATGTTAGGAGGGAAGAAAAGATCAACTAAGAATCAATGGATAACTCAGGAGATACTAGACCTGATTGATGAGCAACGAAAATACAAGAATGCTACAAATGAAGAGGGCAGAAAAGAACACAGGCGATTAAAGAATGAAGTGGATAGAAAGTCCTAGGTAACTAAGGAAGAATGGCTGAGGAGAAGTGCAAGGATGTCAAAAGTTGTATGGTCCTGGGAAAGGTAGATGCTGTATACAGGAAAATCAAGGAAACCTTTGGAGAAAGGAAATATAGATGTATGAATATTAAGAGCTCAGATGGAAAGCCACTTCTACGGAAAGAAGACAAAGCAGAAAGATGATAGGAACATATATCCAACAGTTGTATCAAGGTAAAGATGTAGGTGATTTGGTTCTGGAACAAGAAGAAGTTGTTGATGCTGATGAAATGGGAGACCAAATTTTGAGGTCAGAGTTTGACAGAGCTGTGAGAGACCTAAATAAGAACAAGGCACCTGGAATAGATGACATTCCCTCT
Source organism: Anabrus simplex (assembly GCF_040414725.1). Taxonomy (NCBI): domain Eukaryota; kingdom Metazoa; phylum Arthropoda; class Insecta; order Orthoptera; family Tettigoniidae; genus Anabrus; species Anabrus simplex. Next base: position 530,386,160 of record NC_090266.1, read on the forward strand.
GAATTACTGACTGCCTTAGGAGAAACTAGCATGGCAAGGTTATTCCATTTATTGTGTAAGATGTATGGATGTATGAGACAGGAGAAGTGCCATCCGATTTTCAGCAGAATGCTGTTATACCTATTCCCAAGAAAGCTGGTGCTGACAAGTGTGAAAACTACCGCACCATTGCTTTAGTATCTCATGCCTGCAAAATTCTAACACGTATTATTTATAGAAGAATGGAAAGACAAGTTGAAGCTGAGTTGGGAGAAGATCAATTTGGCTTCAGAAGAAATGCGGGAACACGTGAAGCAATCCTGACTTTACGTCTGATCCTAGAGGATTGAATTAAGAAGGACAAGCCCACGTACATGGCGTTCATAGATCTAGAAAAGGCATTCGATAATGCTGATTGGACCAAGCTATTTAAGATTCTGAAGGTGATTGGGATCAGATACCGAGAACGAAGAATTATCTACAATCTGTACAAAAACCAGTCTGCAGTTTGTCTCCCCCTCCTTTTCAATGTTTACATAGAACAGGCTCTAAAGGAAATCAAAGAGGAATTTGGAAAGGGAATCACAATCTAAGGAGAGGAAGTCATACCTTAAGATTTGCCACTGACATTTCTATTTTATCTGAGACTGCAGAAGATCACGAGAAGCTGCTGAATGGTATGGACAAAGTCTTGAGTAAGGAGTACAAAATGAAAATAAATAAGTCCAAAAGTAATGGAGTGCAGTCGAACGAAGGCAGGTAATACAGGAAATATTAGATTAGGAAATTAAGTCTTATAGGAAGTAGATGAATATTGTTATTTGGGTAGTAAAATAACTAACGATGGCAGAAGTAAGGAGGACATAAAATGCAGACTAGCACAAGCAAGGAAGAGCTTTCTTAAGAAAATAAATTTGCTCACTTCAAACACTGATATAGGAATTAGAAAGATGTTTCTGAAGACTTTTATCTGGAGCGTGGCATTGTATGAAAGTGAAACGTGGACGATAACTAGCTCGGAAAGAAAGAGAATAGGAGCTTATGAAATGTGTTACAGAAGAATGCTGAAGGTGAGATGGATAGATCGAATAACGAATGAAGAGATACTGAATCGAATCGGTGAGAGGAGATTGATTTGGCTAAATTTGACGAGAAGACGAGCAGACGAGAAAGAATGATAGGATACATCTTAAGACACCCAGGACTTGTTCAGTTGTTTTTTGAAGGAAGTGTAGGTGGTAAGAATGGTAGGGGTAGACCAAGGTATGAATATGAGAAGTAGATTAGAGCAGATGTAGGATGCAACAGTTATGTCCAAATGAAAAGTTTGGCACATGATACGGTGGCATGGAAGGCTGCATCAAACCAGTCTATGGTCTGGTGACTCAAAACAATGAGAAAAAGTCAGAGAATTAGAGTAGGCAAATCTTTATCTGTCCCTGTAATAATTAAGAGGGGAATTCCTCAAGGCAGTATTATTGGACCTTTATGTTTTCTTATATATAAAACTGATATGAGTAAAGTGGAATCAGAGATACAGTTATTTGCAGATGATGTTATTCTGTACAGAGTAATAAATAAGTTACAAGATTGTGAGCAACTGCAAAATGACCTCGATAATGTTGTGAGATGGACAATAGGCAATGGTATGATGATAAACTGGGTTAAAAGTCCGGTTGTGAGTTTCACAAATAGGAAAAGTCCTCTCAGTTTTAATTACTGTGTTGATAGGGGAAGTTCCTTTTGGGGAACTAGGTGTTAATGGAAGGAAAGATTTTCATTGGGGAAATCACATAATTATGATTGTAAATACAGGGTTCAGATCTCTATACATGGTTACGAGGGTATTTAGGCATTGCAGTAAGGATGTAAAGGAGAGGGCATATAAGTCTCCTTTTTTTTTTACAAGTTGTTTTACGTTGCATCGACACAGATAGGTCTTATGGCGATGATTGGACAGGAAACGGCTAGGAGAGAGACGGAAGCGTCCGTGGCCTTAATTAAGGTACAGCATTTGCCTGGTGTGAAAATATAATAATAATTTCGTGTGGCTATTTCTAGCCGAGTGCAGCCCTTGTAAGGCAGACCCTCCGATGAGGGTGGGCGGCATCTGCCATTTGTAGGTAACTGCGTGTTATTGTGGTGGAGGATAGTGTTATGTGTGGTGTGTGTGTTGCAGGGATGTTGAGGACAGCACAAACACCCAGCCCCCGGGCCAATGGAATTAACCAATGAAGGTTAAAATCCCTGACCCAGCCGGGAATTGAACCCGGGACCCTCTGAACCGAAGGCCAGTACGCTGACCATTCAGCCAACGAGTCAGATGGTGTGAAAATGGGAAACCAAGGAAAACCATCTTCAGGGCTGCTGACAGTGGGGTTCGAACCCACTATCTCCCAAATACTAGATACTGGCTGCACTTAAGGGACTGCAGCTATCGAGCTCGGTGTATAAGTCTCTGGTAAGACCCCAACTAGAGAGTATGTTTCCAGTGTACGCGACCCTCACTAGGATTATTTTTTTCAAGAACTGGAAGAAATCCAAAGAAAGAAGCTTGATTTGTTCCAGGTGATTTCCGACAAAAAAGTAACGTTACAAAAAATTGCAAAGTTTGGGCTGGGAAGACTTGGGAGAAAGGGGACGAGCTGCTCGACTAAGTAGTATATGATATAGATGTTGATTTCCAGAGGGAATCTGAAATATTTGTCCCGAATGAGTAAATTTATAATACCAATAAAAATGGTCCGTTATTGGACATTATAAATTTTCCAGCTAATTCATTCCTGGCTGCCAGCATTTTGCCCCCGTGTGCTAAGGTGGGCTCATCAGTTGGTACTTAGCACACCCACCAAGAAGCATGACTAGTGCATACCGTGAAGGCCACTGCGTAGGCTACTTGAAGCCACCGGCAGTGCCAATGCACTATGAGAGACTTTGTCATATTACCAAAAATTGATGCCTGCTTGGTCATCATCTGTTTTGCACATTGTGGCGTCATTTACAAACAACGCAAACCTATGGTGTACTAACCATAGGGACTCGCGCTATCCTGTGGTGTTCCTCATATAGTGGGTACTAATCATAGGCAAGCCAGAACCATAGTGTTGCTCATATAGTGGTACTAATCACAGGTACTGTAAAAGCTGGCACCATACTCTTTTGCTACTAATCACAAACCTATTTGGTACCTAACATAGTGGTACTACGTGCAAGTAAAAGTGACCCATGGTGTTCCCCGTGTGGGGGTACTAATCACAAGTAGTTTCATGGTTCTAATTCAATCATCTTTTGGTCGCCCCTTTTAGTCACCTCCTACGACAGGCAGGGGATACCATGGGTGTACTCTTTGTCTGCGCCCCCCCACCCACAGGGGGTTGTGTGTTTGGTCCACGAGAGGTATTTTATTTCCCTCAAGTCCACCGGCAAGCCGGTTAGGACCTGCCTAACCGCCACCTGGGACGCGCCACGTGGGAGTATCACCTCTCCCCCTGCTACGCCAGCGTACTAGGTGCTGGGGACAAATTGGGGCAAATATTTGCTTATAGGAAGGGGAGTTAGGGATTGGAATAACTTACCAAGGGAGATGTTCAATAAATTTCCAATTTCTTTGCAATCATTTAAGAAAAGGCTAGGAAAACAACAGACAGGGAATCTGCGACCTGGGCAACTGCCCTAAATGCAGATCAGTAGTGATTGATTACTAGATAAAAGTCAATACGGAATAAAATAAACAATAATGATTAAAATAATACAGTAAGAGTTAGCGAAAGACTGAAAAAGGGTGAAAACATTTCATAGCGGAGAGAACACCTTCTAGCTATACAAAACATGTACTGTATACGCTGAGTACTGAATATGATGACATGACAAATACCTGCAGCAAGAGGGAGCCATGAGAAATCCAAACCATCAGCAGTAGTGCACTATACAAATTCAAAGTGGGTGTTGGTAAGTCTGACCAATTGCCAGCGTATTATGCATTCATGAGGAAGTTGATCAGTGGTGGAAATTTTTTTCCTTCATCTGTTTGATCTTGCCATACTGAATGCCTATCTACTGTACCATAAGACAGAAATTTTCCCTTTTGAAATTTTGTGAACATTTAGCGGATGATTTAGCAAGTTATGTTGGGGCTGAAATCACTGACGAATCATGAGCATCAACTGTGGGAAGATTTGTAGATAGAGATAATTTTTCACACAGAATACCTGCAGTGGGCACCAAGAAAAAAGGGCATGCACAGCTACGAAAAGTCCAAGCACAACACTGGATGCACAGTGAAGAGAATGACAATCGCATATTGCAGTAAATGAGATGCAGGTCTCTGCATAAGAGAATGTTTTGAGTGTTACCATATCACAGCGAGGTATTGAGAATAAGAATGGTAATTTTATTGTTCTGTGACTGGAAACTACCCAACTTCATGAGGGAATTAAAAATTCAGTGTGTGAACAAGGATATAAAAATATACCAAAATTGTAGCCTTCCCTTAAAGTGTTCCCTTAAATATTCTCCATCTCCATAAAATCAATCACTTCTTCTGACTTTCCAGTCAGTGATATGAGGTTGATTACTGCGAACTCCATAATGTTCCATGTAATGAACGTCACAGTTGCTTCAGTATTGACTTGTAACTTCAGACAACTCTTTTGAGAAATGTATTGGTCCACTGTTTCAATAGTAATTAATTATTATATATATATGTTATAATATTATAAACACAAAAAAATTAACTCTTAAAACTGAAACCCAACATGCCACTGTAATTTGGTGTTTTGTCACTTATTGTCCTTCTTGATTTGAAGAATCTATTGATAAAATAACATCATTTTGGCAAAAATCCTTACTGTTGTCATGAAATAAACACTTATACAAGGAATAAACTTGTGAGTGACACTACATGGCGTCTTAAGAATGTTTCTAATATGGAAAACCCAAAAAATAATATTGATAATTGGAGTTAACAGTCCTGTTTGTTGTTTATGGTTAATATGGTACTGTATACTAATGGATCAGGGAACACCTATTAAAATTAAAATATGAATTGATGGATCTTATAAACAAATTATTTCTTACTGTGAGTGCAGAACATTTGTATATCAATTTTGAATACTGAAGTTAAAACATAATGTAGTCTGTATGAATGTGTTTTTTTTTTCCTCCTGAACTTGACAGAGGAGCCTAAAACAAAGAGAAAAAGGAACTGTAAGTATACTAAAACTATGAAAAAATAAACAAAAGAATGATATCAAGTTGGGCATGTAAAAATACTGTTACTCACTCCCCGGCGGCCCTGTTGTCTTGGCTCCGCTCAGTGAACAAATTTAAACTGGAATAACTGCTGTTCAGCGGCCGCTAAGAGCTGCGTTTATTGAGGGGAGGTGGTCCCGCTCCCTTCACTCTCACAACAGGGAGTAAATAGGTGTATTTTTATGCACCCAACTTGTTAACATTCTTTTGTTTATTCTTTCATGGTTTTTAGCAAACTCATAGTTCCTTTTTCTCTTTCTTTTGGACTCCCCTATCAAGTCCAGGAGATAAAAACACATTCATAGAGACTACATTATGTTTTAATTTCAGTGTTCCGAAATGACTACAAACAAATATCCTATACTTGCAGTAAGAAATAATTTGTTTATTAGATCCGTCAATTCATTTTTGCAATTTAGGACGTGTTTTGCTGGTCCATCAGTATTTAGTCAAATGAACCATTTTTACTATTATCAACAAACAGGACTGAAGACAAAAACTATCAATATTACCATTTGATTTTTCCAAAGAAGAAACAAATGTCACAAATATCACTCAAAATTTTAATGTGTTGTTTTTTATTGCTTTTCTTTTTTTACAATTTGCTCACAGTGTACGTTACTGTACTCACGTCCTAGTTCGTGAACCATGGGCAACGGCTGATTGGCCTAGTAAGTGGTCCTGAGAGTCGGGATACCAGTTGCTACGAAATGGGAGTAGGCAACTCAGACATATTCTGAGTCATGGCCCCCCTTCTGCTCAGGCAGCTAACCCATTCAGAGGAGAGATCCTCACTTGGACTATGTGTAAGAAAGGGTAGCATCCTGCTTCACAAAATTTACTGAGCTCAGAACATTTTAAGCAAGCCTCGGACCTATGGGAGTAATGGAGTCCCACTCCCATTTGACAGGCAAGGGACTCCCAGAAAACAACTTCGTGAATGAAATGGAATTTGACGGGAAGCTATCAATATTAATGGGGCTTATGGAAGAAAGAATGTAGAACAGGCTGAGTCAGCAAAGAGGATGCATCTGGATGTGCTAGGAGTAAATGATATTCGGGTAAGGGGAGATAACAAGGAAGAGATACGAGGTTATAAGGCGTACTTGACAGGTGTTAAAAAGGGAAGGGCAGAGCGTGTGGTAGGGCTGTTCATCAGTAATACTATTGCACACAACATAGTTTGTGTTAGGCATGTAAAAGAGCGAATGATGTGGGTAAATTTGGCAGTTGGAGGAATTAGGACAAGAACTGTCTCAGTGTATTCACCTTGTGAGGGTGCAGATGAGGATGAAGTTGACAAGTTTTATGAAGCATTGAGTGACATTGTAATCAAAGTCTACAGCAAGGATAGGATAGTGCTAATGGGCGATTTTAATGCAAGAGTTGAAAACAGAACTGAAGGATACGAAAGGGTGATTGGTAAATGACGGGGAGATGGAAGCTAATAGGAATGGGAAGAGTTTGCAGGACTTCTGTGCTAGTATGGGTTTAGCAGTTACGATTACATCCTTCAAGCATAAGGCTATTCACCACTACAAATGGGAGGTAGGCGTACCAGATCCATAACAGACTATATCTTAACTGACTTTGAATTTGGGAAATCTGTAGTGAAGTTAAGTATCTGTAGGCCTAGGGCAGAGAAAGTTAAACCTGTCTGCAAACGTATAAGGTTAGAAAAGCTCCAGGACGAGAAAACTAGACAGAAGTACATGGATATGATCAGTGAGAATTTCCAAACAGTGTAGTAGTAGAAACAGCAAGGGAATACCTAGGAACAACTGCGTGCAAATATAAGAAAAAGTGAACATCTTGGTGGAATGATGAAATGAGAGCAGCTTGTAAACGTAAAAAGAAGGAGTGCCAGAAATGGCTCCAAATAAGGGATGATGCAGACAGGGAATTGTACATAGGTGAAAGAAACAAAGCGAAACAAACAGATGAATTCAAAAGGAAGTCTTGGGAAGATTTTGGTAACAACCTTGAAAGGCTAGATCAAGCAGCAGGGAAACCTTTCTTTACAGTAATAAAGAATCTTACGAAGGGAGGGAAAAATGGAAATGAACAGTGTTTTGGGTAATTCAGGTGAACTCATAATAGATCCCAGGGCATCACTGGATAGATAGAAGGAATACTTTGAAAATATTCTCAACGTAAAAGGAAATATTCTTGGTGACATCGCGAACAACCAAGCTCACAGGGAGGAGAAAAATTATGTTGGTGAAATTACACTTCATAGGCCTAAACTCCATTGTCATAAAGCAGCAGGAATAGATGAAATTAGACCTGAAATGATGAAGTATAGTGGGAAGGCAGGAATGAAATAGCTTCATAGAGGAATAAGATTAGCATGAAGTGTTGGTAAGGTACCTTCAGATTGGACAAAAGCAGTAATTGCACCTACCTATAAGAAAGGGAACAGGAAGGATTGCAACAATAAATTATTGAAGTATCTCATTGATTAGTATACCAGGCAAAGTATCACTGGCATTTTGGAAAGGAGGGTGTAATCAGGGGTTGAGAGGAATTTCGATGAAAACCAGTGTGGTTTCAGACCACAGATGGGCTGGCAGCATCAGATTTTCAGTATGTGCCAGGTAAGTGAAAAATGCTACGAGAGGAATGGACAGTTATGTCTACGTTTTGTAGATCTAGGAAAAGCATATGACAGTTTACCAAGGGAAAGGATGTTGGCCATACTGGGGGACTATGGGATTAAGGGTAGGTTATTTTTTTTTTTTTTTTATTTTTTTTGCTAATTGCTTTACGTCGCACCGACACAGATAGGTCTTATGACGACGATGGGACAGGGAAGGGCTAGGAGTTGGAAGGAAGCGGCCGTGGCCTTAATTAAGGTACAGCCCCAGCATTTGCCTGGTGTGAAAATGGGAAACCACGGAAAACCATTTCAGGGCTGCCGACAGTGGGGTTCGAACCTACTATCTCCCGAATACTGGACACTGGCCGCACTTAAGCGACTGCAGCTATCGAGCTCGGTAGGGTAGGTTATTAAAATCAATCAAAGGCTTTTATGTTGACAATTGGACTGCAGTGAGAATTGATGGTAGAATGAGTTCTTGGTTCAGGGTACATGCAGGGGTTAGACAAGGCTGTAATCTTTCACCTTTGGTGTTCGTAGTTTACATGGATCATCTGCTGAAAGGTATAAGGTAACAGGGAGGGATTCAGTTAGGTGGAAATGAAATAAGCAGTGTGGCCTATGCTGACGACGAGCAGGATGCTTCGCAGACGTATGTGAGAACCGTACCGTCAAATGAGTGAGTTTGAAGGAGGGCGCATTATTGGCATGAGAGAATGCAATGCATCCATCCGGGAAATTGCTGGTCATGTGGAACAAAGTGTGTCGGCAGTGCAACGGGTATGTACAGAATGGTTCACAGAAGGCCGCAGAACACAACAAGATGGGTCTGGTCGCATCATACAGACCCCCCCTCCCCCAAGAAGATCGTCACTTCATCCGAATGACATTACAGGACACATCTGTATCTCCCTCGGCTCTGGCACAACAGTGGAACAGTGTAACAAATCGTACACTATCATGAGTGACAGTCTATCGCCGTTTATTACGCTCTGGGTTACCGGTGTGTCGTCTACTTCTCCGCCTACCTTTGACTAATGTGCATAAACCTGCTAGACTGCAACGGTGTATAGAACAATGTCACTGGGGACAGGAATGGCAGCAGATAGTATTTTCGGACGAATCCAGGTTCAGTTTGTTTGAAAATTATGGCCACATTTCGGTTCGTCGCAGACAGGTGGGGAGGCATCACAATGACTGCATTCGCACATGACATACAGCACCAATTCAAGGCCTTATGGTGTGGGGTGCTACTGGGTACAACCACAAATCACAGTTGGTGCATGTCCAGGGCACTGTGACCAGTTTGACCTACATGAATGACATCCTGCGCAGCCATACCCTTTCTGCACGACGCGCTAGACGCCATATTTCAGCAGGACAATGCGCGACCACATGTTGCTGCACGAACACGTGCCTTCTTGTTGTTAGAAGATGTCAAACCGTTGCCCTGAACCGCCCGATAACTGGACTTGTCGCCAATCAAAAATGTGTGGGATATGGTGAAACGATGGGTGCGGCGCTGTGACCCAATGCTAACCACCAACGATGAACTGTGGAGCCAGGTGAATGCAGCATGGATGGCTATACACCAGGATGCCATTTGCGCCTTATACACGTCGATGCCATCACGCATGGAACAAGTTATCAGTGCCCATGGAGGACCCAGTGCCTACTAGGCAACAGGACATGTGCTGAACCTAGGTGACTGAAATGCTAATTGTTTCTGCAGAACATACTAATGAACATCTCCTGTGAATATGAATTTTCTATCTCTAGTCTTTCAAGGTGTTCTGTTTTTTATGAACATGAGTGTAGGTGCAATGAGTATGGTATGAAAATTAGCCTTTCGAAGACTAAAATGATGTCAGTAGGTAAGGAATCCAAGAGAATTAAATATCAGATTGGTGATATAAAGCTGGAACAGGTAGGTAATTTCAAATATTTAGGATGTGTGTTCTCCTAAGATGGTAATATAGTAGGTGAGATTGAATCAGGGTGCAGTAAAGCTAATGCAGTGAGTTCGCAGTTGCAATCAACAGTATTCTGTAAGAAGGAAGTCAGCTCCCGGATGAAACTATCTTTACATCGGTCTGCTTTCAGACCAACTATGCTCTACGGGAGTGAAAGCTGGGTGGATTCAGTATATCTTATTCATAAGTTAGAAGTAACAGACATGAAAGGAGCAAGAATGATTGCGGGTACAAACAGGTGGAAACAATGGCAGGTGGGTACTCAGAATGAGGAGATAAAGGCTAAATTAAGAATGAACTTGATGGATGAAGCTGTATGCATAAACTGGCTTAAGTGGTGGGGACATGTGAGGTGAATGGAGGAGGATAGGTTACCTAGGGGACTAATGGACTCTGTTAATGAGGGTAAGAGAAGTAAAGGGAGACCAAGATGATGATGGTTAGACTGATTTTCTAAGGATTTAAAGATAAGAGGTATAGAACTAAATGAGGCCACAGCACTAGTTGTGAACAGAGGATTATGGCAACGTTTAGTAAATTCACAGAGGTGGGATTCAACACCACCATCTCCTGAATGCAAGCTCACAGCTATCTGACTGTACCCTGACAGACAATATACGATGATTACAAAACAAAAACAAATAAAAATACAGTCACTCCTCGTTATATGCGTTCTCACATTACGCAATTTTGCTATAATGCGATTTAAAAAATGTACGTAGTTTATAAAATATTTTAATATACAAGTTAGGTTGCGGATACACAATCAGCCTGTGTATGATTTTATGACTGAGTGTGTGGTGCTGCAAGGCGGTGTGTAGTCGGTTTCAAAATGAGCACTGAGTAGCTGTGTTGTGTTGTCTCAGTGCTGACTGGCAGCATGTGGTCAGTATTAAGAAAGCATTGAGTTAGTAAGCTGTGCTTTATTGTTCCTAAAAAACATTATGGAGAAAAGAAAAGGTGATCAAAATGCTTCCAAAATCAAAAATCAAATGAAATCAGTAACAGTTGAAGAAAAGCTGGAAGTTATAAAGCAATATGAACACAATAAATGCACTGTGGACTTTGTCAAAACTACAGGAATCTCAGAATCAATCCTGAGAACCATACGAAGTCAAGCCGAAAAAATCGAAGAAAGCTGCAAAATTGTGACCGTAATGATGTAATTTAAGATAACACAAATAAGGGTGCCAATTATGGAGAAAATGGAATGAATGTTGGCCTTATGGATTGATCATACTATACGTTCTATCCCGATATCCACCATGGTTATTCAGGCAAAAGTAAAAGCTCTGTTCAAAGAACTGAAAGCATCCTATCCATACCCTGAAGTGCAATGTTTTGCAGCAAGTGGTGGTTGGTTCGAACATTTCGAAGGACGGCATGGATTCCATAACCTTAAGCTAACAAGGGAGACTGCAGGAGTGGGTGCTGTTGCAGCTGAATATTTTCCTACACAATTACAAGTAGTAATTAAGAAGCATAAATATTTGCTACAAGTGTTCAACCTGGATGAAACAGGCTTGTTCTGGAAACGTATGGCAAGCAGAACATTTCTGTCAATACGAGAAAAGAGGATGCCCGGTTTGAAAGCCTCCAAAGATCGTCTCACTTTGTTGTCAGGAGGAAATGCGTCTGGAGACCGTAAAGCACACACCTGTTGGTTTATCACTCTGAGAACCTACGAGCACTCATGGGCTACTCTAAGCAAGAACTGCCAGTTGTTTGTGCTCAAACAAGAAAGCCTGGATAACAGGCGCTATGTTTGAGTCCTACTTCTCCAATGAAATCTGTCGTAAGCTGTAAGCTTATTGTAAGAAAATAAATGTGCCCTTTAAAATCCTGTTACTTTTGGATAACGTGCCAAGGTATCCTCCGAATATCGCAGATGCTGATTTGTTTCTGCCACCGGAAACATCATCTCTCATTCAACCCATGGATCAGAGTGATAATGCAACCTTCAACAGCTGCAAAACATTCATGCAACTAGTTGAAGATAAGGAAAACGACGTGTCCATGGCAGAGATTGAGCGGGCCACTAAAAGAATGAAATGAGGCAAGGCAGGTGGAATTGACGGGGTCACCATAGAAATGATAATAGCAGCAGGAGCAGTTGTTCTACAGTGGTTGTATAGACTCTTCAGAGTGATATGGAGAGAAAAGGATGTTCCAAAAGAGTTGGCGAAAGGGGTCATTATACCAATTTTCAAGAAAGGAGACAGGAAGCAATGTAAATATTGCAGAGGAATGACACTGATACCTAATACAGCTAAGATCCTTGAAAGAATCTTGGATAAACGAACAGGAGACAGAGTAGAGGGAAAATTGGCAGAACACCAGTTTGGATTCAGAAGAGGCAGGTCCACATTTGACCCAATATTTAAATTGTGTCAAATGATGGAAAGGTATTGTTGGGAATATGGAAAGGACATGGTAGTAATGTTTCTAGATATTGAAAAGACATATGTCAGTGTCCCAAGGAATTTGGTATGGAAAACATTGACAGAGGCACAGACTGGGAATGAAACAATGCAGATGGTAATAGCATTGTATCAAAATTGCGAAAGCTGTGTTAGAACCAAAGTGGGTCAAACCAAATGCTTCAGAGTTGAGACAGGCTTAAGACAGGAAAATCTATTGTCTCCCTTACTCTTCATTATCATCATGGATAGAATTTTACATAATATCAAGGAGAAGATGATGGGTGAGCAAGTAAAGTCTATGCTCTTTGCTGATGACATCGAGGTTTGGGGAGATAATGAAGAGGAAGTACACACACAAGTTGATTTATGGAATAAGGAGATAAGAAATTTTGGAATGAAGATTAGTACTGCAAAAAGCAAGACTTTGGTCATGATTAGAGGTAACAGAAAGTCCAGGGGAGTGATAAAAATAGGAAATGAAGAACCTCTTGAAGTAGTGAAAACATTTTAATACTTGGGCAGTGTGATGTCACAAGATGGAAATTTGGATGGAGACACTGATTTAAGAATACAGCAGTCTGCAAGTCTCTACCAGTGTGTGAGAGACATTGTATGGAATAAAGATGTGCCAATGAAGTGCAAGGAGGTTTTATACTCATCCTATTATAAACCTATACTGACCTATGCTTCAGCAGCTTGGACGTTGACTAAGCAGAACCAAAGATACAAGCAGCTGAAATGAGGTTCTTGAGGAACATGCAGGGAAAGACGAGACGAGATAGAATACGAAATGAGGAAATAAGAAGCAGTGTGGGAGTGTGTAACGTCAAGAAGAGATTGATATAGCAAAGCTAAAATGGTTTGGACACATGATGAGAATGCCAGGAGAGAGAATTCCAAAGAGAACATTCATGGATACAGAGATGGGAAAGAGGCCTAGGGGATGGCCTAGAATGAGATGGAGGAGCTCTGTTGTGGACTGTATTGCAAATAGAGGAGTCGATAGCAATAAAGTACTAGAAGAGGAATCTTTTTTTTTTTTTTCTAGGGGCTTTACGTCGCACCGACACAGATAGGTCTTATGGCGATGATGGGATAGGAAAGGCCTAGGAGTTGGAAGGAAGCGGCCGTGGCCTTAATTAAGGTACAGCCCCAGCATTTGCCTGGTGTGAAAATGGGAAACCACGGAAAACCATTTTCAGGGCTGCCGATAGTGGGATTCGAACCTACTATCTCCCGGATGCAAGCTCACAGCCGCGCGCCTCTACGCGCACGGCCAACTCGCCCGGTAGAAGAGGAATCGTGGAAAGGTCAAGTAAGATGGAGGGCTTTGGTACACTACCCTACGCAGAGAGAATCTGGAAACGGGAATGGATGAAGAAGAAGAGTTGAGGAAACAGATGGAGACATAACTAGTGTCACACAATTTTGGAAGAACTTCACCATAAAGAACGCAGTTAAAAACATTGGACATGCATGGGTAGAAGTTAAAGAATCTTATATGAAGGGAGTTTGGAAGAAGATTTGGTCTCGTAGTGCTAATTCTTTTGATTTTGATCCTGAACCCGAACTTACCAGTTTAACACATGCAAACGTTAACATGGCTAAATCTACTGGATCTGAGGACGTAGACAAGGCAAATGTGGATGAACTCCTCCAGTCCCACTATGCAGAACTCACTACTGAAGACCTTGAATTGGAGAAAGAAACGTGAAGAGGAAGAAGCTCAAATTTGAGAACCTATTGAACAGCTTATAACAAGAAGAAATGGCTGACTTTTAAAATCACATTCATAATGCAATCAATATTATTGAAGAGAATGACCCTAATGAGGACAGAAGTGCTAAACTTGCCAGAGATTTTCAGAATTCCGTATCTTGCTACAAAGAACTCTACAGGGAGAAGAAGAATACTAACTGCCAGCTGAGTCTCGACCACTTCATTAAAAAAAGTAACAATCCTCAATTTGCTGACCCAGGACATTCAAGAGGGAACCAGAGATGGATAATCCAGACTCACCAGACCAAGTCATTTCATCATCAGACTGAAGATTCTCAAAGTTATGTACATACGCAGAGTTTCAGACTGTAGTAACAGCAAAAATAAACAACATGCACTTGTTTAAAACTCATAGGATTTTTTCCTTGAAATAGTCCCTATCTCCTACGTAACCGATAGTATAATACAATCACTTTAGAAGTTTTCATATCCGATGATTACTTCAAATTCATCGTGTTAAGCGAGGGATACCTGTACCGTAAATAATTAGCCTTGATGATGTTCATACAAGTTAACAATAATTCATCACACTTGTCATTGTGGTCATACAATATTTGTTATCAGGAACAATCACTAAAGTAGGACACATCAGCTTCTGCTCTATGCTTTCTGCCATATCACAATTTTGTCTAGCAAATTATTAAAAAAAGAATCAGATTTCATTCTAGCACAGTATGTAGTTTTAACTCACACTTTGCAATCACTGGGAACATTAAAATCTTCAACTAACAGTCTAGATGTAGTAGTTCTGTTCTGGTTAATAGCAACTGGAAAACCACCTGTTCTGATTGCCACTGCATGATCTATAAAGAAAGAAAATACAGCAATAACTTGAACTGAATTACACAAGCAATATGCATACTATTATAATTTTTTTACAATTTGCTTTAAGTTGCACTGACACAGATAGGTCTTATGGCGACGATTGAATAGGAAAGGGCTGGGAGTGGGAAGGAAGGAACCGTGGCCTTAATTAAGGTACAGCCCGAGCATTTGCCTGGTGTGAAAATGGGAAACCACAGAAAACTATCTTCAGCGCTGCCAACAGTGGGGTTCGCACCCAGTATCTCCCAAATACAAGCTGATAGCTACGTGACCTTAACCGCGTGGCCAGTTCTTACTTGTTATACTATTGTGAGAATGCTTTCAGGAAGTGTATGTTACAATATACTGCACATACGGAACTCCATCAGGTGAACATTCCAGTTAAAGATAAGTAAAACAATGAGGAAATAAGGCAAATAACTGTTCAGTAAGAGAAAATGTTCGTATTTTTTCATTAATACATTCCTTGGATAAATAATTCATGATGTACTTTGGCAGAAGAGGAGAATGGCGATATTTGGTATCATCACCCATGGCCAGTAGCGTAGCCAGGATTTCAGTTTGTGGGGGGGGGGGGGCATTCATCCAGAATTTTATTTTGATAGGTGTCCAAACTTCCAAACTTTAGGTGGTGTAGAATACCTAAAAAGGAAATGAGTGTCCTTGGATCCACGTAAGAGTGGCGCATTTGTGCAAATTCCGGAAGCTAATAGTAATCTTCTTCTTCTTCTTCCCCCGTTTTTCCCACATCTGTTGGGTCGCGGGTGTGAACTGTGTCGCACATGTCAATCTGGCCCTGTTTTACGGCCGGATGTCCCTCTCGACGCCAACCCTATATGGAGGGATGTAATCATTGTTGTGTCTTTCTTTGATGGTTGGTAGTATAGTATGTTGTCTGAATATGAAGAGGAAAGTGTTGGGACAATCACCCAGTCCCAGAGCCAGAATAATTAATCAGACGCGATTAAAATCCCCGACCCAGCCGGGAATTGAACCCAAGACTCTCTGAACCGAAGGACTCAACACTGATCATTCACCCAATGAGTCGGACTCCGGAAGCTAATATTAATATACATTATAAACTGACTGAGCAAATGTCATGGGATAGCGGAGCACTGATGTGCAGGTGTGTTGTCTGTGCACCACACGCCCCCTGTGCCAGCGGCAGTTGTATAGGAGACCTTGTGAGCAGTGGCTGTGCATATGACAGGTGTAACATGGAAAGTCGTCGTGAGCTGACACCGTTCGAATGGGGTATAGTGGTCGGTGCCCGACGGATGGGAAGTGCGATTTCGGAAGTGGTGCGGGAATTCGGCTTCACACGATCAACCGTTTCTAGGGTGTATCGTGAATGGTTGAATGCGGGTGTCACCGTCCACAACAGACGAACGACCGGCCGTCCAGCCACCCTCGATGACCGTGACCGGCGACATCTGAGACGGATTGTCAATAGTGACAGACGTGCAACAAGTCATGGCTCAATTCAACACAGGCTGTGCTAGACACGTATCCCAGTGGACAATCCGTAGGAACATGGGTTCTATGGGGTATGGGAGCTGGCGCCACACACGGGTGCCACTGTTAACCCAACGTCATCGGGCACGACGACGCGCATTTGTCGCCAGTCACCAGGGATGGACACTGGAACAATGGCGTAACATGATATGGTCGGACGAATCACGATTTTAATGACACCATGCCAATGGGAGGCACTGTGTATGGCGTAGACCACATGAAGCGTTGGATCCCGCCTGCCTCGAAGATGTGGTCCAGGGCGCTGATGTCTCTATTATGGTCTGGGGTGCATTTTCCTGGTATGGAATGGGCCCCCTAGTTGTTCTGGAAGAGATTTTGCATGATATGCGGTATGTTGAGCCGCTCGGTGACCATCTCCACCCATTTTTGGCCTTCCAGCGCCCAGACGGTTCTGTGGTGTTTCAAGATGATAATACGCCGCCACATCTCTCCCACGTCGCCCGGGAATGGTTCCCGGAACATGCAGCAGAGTTCCAATGACTGCCATGGCCACCCAGGAGCCCCGATATGAACCCTATCGAGCATATCTCGGATGTCCTGGAACGCAATCTCCGTGCCATGGATCCTGCACCCACGAACAGATCAGCATTGGCGGCCGCTCTGCAAATGATTTGGTGTCAGCTGCGTCCAGAGAACTACCAGGGACTTGTCGACTGACTTCCACGGCGTCTCACTGCAGTGTGCAGGGCCAGAGGAGGCCCCACACGCTATTAGGTGACTATCCCATGACATTTGCTAAGTCAGTGTATATAAAATGCTTAATAAAAGTACATTTGTTAAAACTCCTGGGGGGTCTGGATTCCTTGAACGAACCCCCCCCTCCCCAGCTACCTCTGTTACTCCCATCCCAACATAACTGCAGCATTTCATATATTCAGAGTAACAGTGAAATGAATGCAAGAATAAACAGTTTGAGTAAAGATGCAATATTACAATTTATTAAAATTCGTATCCACCTTATTCAATACATTAAAATGTTGTTAAGATGAAATTACAACATATATTTTATGAGAACTAGTTTCTTTTTTTTTTTTTGCTATTTGCTTTACGTCGCACCGACACAGATAGGTCTTATGGCGACGACAGGACAGGAAAGGGCTAGGAGTGGGAAGGAAGCGGCCGTGGCCGTAATTAAGGTACAGCCCCAGCATTTGCCTGGTGTGAAAATGGGAAACCACAGAAAACCATTTCAGGGCTGCCGACAGTGGGGTTCGAACCTACTATCTCCCGAATACTGGACACTGGCCGCACTTAAGCGACTGCAGCTATCGAGCTCGGTAGGGTAGGTTATTAAAATCAATCAAAGGCTTTTATGTTGACAATTGGACTGCAGTGAGAATTGATGGTAGAATGAGTTCTTGGTTCAGGGTACATGCAGGGGTTAGACAAGGCTGTAATCTTTCACCTTTGGTGTTCGTAGTTTACATGGATCATACTACTACTATCCTACTACTATCTCCCGAATACTGGATACTGGCCACACTTAAGAGACTGCAGCTATCGAGCTCGGTGGGAACTAGTTTCAACACCTTATTTTGCGTCATGTATTTCAGCTGATGATGATGCAAAATAAGGCGTTGAAACTAGTTCTGATAAAATATATGTTGTAATTTCATCTTAACAACATTTTAATGTATTTAATAAGGTGGATACGAATTTTACTAAATTGTAATCTTGGTTCAATACGGACGAATTATGAAATTTATCTACTTAACTAAAGATGCAATATTCTGGTTTAGGATAAATATGGTAATGTTATTATAATAATGGTCATCTGATAAGCAATAAAGAAGTGACATTTTATAAAAATAATGCGGCAAAGAAATACACACACTCACACACACGTCGAATACTGGTTTCTCGCACTTCTTGTCCAATGGCTGGATGATGAAGCTAAGTGAATGATGGCCCGACTCGTTATTTCGACATTATAAACAAACCCTAGATGACACAGACTTCGAATCCTACAGCATCTTAAGAAATCGCACAAAGCAGTTAATCAGAAATAAAAAATGTATTATTTCCAGAATTTAGCCAGCAACTTAAATTCTAATCAACTTAGACCTCTGGGAATAGGAAAACAACAACAGAGACAGACAACTCCTGACATTCCACTTTACGAACTGAACGATTACTTAAGTAGAATAAATATTCAACCTACCCCAATTAACTGCACCGACTCACCGCTGTCCCCTCCAGCCAATCCAGCAAAGAGTCACAGTACCACGACAGCGCTTTTGATGGTTACTGAAGACAATAGAAATGCTATGGACAAATGACTGCTCACTATAGTTATCCTTCTTGACTTCAGTAGCGCCTTTGACACTATAGTATTTCCGACTATGATAAAGAAAATGGAACGGCTAAATTTCGACCTGGCTGCGCTTAAGGTTTTCAGTTCTTATCTGAGTAACCATCAACAGCGTGTAACAGTAAACGACAAGGCCTCTAAATGGAAAATGAAACTTAATGTTGCCCCACAGGGCAGTATTCCAGGGCCTCTAATTTTCTGTATTTACATCAATGACAGACATACCATCTGTGACAGGAAATAACACACACCACCTCTATGCTGACGATCTTCAAACATATCGACACTGCAAGACAAGATATTAACAATGACCTCCGACGACTCAGTGTATATGCACAACGAAACTCTCTTATAATAAACTCCACAAAATCTCAGGCAATCATAATTGGATCACGAAAATTGCTGAGCTACTCAAACAACGTTGCAATCCCACTTATCCTACTGAATGGTAACATTATTCCCTACAGTAAAATGGTTAAAAATCTCGGCGTAATGATGAATGAAACAGTTGATTGGTCTGATCACATGAAAGAAATACGTAAAAAGATTTTTGGAGTTCTTCACCCTCTTAAATGGCAGAGGGATGTATTTCCATTTGAGCTACAGGCCAAACTAATACAGACACTAATTCTCCCTATTCTTGATTATTGTGATGTTGTTTCAGTTGACATGACGAGAGAAGAAATATGTAAACTTCAACGAGCACTGAATTCCTGCCTGTGATTTATTTATAATATCGGGTATGATGTTCATATCTCCCCATACTATCAGGCTGTCTCATGGTTGATGTCTGATAAACGTTGGCAGCTACACACTTCAACGATGGAGTTTAGAGTGGTAGCTGAAAGTCAGCCACTGTATATTTATTCTAAATTCATCTTTTTATCATCATTTCACAACTTAAATACACGTTCTAGATTCATTCTTTCTATTCTACTGTACCACACATATAAAATTAATAGATCATTTGTGGTGACTGTCGCCAGATTATGGAATACCCTGCCAGCTCAGGTCAGAGAAATGAGCTTTTTTAAAATCATGATTTATGGTCACCTGCCGAGAATACCTGCTGAGGACAGCTGACTGAATGGTTGAAGTATGAATGTGTGCGTGCTTGAGGATTAGTCATTTTTAAGAGTTTTTAATATTAATTAGTTTTTAAAACATGAATTTAATTAGTAATTTATTTAAATTTATTTTCAATTCTATTAGTTTATGTAGCTTTAACTATTTTAAGTATCTCAGTATTTTATTTAAGATTCTGATTAGTATGTGGTTAAGTGTACGAGGGGGCCTGCAGCCCTAACTTCGCCACTGTACAGAAGGCACTAATAAATAAACAAATACCGAGCTCGATAGCTGCAGTTGCTTAAGTGCGGCCAGTATCCAGTAATTGGGAGATTGTGGGTTCGAGCCCCACTGTCGGCAGCCCTGAAGATGGTTTTCCGTGGTTTCCCATTTTTCACACCAGGCAAATGCCGGGGCTGTACCTTACTTAAGGCCACGGCCGCTTCCTTCCAATTCCTAGGCCTTTCCTATCCCATCGTTGCCGAAAGACATATCTGTGTCAGTGCGACGTAAAGCAAATAGCAAAAAAAACAAATAAATAAATAAATAAATAAATAAATACATAAATATACTGTAGAATGTAAAGCATATGGGTATATATATTTTGTTATTTGGTAAAGAAAATACATATCACAACATATGCTAGGTAGGGTTTACCTTGTCCTATTAGTTTCCCTTGCGGTTAGGGCCACGCAGCTGTGATCTTGATTCCGGGAGATAGTGGATTCGAACCCCACTGTCGGCAGCCCTGAAAATGGTTTCCCGTTATTTCACATTTTCACGCCAAGCAAATGCTGGGGCTGTACCTTAATTATTAAGGCCATGGCCGCTTCCTTCCCACTTCTAGGCCTTTCCTATCCCACCATCATCATAAGACCTATCTGTGTCAGTGCGACGTAAAGCAAATTGTTAATTACTTTCCCTCGCAAGCCTGGGATACAGAATATAGTACCGTTGTATAAAGTTACAGTTTTGTGATGCTAATATTCGTATGTATGATTTTTATTAACATGCCAGAAACCAATGACACGGAGCTGTTGCCATTTCAACACCGTTTTAAGGGCTACCGACCCCAGACGGGATTTGAACCTGCAAACTCGGACTCAGAAGGACAGCGACTCAACCAACTGAGCCACATAAAAAGGAGGCGTTTGTGATTATTGTTATAAATAGATGCAGTTAGTATTTTTACAAAGGTTTTATGAGGAGCATTTATTAAGGCGTACGTTTTTCAACTGTCCTAAATGCACGAGGCCGGACAGAAGAACTAACTGGAAGCTAAAGAGCCTTGCAGGGGTGTCGCTTCCTTCTCTGTTCACTTTTCCAAACCAAACTCCATGGCGTAACAGCCCCAAAGGGCCATCGCCTACCAAGCGGCCACTGTTCAGCCCGGAGGTCTGCAGATTACGAGGTGTAGTGTGCTCAGCACGACGAATCCTCTCTGCTGTTATTCTCGGCTTTCTAGACAGGGGCCGCCATCTCACCATCAGATAGCTCCTCAATTATAAACATGTGGGCTGAGTGTATCTCGAACCAGCCCTCAGATTCAGGTAAAAATCCCTGACCTGGCCGGGAATCGAACCCGGGGCCTCCGGTAAGAGGCAGGCACGCTACCCCCTACACCGCGGGGCCGCCTGGTTACTTTTAGGTCTTCTTATTTTAGAATGTGGCTTAAGGCATCCTGCATTCAATAGGCATGGGATGGGGAAGATACAGCCTTGTTTTGGGTGCAGTAGAGTTGGCCTTTCTAATCTCCCGCAATCGAAATATCTATGACCTGGAAGGTAATCACCTTCATGGGGTGTAGTACCAAAGTGGTTCCTTTTTATAAGAAGACAAATTAAATGAAGATTCTACTTCCTCACAAACGAAGAACAATATTACCAATTTTACAAACAGTTTCAATAATGCAGCCGGTTTATGTTAAGAGTACAGAAGCTATGATTGTACATGGTAACAATCAAAACCATCAATATGTACTGAAGATCCGTCACAGCACTCGGTAGGACTGGCTTTCTTTTCATATCCACCGGGTGAGTTGGTTGTGGAGTTTTATCTCCCGTATGCAGATATCAGACTGTGCCTCTTAAATAGGCTTCTGATAAGTTCACCTGCATGCACCCCAGCGTCAGTGGGTAGGGTCTGACACATCCCACTCTGACGAGTCTAGTGTCAGACCTAAAACGAAACGCTGGTTAATACAGCAAACGCCGGAAAAATCCTATATCTAATTTTTGATCTGATTTTTGCAGTTAGGGGCGCACAGCTGTGTGCTTGCATCTGGGAGATAGTGGGTTCAAACCCCACTGTCGGAAGACCTAAAGATGGTTTTCCATGGTTTCCCATTTTCACACCAGGCAAATGCTGGGGCTGTACCTTAATTAAGGCCACGGCCGCTTCCTTCCCACTCTTAACCCTTTCCTTTTGCATCGTCGCCATAAGACCAACGGTGCGATGTAAAGCAATTTCTAAATAAAAATTAAAAATCTTTTCACAACCCCTTCCAAGGAAAAGTTGTATCCATGCTACTGGCCTGGACATACACCGCCATTTCACCGTCAGATAGCTCATCAATTATAAACACGTGGGCAGAGTGTATCTCAAAACTTTAAAAAAAAATTACTTATATGGCACAAAATGAGGAACTAAGTGCAGCTCACAATCCTGTCACAGTCTTAACAACGCTGCAACTTAAACACAGCACATCTCTCAACCATGGTACAACCCGAGGATTCCTAGGATGTTGTTTCCGGGAACTGATGTGCAAAATCTGACACGATGTTGTAAGCTTGCAACTGCTTCTGGCCGTGGCCCCCGTTATCTCCGTGATCACGTTCCGGCCCCCTCCTGAGTAATCCCTTGCCTAATTGCTCCTTTCCTCATGTCTTGACATTTGTCACACAATCCTACGTGTTTTCCTTTCATTCAAGCAGCACAAATATGTAGAATTGTGTATGGTCCTATTGACCCTTGCTAGTAAATTCTTTGTTGCTACGTTAATTTAACATTTCGGCGTAAGTTTTTAAGTCGTTCATACCGTACGTAAAACAACGGCTGAGCCTCGCTCTAGTTTCAGGAAAAATTTTGGGGGGGCCCAGGGGGGCTACGCCAGTACCCATGGCACATGTAATCTGTGGTGGGATGGAGAACTGGAACTAAGCATTGTGTGTTGTGAAAGTAATTATTGAGTTTGGAAATGTAAATTACTATTTACCCATTATTTGAAAATAATGTATTATAGAGTTTCTTGTTATGTGTACCATTTTATTTTTGGACAGTATCAACATTGCAAGATGCAAGAAGTATTTTGCAGTGAGTTTTGGTATTCAAATTTATGTAACTAGAAAAAAATGTTATTTAGGAAAACCTCAAGAATGGAACTTATGAACTTTATTGTTAACATTGCAAGAGTGATTAAGTGATCTGCATATCAAGACGTAATTTATTAACATTTGAAAAATGTAAGGTGCTTTAGTTTTGAGACATCCTATACCACACGTGCAGTTACAGCTGTTGTAATAGGTGTCGCAATAGGAATAATCAAGAAATTGCTAACTATCTCAATATAACCATATATAGTCATGTAATTTGATTGGCCAAAATAAAAGGGTTTCCTATTGGCAAAATGAACGGCAATCTAGTGGAAATTACATCCTATTGGCTGTTTGTGATCTGGCCATTTCCGGTCTTCTGCCGGCTTCGGGAGTATATGATTCAAGTTCTTGGCGTCATATTCCATCCGACCGGCCTAGCGAGTGCTCGCGCTCGAGGGTTTCCCCTCCGGGGACCTTTCCTCCTTCTTGGTGATATTTCTATTGCCATTTCAATGTTTTCTGATTTCGTTTGATTTAATATAATTCCTTTTGCGTTTTGGTATGTTCTCATTAAAAGTAATTTTCTATGTTTTAATTCAACGTGTCTGAGTTTGCCCTAGATTCCCGTTGTTTGTAATTTTAATTCTTTCAGCTGCATTTTTAATCAACCACCATTGTAATTCTGCGCCTTGAGTATCCTGATTATGTTTTCATTTTGTTTAGTCGATCTGTATCTGTCATTAAGGTCTAGTTAAATATCCTTGGTCTGTGAGTTAAGTATCAGTTGCTATGTTATTTAACTTGTTTCTTGTAAACCTTAATTTGTTTTTTAAATATAGTAGTGCTAGAGGGTGATTTATCGTAAACCTTTTCTCCCCCATAACGTCATACCTTCCCATGGACCTCAATAGGGATCCTGCACCTTCCACAATCCCTTCTTTAGTTGTCATTATTAGGCCTGTAAGTTTTCCTTCGCATCTGCTTTGATTTTGCGTATTTATTATCTACCATCGTATCTCCAAGTTTTTCATGTATAGCCGACGCTTCTGTGTCATTTTACGATTTCCCTTTTCATATTAAGTGTCAGTTTTATTATTATTATTATTATTATTATTATTATTATTATGTGTAGGCATAATTTTCTAAATTACGGTGACAGTGTTATCAGAGCGTGTGTTATGGAAGGAGAAAGGGTTGACGATAATCATTCTCGGCTAACTTTTGTAAAATTATTTTTAAATCCTAATTTTGAATATGTATTCCTAACATGATTCTTTTATAGGTTGTAATTGTTACGTGTGTATTCTTAGTTCCTGTTTTTATTTTTCATGTTTCTTGCTCGAGTTCTACACACCACGTGTTTTTTGTGCCATGATGTGCAGTTTGTGTTGCTGTGTTTCACCTTGTAATTAACAGGTGGAGGAAATGGTGGGTCACTATTTGTAACGAGTTTTTTTGGTTTCGTAGTTAATTTTAATAAGTTCTTGTGCAGCAAGGTTTCGTTTGACCACGTGTTTTCTAAAGTTATATCTTCACATTGCGTTTGCCATGTCTAAATTAAGTCTTCGATGATAAATTTCAATATGTGGTGGTTAACTTACGGTAGTTTCTTCGATACATGTTCCGATTGTAACATCTGTGTAATTCCAGGTTGCTTTAAACTACGTCGTGAAATCGTTCTAAGTACTGTAATTCCGTGTCTGAATTCATGTTTATCTCTCGAACAGCTGAAACTTTGCTTGTTGCTGCTTGTTGTTTTAAGGGGCCTAACATCGAAGGTCATCGGCCCGTGTGTTGAAAACAGCTGAGCGCTTGACCCACTGCGAAGTGTACACACCCTACATCCTAAAGTTACAGCATGTCGTGTTCTGCTTGTTCTTCCCAACTACGTAAATTGTAGTGTGAATTGTTCGAGTGATCATTGTGTTCTGGTTAAATGTTAGCACGGAGTCTTGTTAGTTTTTCTGAAATTCATGTTTCCGTAAATTTTTGGCAATCATTTTGAGGTTAATGTTCGTAAATTTTTGTCTATTTCTTCCAGTGTTTTCTGTTTGCAAATATCGTGTTACAGCAAATTATTATCAAAATTTTTTTGTTTTTTTTGTTTTTTGTTGCCTGTTGTGTTTTATTTGGCAGTATTCCACGTGTGCAATCTTCTAAAATTATTTTTGGTGACGAATTTTAGCTCGGTATGTATTTAAATTTCTGATCACATGGTGTTGTGTTTTGTCTTTTGCTGTATCTGGGTTCGTTTCCGAGTAGGTATGGGACTATTTGGACCGATTCCCAGCCAGTTGCTAAATTTGCCAATCAGATTAGAGGCTACGGGATCTCTGAATCTGAGTGAAAGTTTCCTAGTTTAAGGGTTATGAACTTCATATTGTTGGTGTGTATTGAACTGAAAAGCTCAATAACACAAACTAGGAAACTTATAAATAATGCACAGTAGAGTTTTCCACCTATTCAATACTAAGTTGTATTTACAATATTGTATACAACTTATTTACAATATTGTAAATACAACTTGTATACTTGTACATATTGTAAGTACAACTTATATACTTTTATACAACTTATTTACAATATTGTAAATACAACTTAGTATCGAATAGGTGGAAAACTCTACTGTGCATTATTTGGAAATAGTTTGTGTTATTGAGCTTTTCAATCGTGTAAGTGTCTGTTCCCTTGTCACATATATTTATTTACCTGTGTGCTCCTATACTTGCTAGGAAGGGTCTACGTTGACTGTGATAGTCTTGTAGGGTGAAACGTGCTCACCATATTTATAGACCAGCGTCGCTGAGGCCATTTTGGCAAATTTGATGGGTTACAGATCTGCACTTGTGCTCGTGACATGTTTGAAATTTGGTGTATCTGATATGAGATTCTTGTGTGATCTTTGGCTCAGTATTAGATGGCTCTAGATGGAAAATAATGTCCCTTGTTATTGTAAAAATGATTACTAGGAAGCTCTTCTGCAAATGTTCATTTCGGTATCATCATGCTGAGCTGTTAATTTTGGTTAAATTTGTAATTGGTTTGCAGGTCATCAAGATTTTTTGTTTCTGTTACTTTAAATTAGTCACTAGTGAAATTTTGAAGGTGTCACGATTTGGCTAAGCCCAGTCAGTTAATTTTTTTTTATTGATTTTTTTTTCAATTTTCTTGATGTTAAAATTTCTTTCATTGTTCATGCTGTGTCTTCTAAATTTATTTACTCAGTTTGTCAGAGTATGGGATCTTTTTGGCTGAGTAAGTTTTCAAAATTGGGTCCTACCACTTTTGTACATAATTTTGTGTTTGTCTTGGGTGCCTTGGGTAGTCATATGTGTGTGTGTGTGTGTGCTGAGACTTAGGGATTAAGGTGCTGAGAGGCCATTCCTCTCCTGGGAGTACAGTATAGGCCCTAAGAGTGTGATATATTCAAGGGTACTAGAAGACATGTTTGGTCCTTTTACTTTCTGGGTACTACTTTATGTGTCATTGCATGGGTGTTTGTGTGTGTGTGTATTGTGTTCTTGTGATGTGTGATGGAGTCAGTATGGAGGTCGTTTATGCCTTTTACCATTGGTTGGTTTTGCTAAATAATATGCTGAAAAAAAGTTGTTCTGACTTTACAACAGTAACAGTTTGGAGTTCACTGTGTTCTTTCCTAATAAACTCCTACCCACTAACACATGACAATTCAAAGTGCAGGTCAGCAATAGATAAAATGTGCTATATTTCTAATGAAATAACTATGGCTATTCTAATACCCTGCATGAAGTAAGCACTCTGTAAAGAGAGCCCAACAAATGGGCTCACAATGACTTCTGGACTGTAGACATTAAATTGACATTTACCACTGAGGTGCAGTCATAAGGTGTACCTTGTATCCAAGATGTGATTTGCCAATTCAGGTGGGCACTACAGTAAGGAAGAAACTAGTTTTTTTTTTAATGTCACCCCCCCAACACAAACAGATCTTGGATGTACTTAAAAGCTTAATAATGTAGTGGTAGTTCAACAGATATTACCTGATTTATTGTACTCTCAACTCAAATACAACAAAAACACACTTAATGGTTACATTACTGGGCGAGTTGGCCGTGCGGTTAGGAGCGTGCAGCTGTGAGCTCGCAGCTGGGAGATAGTGGGTTCGAACCCCACTGTTGGCAGCCCTGAAGATGGTTTTCCGTGGTTTCCCATTTTCACACCAGGCAAATGCTGGGGCTGTACCTTAATTAAGGCCACGGCTGCTTCCTTCCCATTCCTAGGCCTTTCCTGTCCCATCTGTGTCGGTGCAACGTACAGCAAAAAAAAAAAAAGTTACATTAGTTCAAAAAGAAGCAGAATGTGCCATAATGGCTTGTGTCTATATATAGGATACTGCCAAACTTAACATCAGAAATACCTAAAACAGACATAAACTTCCTATATCTTGTCCATCCTGCCCCCCTTCATCTGTCAAGATCAACTATCGTCTGTGGAAGTGGAACTAATTTTACTCAGGAAGTGTTTAATAATTCCCCTTGAAGTTTTAACATCCACTGCCCTCACAAGTCCATCACTGCTGGGAAAAGGTTTGGGTCAGGGATTTTAAATTTTAATTCCTATGGCACACAGTGGTCTAAACACCGATTCTAGCTGGCAAAAAATCAATAAAACCGAAGTCAAGAAATCGCTGAAAAAAGTTTGTGAACTCATCCTAGACACCTCAGGTACCTAATATCTGCCCTACATAATGTGCTTGGAGTGTGTAAATGGCGGGGAATGAAGCACAAACATGACAATTTTAAAACTTGGAAAATATTAGCCATTTATATTTTGTTGGGACTAACCAGGTTGTTGAAGAACCCCTTCTTGGAGGTATTTGTTGAGTAAATTCACAAGGATAAGTCCTTCTGCAAGTGCTAAAACGACCGTATCAACCAGTTAACTTCTCCATATTTCAGACTTCACAGTACTCCAATTTTACAGCGTTTTCAGGGCCGGAAACCGAAGTTATAGGTAGTTATGAGTTACTGATTGATTTAATCGATATTATACATTATACTAAAGATTTTACATCAAAAATCAACTGCCACTTCTTGCTCTTTTTTTTGCTGGCGGTATTTGCTTATAAGCAACCCGAAAAAATTTCACCGAACTACCTTTTTCTTATCAGTGTCATTCCACCCTCCCACCCTCTACCCGCAGCACAACACCCACTGTCTGTAACTCATGGCCTACCGCTCTCCAGGCCTTTCTGTACCATGGATCTGACTGTATTTCTTTACATTGAAATTTGTTGTTTAAAGGTAGTTTACGAATCACCACGGATGAACAAAAGTAAGAGGTCAAAGATCGAAAATCCACTATTCAGGAGGCTTTATGGAAAGAGCTGGGCCTGAAAGTTGACAGGGTTGTTCAAGGGACTGGGACCTCGAACACTTGCAATATCTCAAGAAGGTTCGATCGCAATCCAAAAAAGGCAGCGGAAGCAACCGGAGTCAGTGGAGAATTATTCATCAGATTTAATGTTATATTGCAGGTACAACAACAAAACCCAATTAAACTATATTTGGACTTAGTTCCTTCGCTTCATGATATTTATACTCTTCTCTGGGTTTTAGGTTTTGTCCAGTGGTCATCACGTGAACGATGAGGCTTTCAGCGCGTACCCTTTGGACACTGCAAAATTGTACGTGTCCTTATATAATTGGTATCCTATGCCTCCGACCATCCACAAAGTCTTAGGCTAATTCATGGTGCTCAGGCGATCAGATACGCCCTACTGCCAATCGGAAAGCTGTCCGAAGAGGCCCAAGAATCCCTAAACATGGATTACAGGTTCCTCCGGGAGCACCAAACCCAGAAGATCTCCAGAAAGGACACAACAACTGATCTAATACAAAGTCTCCTGTTTTCGTCGGACGTAGTAGTTACAAGGCACCTCATCAAAGCCAAAATGCACTGGAATGAGCTGGCCCCTGAAGTACACGCTTTGCTCGTGTTCGATTAGGACACAGGTGAAGAGGAGGCTTCGGATGAAGAGACTTCCGCAGAAGAGACTTCCAAAGGAGAAGAAGAGGACGTTGAAATGTCAAATACAGATAGTGAACCCAAGGCATGACTCTTAAGTAGTCTTACTAATAAGTAACATAGGGCCAAAGGATCAACATGTGTCCACGCCCCGAACAAATAGCATATTAAAAAAATAAGTAACATGGCGCTAAAAAATCGAAACATTTCAAATATAACATAATATATTCTTATTCCTTTTCAGGTCACCTTCCTCGCCAAACTGGTCTAATTTTTACAATTGTTGATATGTTTTACGTCATGGATTTACATGACCGATTCTTATGAAAATAAAATCATGACATTTGTCAAGGATTCCATACGTTTTTCTTTCTAAATCCTGTTCATAATTTCATTACAGAGTTAACGAGAGCGTAGCGCGCCATTTACCATGAATCCATTCGCGGAATACTAAATTTTGTCTGGCTACCTTAAGTTTTGCGAGTTAGCGGACGCATAGTGGATCAGCTACTCCGTTAATCGAAAATCCTTTAACGGATTCGTAATCAGCGATCTTGAAATCCCCCAAGTGTGAATTTTCATCGGCTTTTGTGAACCCGGAAAGATGGTACGATTTATTGCCGGCTAGAATCAGTGTTTAGACCACTGTGTGGCATGGGGTTTAGGTGTTCGAATCACACCCAAGTTCTCAGCACAGTTAGGATGCTAGATTTAATCCAATAAAATACCAGGTTCGATTCTCGGTCGGGTTGGGGATTTTAATTTTTAATTACTATAGCACAGGGATTGGGAGTCCGAATTGCACACAAGCTCTTAGCACACAGTAAAGAAGTTAGCATGCCAGTCTTCAGTCCAAGGGAGGAGGCTGGGGTTCGATTCCAGGTCAGGTCTGGGATTTTAACTTTCATTCACGTTAAACACCACACATTTACTACTCTGCTATTAAAAAAGATCCCTCAACCAGTCCTCATAAATTAACCTAGTACTCATCTCTGTTCTTTTCCAACCTCTTTTCCAATGATTTATCAGACAAATTAGTATATATTGCTTCAAATTATAGAGATCTGTCAAAAACTATTTCACACCTAGAAACTGCTGATTTAGAAGGTTGAGGAAGATAAAGCTCTTTGTGAGGAGGAGGAGGATAGAGCCCCTTGTGAGGAGGAGAAGGAAAGAGCCCCTTGTGAGGAAGAGGAAGATAGAGCCCCTTCCAGTAGAAGAATTAACTGTAGCCTACGAGAATCAAAACCTTCAACTTGAGCTCAGAAAGCGCATGCTACTTCAGCTGGTGGGTTAAACTTGAGCTTGTAAGGGTAGAGTTAGCCAAGGTGTTGAACTGTATGTTACAAGTTTTAAGCCCCTGAGCTAGCTCTCCAGTGTTAGTTCAATAAACGCAAAGCATTGACATTAGCACCTGAGCCAGCTCCCTAGATTTAGCCCCTTACGAACAATGTATGTCGACTAACTTCTTCTTCAGTAGACATAACAGAGTTCCAAGACCTCAAGGTAGCTCTCCAGACTTAGCCCCCATCAGAGTAACGTATCACCATTAGCCCCCGTACTAATATATTCTAAGTTACAAGCCATGAGACCCCTGAGGAAATTTCAGTTGATGACAATGATGATGTTTGTTTAAACGGGCCTAACATCGAGGTCATCGGCCCAGGCAAATTTCAGTTATGCTGTCTTCTCCATTCGTCCTCCAATACACCAGCCCTCGAGTCAGAAGAGTTAAATTCCTCTACCTAGGCGGGTACCAATCCAGAGATGGTTCGACAGGATAAATAAAAGAGAAGAGCTCTGCAAAAAAAAAGTAAGAGACTAGCTAGTAAGACTAGACTCAGCTAGAGACCCCTTTGTGCAACTGATGCTTTAGTCTTACAAAGCAGCGTTGTGTTCCAAGTCCATAATGCATAGAGTCAAAGCCTGGTCATGTCGGAAATTTCACTCGTTAATTGTAACAGCATGCAAAGTACAGTAATAATAACCTTCCTCACCAGGCTTTTATTACTGGCAGCTGTATTCCAATATATTGCTGACATCGCATTACGAAGTAGCTTCTCTGTATACATCAGCAAATCCCTGAAGCCGTGTGGTGGTCAGTATCCCATATCATAATGTTCTTGGAAGCAAGCAAATATCTTCTTCATATGTTATGATCTCCTAATACTACTTGTCTTAGCAATTCACCTCCAAAACTTCAGGTGGGCCAGCACCCCTGTCACCATACCACACTATACTTGAGAGAAGTGCCTAGTCCGTAAATATGTTGTCTCCATGATGGTAGGCAGCATCTGCTGTGTACAGGAAACTGTGTGTTATCGCAGCAGAAGATTGTTCTCGAGCCAGAAGAGTTAAAATCTCCCACCCAGCCGAACCCTCGTTTCCCTATTCAGAGAAGGTTAAACCCAAAATAATGCCAGACTCAGCTAGAGGTCCTATGGTCGTCAACCCACACTCCCAAGAGGAAAGTGTCTGCGTTCCCAATCTAGTCGCCTATTATGGCAGTGTTCCAACACTCTCCCATCTGCAGAGAGAGAAAATGCCACAGTTATTACATCACTCCACCAAGGACAGGTTGGGAAGGCCAGCCAGTTAGGAGGATGAGGCCGCCGAATTAGCCTAATAGAGCAATGTATACGTATTAGCCATTGGCCCAGCTCTTTAGATGTACTCTCATAAAACGAATGTATAGCTGCCATCTTGTTCAGAATTCCTAGCCCAGTTGCGAGGTAGCCCCCCAGAGTTAGTCCTATATAAGGAATGCACATGTATTAGCTCTTACAGCACCTCCCTAGTCCCATAAGAACAATTTATATTCACTATCTTACCTCAGGAGCCTTAGTGCAGCTCTGCCGAGTTAGTCCCATAAGAGGTGATGCATACACATTATCTCCTGTGACAGCTTGCCCTTTGTAACTACTTTCTGCCAAGATCATCCTATTAAATTTCCTATTAAACCTTCACTGGCAAATATTACTTGCCTTCCCACCCTACAGGTATTGTGATATCCACAGCGTGAGTATCTTTCATTTCCACCTTTGCACTTAATGACACTTAATCCCATTTTTTGAGGGTCAGGACTCTTCTATTTCCTCTCTTGAAGCTGATGACTTAGATGTTAATGCTTCTAAGTTCTGTTTTAGATTTGTTAGTATATTGAGTAATTCAATAGCACAATCTTTTCACAATTTGCTAACTTCAGTAAATACATGCAACAGAATGTGCCATTAAACATTCATCCCTAACAATAAAATTTTCTCCTTGGTCGCAGTAATATTGTAAAACTGGTGGGTCTTTCTTCAATCAGTCATCATTGATCTGCATTTGGGACTGTCACCAATATGCTTAGGATTGGTATTGACATCCCAAGATTTGAAATAAACTACTGTCACAGTGTATGAGTGAACGTAGGAACATCTGGCTTTAAAATACACTCATAATAGTAGCTGCCAGCATCAAGATTCAAAATATTTACTACCGTGCAGTATAGGACTCCAGGACTATGTAGGACATGTCTTAATGCTCTTGGCTACGAAGGTGCATCAGTGAATTCTACAAGTGCATGGTGCAGGAATCATATTGCAAACGTATCAAATCTTAGGTGAAGGATAGAGGCAGAAAAAGAATAAAAATTTAACTGAAATATCTATTTGTAGTGGTTACAAAAAATTTGAGAAGGTATAAATGGGGGCGGTAGCCACAGCAAAAGTAGAAACCAAAATAATTATCTCGCTTAACCAATGAAGGAGGTATTCTTTATCTCTCTAAAATTTGTCTATTTAGTACACATACAATACTTACCAATAAAATGACCCAATTTGGTGAAGACCCTTGTACAAACATATGCATTCCCACCAAGGCCATGCTCCAATGCACCACGCAATGGGAAATCAGTTATATTTGATCCATTCAGTGCTGATGCTTTCTGAATTATGTCATCTGGAGGCCATGGACCTGCATAGCTTGGCATGAGTGTAACAACAGCTTGGTGTAAGAGAAGTAGCTGCATGAGGTCCAAGAAATTATTTTCTGAAACAAATAAAACAAATATATACGGTAAAATCATACAAATTACAAGAGAAACAGAAGCTCATTAACAGTACCCAGGAAACGGGTATAAATTGATGATGACGATGATGATGATGATGATAAAGTAATCTGGCCAATTTCTTTGGAAACCTATCCTATATTAGAGCTATTTTGTGTTTGCCATGAGTTACAACTCAATTATCCGGATGTAAACAGTCTTCCTTTTCTTTGTAATTTAATGCTGACAAAAAATATGAAGATTATGTGTTATAATATTGGTACTGGAATTTTATTTCCAAGGTCAATATAATTGTCCAAGATTGAATAAAGTTTAGACACCCAGCACTCTCCACCCCCACCAACTTCCACTTTAAAATATTTTGGCTGGAAAACATTCTCTGAACACAGGCAAGGGAGCAAGCTGTGAGCAAGTTGAGTTACAGAGGCAGGGAGAAAGAAGTGTGCGAAGCCTATTTTCTTGCTAAATTTAAAATCAGCAAAAAGCCAATTCTTTCTTATCCTTCCTAATGCTGGTCAGCTGTGTCACACCTGGACCACAAGCAGATCAAGTGAAGGGAAGATTCACAGTCACAATTCACGTATGAGAGTGCATCATACCGTCATGTTAATGATTTTTTATCAGTTGAATGAATATAATTGTACTAAAATATTTTAAAGTGCACTCCTGCATTTTGTGTTTCTGATAAAAGAGTTACTAACTGTTTTTAAAACAAAATGAACAGTGTGAAGTTTCTACTGGAGACTGATTTAACTCAACTTTTGCTGAAGGTTTGGTACAAAATAAAACAGTTAGGCCGGCCAAAACCCTCACTGTCCCTAACACAGAGGCAGTCTGTTAGCAGAAAAGAGTACAGTAGACTACCGATAAATCGAGGCTCCGGTTTAACCGGAGGACTTGTTGAAAATAAGCATACATATTTGCAGTGGTATGCCAAGGAAGAGAAGGTAATGTCAAAGGAGAATTTGGACTGGGTGGGAGGAAGGAATGAAAGAGAAAGTCTGCTAGTTGAATTCTGCATCGATCATAATTTAGTCCTTGCGAAAACTTTGATCAAACACCGCAAACAACGGTTGTACACGTGGACAAGACCTAGAGACACAGGAAGATATCAAATAGACTTTATTATGATGAGAAAGAGATTCATAACCATGTGTTGGACTGCAAGACGTTCCCAAGAGCGGACGTGAACTCTGACCACAATGTGGTGGTCATAAAATGTCATCTGAAGTTGAAAGAAATGACTGTGAGGGATTGTTTCAAGGAACATGTTGCACAAGGACTAAATGAAAAGGCTGAAGGAAACACAATACAGGAAGACAATGAGATCAGTTGGGCTGCTGAAGAAAAGTTAGGAAGAAAGATAAGATCAAGTAAGAATCAGTGGATTAACTTGGGAGATATTAGACCGGATTGACTAACGGTGAAAATACAAGAATGAAAAAAATGATGGCAGAAAAGAATACAGACAATTACAGAATGAAGTAGATAGAAAGTGCAGGTTAGCTAAGGAAGAATGGCTGAAAGAGAAGTGCAATGATGTTGAAGGTTGTATGGTTGTGGGAAAGGTAGATGCTGCATACAGGAAAATCAAGGAAACCTTCGGAGAAAGGAAAACTAGATGTATGAATATTAAGAGCTCAGATGGAAAACCACTTTCAGGGAAAGAAGACAAGGCATAAAGATGGCAGGAACATATTCAACAATTGTATCAAGGAAAAGCATTGATTGTTGTCCTCTTGTTGTTGTTAGGTAATTATGTTTTAACTTGTAATGCTTGTAATGTTAAGCTTGTAGTAAGCTCAACCTAAAGTACTGTAAGCCGTAGTGTTAAGTACTGGAAATACATAAGTTGTGTATGAATTTGTACATGATGACACCGGATTTAGAATGTTAAACTAGTAATATTTCTAGTAATATTTTCTTTCCACGGAACTGCTTGTTGTACTCTTGGTGTAGTTGCTCTTGTTGTTGTTGCGTAATTTATGTTTTAAATTTACTTTATTATCACACTACTGTAGGTGATCATTGCCACCAAGATATTTCCCAATTGTGATGTATTTGTTAATAATAATAATAATAATAATAATAATAATAATAATAATAATAATAATAATAATAATAATAATAATAATAATAATAAGTAGGTGATAAGGTTAGGGAACAAGAAGAAACTGTTGATGATGAAATGGGAGACCCAATTTTGAGGTCAGAATTCGACAGAGTCTTGAGAGACCTAAATAGGAACAAGGCACCTGGAATTGATGTTATATCCTCAGAATTACAGACCACCTTAGGAGAAACCAAAAAGGTGAGGTTATTCCATTTAGTGTGTACGATGTATGATACACAAGAAATGTCATCCAATTTTAGATGGAATGTTGTTATACCAATTCCCAAGAAATCATGTGCTGACAAGGGTGAAAACTACTGCAACCATTAGTTTAGTATCTCATGCATGTAAACTTTTAACACGCATTATTTACAGAAGAATGGAAAGACAAGTTGAAGCTGAGTTGGGAGAAGATCAGTTTGGTTTCAGAAGAAATTTAGGAACACGTGAATGCATCCTGAATTTACGTCTGATCTTAGACGATCGAATTAAAAAAGCCAAGACTACATACGTGGCATTTGTAGATCTAGAAAAGGGATTCGATAATACTGATTGGACAAAGCTATTTGAGATTCTCAAGGTGATGGGGATTAGATACTGAGAAAGAAGAATTATCTACAATCTATACAAAAAACAGTCTGCAGTGATAAGAATCGAAGGCTATATAAAAGCAGCAGAAATCCAAAAAGGAGTGAGGCAAGGCTGCAGTTTGTCCCCTCCCCTTTTCAATGCTTACATAGAACAGGCGATAATGAAAATCAAGGAGGAATTTCCAAAAGGAATCACAATCCAAGGAGAGGAAATCAAAAGTCTGAAATTTGCCAAAGATATTGTTATTCAACTACAAGTTTTATGATGCATTGAGTGACATCATAGCCTAGTTTGCAGTGACTTTTTCCTTGATCTTAAATACCAAGTTTTACTGAATTCTGTTCACCTGGTTTCTTGTGTTGTGTGCATGCACGTATAAACAAAAGTGGAAATTTAAAAATTGCATTTTCTACTTATTCCAGACACGACTGACACACAAATATCAATTTTTAAATTTTCTGAGCAAAGAATAGACAAAACTCTTATACTTTTTATATACAGTACATTTACTGGAGTGAAACTTAAAGGTGTATCTTTCTTAACTCAGTGTACAGAGTGAAAAAATATTATCATCATATTACCATTTCCTCTGCAGTGAGCCTAGTTATGGCCTGTTGTTAGGGAAAGCATTAAGCTGGCAGTAGAAGCCAGGCTGGGTCAATGTCACAACCTTGAATGGCAAAGGCAAAGTGTATGATAGTCTAGAGAAGGTTAGTGAACAGTGCAGTGAGAGTGTGTTAGACAAAAGCAGATGACAGTGCAACAGAATAATTATGATTATGATGTTCACTATTGGAGAGAGTACTTTTGGTGGAACAAATTGTTGGCAAAGGTGATCAGCTCACGAAGAATGTGGAACGAAAATTTTGTATGTGGTTGTTTGATTACAAGTCAAAACCTTACAATTTTATACATAAATTCTGTGTCAATGGTTCAGTTATGAGGTACACGGAAGTGGCAGGCCTAAGGATTTTAATGGACGAGAAATTGGATCAAATCTCAAATATAATGTTGCACAGTGCTACAATATTAACATTCAAGTTAGCAAGACACCAAAATCTCTTTCTTTTTACAACTTGCTTTACATCGCACCAACACAGATAGGTCTTATGGCAATGATGGGATAGGAAAGTGCTAGGAGTGGGACGGAAGCGGTCATGGCCTCAATTAAGGTATAGCCCCAGCACATGCCTCGTGTGAAAATGGGAAACCAGGGAAAATCACCTTCAGGGCTGCCGGAATTGGGGTTTGATACCACTATCTCCCAAATGCAAGCTCACAGCTGTGCAACCGTAACTGGACAGCCACTTGCTCGGTCTCCAGAATCTCTATGAGGACAGCAAATAAAGCTGTAAGGAAATAATTCGTTTTTACCCCTATAAAATTACAGTGGTTCAAGAACAAAACAAACTAATCATGCAAAGAGATTGCTGTATAGTGAATGGTTCCAGAGATTGATAAATCAACATGGACTTGCAGTTTTAAATAAAATGTTCTTTATGGATGAGGCATGTTTTCACGTGTCCAGCTATGGGAACCCTCAAAATTAATGTATTTGGTCTTCAGACAATCCCAATGCAATAAGAGAAACACCATTACATTTACAGGAGATCAGTGTGTGGATTGCTCCATCATAAATGTGAATAATGGAAGCTGATCCTCTGACAGTTCCGTGAATTCAGTTGTCTACTTTTCTGAGATAATTTTTCCATTTAATGATCAGCGAATGCAAATGAGACTGAGTCCTGTTTCTTTTCAGCAGGACAATGCTACCAATTGCTTGGACTTTTAAGTGAGTTTTTTGGGGAGGGTGTAATTACAAAAGGATTTTTTAATTTTTTTTTTACAAGTTTCTTTACATCGCACCGACACAGGTCTTATGGCGACGATGGGACAGGAGAGGGATAGGAGTGGGAAGGAAGCATCCGTGGCCTTAATTAAGGTACAGCCCCAGTATTTGCCTGGTGTGAGAATGGGAAACCGTGGAAAACCATCTTCAGGGCTGCCGACAGTGGGGTTCTTGGCTATTTGCTTTACGTCGCACCGACACAGATATGTCTTATGGTGACGATGGGATAGGAAAGGGCTAGGAATGGGAAGGAAGCAGCCGTGGCCTTAATTAAGGTACAGCCCCGGCATTTGCCTGGTGTGCAAATGGGAAACCACGGAAAACCATCTTCAGGGCTGCCGACAGTGGGACTCAAACCCACTATCTCCCGAATACTGGATACTGGCCGCACTTAAGCGACTGCAGCTATCGAGCTCGATGAGAAAAAGAAAAAAAAAAGATTCTAGCCAGCATGGTTCCCTGATTTGACTCCACCAGGTTACTTCTTTTGGGGCGTAACAAAATCTGCAGTATATGAAAATAATTCAAATACAACTTATGAACTCAGACTGAATATTATTAATTATGTACAGTCAATTATACAAGAAACATTAGTGAAAATCTTTCACAATATGTGTAAACGGATTGAACTATACCTTGAACAGCAAGGACAAGATTCCCAGTGTCAGTTATGATTGTGATGAGTACAGAAATTAAGTTTTGTTTTGTTACAAGTGCAAATTCGCACTACCATCATAACTGCTGTTACAAGCACTCCCTCCAGCACAGAGCCGCTACAGAGAATCTTCCCTGGCCCACTGATATTTCAATAAAATGACCCTAAAAACATGATTATAGACAATAAGTAAATATGCTTTATTTGTAATATGAACTATAATTACCTCTAGCAAGGAACTTTTTCAGAAATGACTCCCCAAAAATATATTCTATTAGATGAGATGGAAAACAGTTCAGAGAAGCCAACTCAACAGCTAACTTGATCCAAGGCAGTGCCACATTATCCTAGGAAGAAAGGAAAGTAAGTGATAATGGCATGTATTAGAATACAGTGAGCACTATTTGAACAGTAAGGACCTTCTATAAACATTTCATGATATCCAATACCACTACAGGGTTCTGCACTTCTAGCTCCCTTTATGCATCAGTGGCAGAGTGTAATCTTAAATGATCAAGAACAAAAAGGATATTTTAAGTAAATATAAAACTGGTCCATTGCTCTTCAAACATCAAGTACAACTCAATTCAGACATTGTAGAACAAGTGGTGAGAACATGTTTTTTCATAATAGTAACAACAAAAAATTGTGGAAGGGATATATTAGATAAAAGCAAACCATGTAAGGCTTTTCTCTTGGACCAAAGCTATGTTAAATAATTTTCTTATGTATATGTTTAAATACGTAATCAAACCTAAACTCTTTCCAAATACAGAAAGAAGTAGGTGTACACAAAACTACATGACTTTGACTGTTTCACACTTTATTCTTCGCCCACCCGCCCAGTAAATTGTCCATTTCTACATTTAAAAATAGTACTGTAACGAGTTGTTTCTGGAAGTTTGAAGCAATTATTTGAAGCAAGTATTGAATGCAAAAGAGTTTTACTGATTGAAAATAATAATATTGTTCTAAGCTCCTGGTCAGTACCTGAAACATCCTATACTTGTGGAAATCCCCTATTTATCTGCTAGCTGCGAAGAGGTCATGCGCACACGAGTGTACAACTTTGATTCAGTTTAATGCAATGGCTATGTAGCTGCACAGAGTGGCTCCAGCTATAGTAAAATATAAGAGAGGGAAACCTCTGAAAAGTGGACAGAAGACTATTGTGTTAAATGTATTTAATAAGTATATAGAAATGTATCCTGACCATGCTGCTGACGTGGGGTGTGATGAATTTGCAATTAATTGAGGATAATAATAATAATAATGTTATTATCTTTATGTCCCACTAACTACTTTTATGGTTTTTTTTAAGGATGCCAAGGTGCCAAAATTTAGTCAAACAGGAGTTCTTTTATGTGCCAGTAAATCTACCAATACAAGGTTCACGTATTTGAGCACCTTCAAATACCACTAGACTGAGCCAGGATTGAACCTGCCAAGTTGGGGTCAGAAGGCTAGCGCCTCTATCGTCTGAGCCACTCAGCATGGCAATTAATTTAGGAGGGGTTTCTAGTGATGGAAGTAACAGCAAATCATCCGATCTACAAGAAATCGAACCACTTGCAAGGTTGGATGAATGAAATATCAGTCACGTAACTAAGCCTACTTGTTAATTTTGTTGGCAAATATGTCTTGTAGCAGTGATAATGTATTTTCGTTATCTCAAATATAATCGGACAAAACGGCTACATCCATCAATTTTCATTTATGTTCATATTTATGTAAAAAGCATGTAGACCTCCAGAGTGATATGAAGTGTTTGTTTATCCCTACTTTACTCTTTTGTTAGAAGGAGTTTAGTGATGCTGGCTAACCACCTGAGTATTTTTTTCTCTATGACACTTAGTCCAAGACCAGTCTCTTTCATAGTCAGCCAACATACTGTACTGCACAGGTTGACAGAATGGATGATAGGCTCATTTTCTACAGGTAGCATTAAGTCAGTGTAGGGAAGAGTCCAGAATATTTGTTACAGTATCCATCACAACAATAAACACAAGTGGTGACAGGACCCATGCAACCCAAACTACAAGGCATAATGGGCCCAGTGGACATCTCTTGAGGGCCAGCAATGGGGTGCTGACTAGTGTATGGGAGCTGAGTGATCGCAGGAAGTGGGTTGCCCAGCTGATAATCCCACGAGTATGAGAAAAGACGTGGTGACCGAGTTATATGCAGGCACTACTGCTGGCCATCTGAGAGTCGACAACACTCTGGACTGTGTCCGAAAGCATTACCAACGGGTTCACCTAAGGAACGAGATTCAGAGGACGTGCCAGATGTGCGACACCTGTGCTGTGAGCCAATGCCCATGTACTAGAAGTAGCAGTCAGATGAAGCAAAGCAACACTGGAGCACCTACTGAGAGGATAACCTTCGACACTGCTGGGCCATTTCCCGAACCAAACACAGGAAATCACTATCCCTGACCGTGGACTACTTCACCAAATGGCCAGGGTTCTATGCAATCCCCAACCAAGAGGCATCGGCATTAGCCGATGTCTTGGTGAAGAACCTCTTCTGCCGCTTAGGTGTACTGAGGGAACTGCACAGCAACCAGGGCAGGAATTTCAAGACAAGGCTGATGCAAGAGGTTCTACTACGTCTGGGATTTTGGAAGACCCATACGACACCTCTCCATGCACAGTCAGACAGCAAGGTAAAGCATTTTGTAAAGACCATTGAGGAGCAACTAAGCAAGGTGATTTCAGCTTACTAAAGGGACTAGGATGAGAGGGTCCTATTCTTCTTTATGGCCTATCGAGCTTCCACCCACGAGACGACTGGCATGACATTGCCAACAGGGTCTTCAGGAGGGATTTATGTCTGTCATGTGACCCAATGAAAGGAACAGCCACAAATGGACTACATG
Source organism: Anabrus simplex (assembly GCF_040414725.1). NCBI lineage: Eukaryota > Metazoa > Arthropoda > Insecta > Orthoptera > Tettigoniidae > Anabrus > Anabrus simplex. The sequence continues at coordinate 530,427,363 of NC_090266.1, forward strand.
TGCGAGTTGCTGGACTAGTTCAGCGATATCCACGACTATTCCCGACAACATCTAAGTGCAGCCAGAGACAGGATGAAGGCCTGCTATGACCTGTAGGCAAACTCTGCAGGCTTCCAGGAAGGGAACTAGGTTTGGTTGTGCCGAACTGTGCCGACAAGAGGAAAATCACAGAGGTTACAGTTACCATGGGAAGATTAACAATGTTGTTCACAGGACCCAGCTGCCCTCCTAAGGGAAGATGATGATTGTCCATTTGGATCATCTGGCCCCGTATTGTGGAGCAGCTTGGGACAGGCAACCTTAATGGGGGCGATGTCATGGGATGTTCACCATTTTCATTTAGAAGTGGAATGGGACAGTTAGTTTAGCCCTATTTGCGAGCCAAACTATTGACTGCTGCTTGCACTGTCCATCACTCAGGAAGGATGAGCCAGAAGTGGTAATTCTGGCTCTCTCTCTCTGATGTCATCCTAGAAGCCACCAGAGGACTGAACCGTGAGTGTTCCAGATGTATCCACCTTCAGGAATAATCTTGAGCCGCTAAGTTCACCTATATAAGACAGACAGGCGGTAAGGTAGCAGTCTGTTGGAGTGTAAGACTGGCGAACAAGTGCCAGTGGCTTGTGTTGATAGACAGTACATGATGTCCATAATTGTGAAACAATGCAACTGGGATGACTGTGTACTGTAAGTGTGTACGTAGCAGTACTAGAATAAATCAGCCTTATAGAGCTAACACTACCAGTGGTGTTTTTATTTATCACCCTGTTGGCTCGGCATGTTACAGTATTATGTATACAAATTTTGGCTTCTTCAAGGGCTTCCTCAGTACAATTCTTTAGATATTTTTAAAACTGGCTTTACATTGGACCGACACAGATAGGTCTTATGCCAACATTAGGATATTCAAGTTTAAAAACTTCACTTTTAAATCTGTATTGAACTGAGAATATAAGAGGGACAAAATAGTAGGGTCCAACTATTCAATACAAAACAATGCTATAAGATTAATTATAACATTTAATTATTAATGGGACCGGTTTCGATGTGTGTTCTGCGTCATCTTCAGCCATGAACTTTAAAAGCAGACAATAACATATTTAAACTTACAAAACAATGCACAATACATATGATTGTGCAATAATCTTATGAATGATTGGTTGAAATTGATATGATTAAAACATGATCTGGAAACATTCCTTATAACACTAGCTTAAATTTTCCTAAAAATATAGCAACATTTCCTTTTAAAATATGTATAGCCTTATATGTTACTGAGTGAAAGCCCTCTTGATGAAATTTCACCGAGTCTTGAATTGTGAAAATAAAGGTTACGAAGAATATTACGAACTTCAGTCAAAATCCATTTTCAAAGCACTGAGTGAAATATGCTACGAGAGGAACAGACAGTTATGTTTATGTTTTGTAAATCTAGAGAAGGCCTATGACAGAGTACCAATGGACAAGATGTTCTTACATGTGATAAATTTCATCTTCAGTTCCATATTGTCTTAAATATAGTTAAAATTCTCAGCGAAGAATTTACATATATTTGTCCACCTATTCACTGGAGTAAAATATACACCAATTAAATTAAATTGCTTGTACAAACATGATGTGTAAAGGACATGTTTCAACCTGTGTTAAGGTCATCTTCAGCTTATGATACAGAAGATAAGACATACACATAAAAAACTGTACGTACATATGAATAAAACTAATGTGAAAGAATTTTTTCAGTATACACTGAAGAAAGTTTAAAACATTTAAAATAGTTTTACAATCTTGATGTGATTAATATTGGCGATGATTTGACAAGAAATAACCCTCCCAAGTTGAAAAAAAAAAAGTGGTTGGGTGGAGGAGTATCATGGTATCAGTAGACTATTTACAATAGAAATGTCTCATGTGATCAATTATCAATGTTGGAACAGAGTGTAAATTTTTTTTTTGCTAGTGGCTTTACGTCGCACCGACACAGATAGGTCTTATGGCGACGTTGAGATAGGAAAGGCCTAGGAGTTGGAAGGCCGTAATTAAGGTACAGCCCCAGCATTTGCCTGGTGTGAAAATGGGAATCTATGGAAAACCATCTTCAGGGATGTCGACAGTGGGATTCGAACCCACTATCTCCCGGATGCAAGCTCACAGCCGTGCGCCTCTAACCGCACGACCAACTCGCCCAGTAGTGTAAAATTTAAATTCTGTTTTTCTTCAATGAGGATTAAATATGATGAGCATGTATCTGAAGAGAAAACAAAAATACCAAATGTGAGAACGAGAAAACTTGAAGAAAATGAGCGAATAAATAAAATGCTGTAACATGTACCCTCTCCCCACGCCCTGTCGGGTAAGGTATTCAGGTCGGGTTGAAGGTGACCTTAGCACTGACTGGAGACTTTGTGACCACCACTTAATGCCCAATTTCTGGAAATCTATATTAATGGAGATGCCCACTCGTGATGAATGTCTCTGAACCACCTTCAAACGGTAACAATTAGCAAACCAACGACACCACTTGGCATCATTGTTAGTAATGATAAGTAAATTTCACAGCCTTTTATTTGAAATATTAAAACAGAGGAAGAAATAGCAGGTATCGATTGGTATCGATTATTATCGAAATGTAAATTGAGTGTCACGGAAATAACGAGATAATTGCAGCATTGTTTTCCTGTTCAAAATTGAAACTAGTGAAGAGTAGAAAGCCGAGCGATCGTTTAGGTTATGGGGCGCATGTCAAAAACTGCGCACGAAAGGGCTCAGCAATATGCAAAGGATGGTTTATATGCCACAGATTCAGCGACAGTGGTTTGCAAGTATTGTAACTGCCAAGTTGGGTGGGAAAAAAAAGATAGCATTGTGAAACATGTTAAATCTGAAAAACACGTGGGTACGCGAAGCGATAACAAAAGTTCAACCCTTGCTGCTAGTATGTCCCAAAGAAGGCAATCTTCTGTGCCTACACAGTTAATTGTAAATGACAAAAAATTTCCAGAGATAACTTCTCAAAACGCACAGTTGAAATATTTGTCAAAGCAAATATACCTCTAGAAAAGCTGGAAAGCAAAGAGCTAAGAGCCTGGATTACTGAGTTTTCAAATGAAGAACTGCCATGTGTGAGAACTCTACGTGAAGTATATTTACCGGGTAAGTTTCAATTTCATTGATCGGGTACAGTTTAGGTATTACAAAATCAAAACAACGCGCAAAATTGAAGGATACCGAATTTGAGTGCGATTTTCATATCGAACTATCTTACCTGTACCCAATTGATCCAGTAATTTTAAATTATTTTGTTATAATTTGAGGTCTTTCTTCCTTTCTAGAAGTTGCATCTGACCACCAGAAAAGAACAGCAGAGGCTCTAGTGGGGAAGAACATCAACATACTCTGTGATGAAACTACAGACAGAATGGGCCATTGTGCTTTTATCATCATATTCCAAGTCCCAGCTGGATCGAAGAGAGAGCTGCACGTTATTTCTATGAACTATCTTGATGCAGGAAATGCTACAAACTGCTCTTGTGCTGTTTTAGAAGCTCTGCGCACTTATAGTGTACCATATAATGCAGGTAAAGTGTTTGTTAGTGACAGTGCCCCATACATTACCCGGTGTTATGAAACATTAAGTGTGGTCATAGGGGATCATTTAATACATGTACAGTGCTGGGCACATAAGATCAGTTTGGTTGACAATAGTTGGGTCGCAGTAATGACAGATTTAAATCATGTGGTTGTGATGGTAAAGTCTGCATTTTTGAACACAAGAAAGCAAAAATATAATTATTTACAATTCTTAACATCAAAGTATGATGCTTCAAAGGAAGCAAAGCTTTTTCCTGCACCTGTCATAACCTGATGGTTTCAGACTGTCTTCTATTTGAGTGCTTACTTTACTGATGTTGTTACATTTTTCAAGATGTCTGACATGAAAGACATCAACAACTGTGGTATTAAGTACCTGACTGATCTGAGTGACCGAGAAGTGAATAGGCTTCACTCCCACATGGTTTTTGTCACAGAACATGCAGCTAGATTGGTTGACCTTACTGACCTTGAAGGGTCTCTGTATCCTACATCTCATCTCCTTTACCCCAAACTGCATAACATTGATGCCAGTTTTACCTTCGTTTGTGAGGGGAATTTTCCTGTGGCAACTAATGATGCTTTGATTAAGCTCACTCCTCTACAGCAGGCTGCATGTAGAGACACATTTGTCAAAGCTGCTCATTCTTCACAGTGCAAGCTAGCCACACTGAAAGATAAAGACCCCAACTATAAGCATTCTGTGTCAATTTCTCAAGCTTTGTATCCAAAAAATATAATTTTGAATAGCACTGATAAATTAGATGAACTTGAGAAATTGTTTGGAGTAACAGATCTCTCATGAAATGATATCTGGTCTGGTTACTGTTCTCTGAAACATGCAATTCAAACTCAGATGAAAGAAAGTGAAAATGTGATGTCATGCTTGCATTAACTGCAGTTCAGACAGAGTTCAGCATATTTGCTATATACTGTCTTGAGTTGTTGTGGACCCCAACGAACAATATAGATAGCGAGCGTGTGTTGTCTCATTACAACACAGTGGTTACAGACAGACAGTGCAGTTTGAAAAAAAGCAATGCCGAATTACTGACAATGCTTTTGTTTAAACAATGAATTTGTATTGTGTGTGAACCAAGGACAATAATTGCACTTCACAAACTTGGAATCTTTAAAATTAATAATACCATGCGATTATTTTAACTTTGTAAATAGATGCTAGTTTTGGAAAAAATAGATGCTAATTTTGAAACAAATAGATGCTAATTTTTCAGGTCCCTACTTATATCTCAAAAACTGAAGATGTTACAGGCATGAAAATTTGTATTTGGAATTTTCTTTCAAAGTAAAGAAACACATAATCTTTCGTCTTTGGAAAATCCAGTTAAGGGGGGTGAATTAATTGAAAAATTAGTTGAATTCTTTGTATGAGGATACTTATATCTCAAAAGCTAAAGATGTTACACGTGTGAAAAAAAGTATTTAGAATCTCCTTTAAAAATAAAGAAACACGCATTTTTTTGGAGGGGGGAATCAATTTAACGGGGTGGGGTGAAAAAGGATTTGAATTCTTTTTATGAGGATACTTATATCTCAAAAACTAAAGATGTTAAAGACATGAAAACTGGTATTTGGAATCTCCTTTAAAAATAAAGAAACACACACTTTTGGGGAGGGGAATCAAATTAATGGGTAGGAAGGGGGCAGTATAAAAGGAGTTGAATTATGTTTATGAGGATACTTATGTCTCAAAAACTGAAGATGTTACAGATGTGAAAATTAGTATTTGGAATCTCCTTTAAAAATAAAGAAACATGCATTTGTTTTCTTCAGTAAAATCTACGTAAGGGGTGAGGGGTTGAAAATAAGTAAACAAGGAGTTGAAATATGTTCATCAGGGTACTTTATCTTAAAAACTGAAGCCTTTACAGATGTGAAAGTTGGTATTTTGAATTTCCTTTCATATTAAAGAAACACATATTTATTTTGTTTTTGGAAAGTCCACTTAAGGTGGGAGAGGGGTGGAAAGAAGTGAAGAAGAAGAAGTTGAATTATTCCTATGAGTACTGTATATATTTATCTCAAAAACCGAAGGTGTTACAGACATACAGACATGAAAACTAGTATTTGGAATGTCCTTTAAAAATGAAGAAACACGTATTTTGTTGTTTACGGAAAATCCAGTTAAGGGGCTGAAAGGAATTAGAAAAGCAGTTGAATTTTTAAAATGAGTACTGGTATACCTACATTATATGTCAAAAACTTAACATGTTAGAGACAAGAAACTTGGTATTTGGAAAGTCCTTTAAAAATGCAGGAACATGTACCTTTTTGTTTTCGGAGAAGGCACTTAACGTGGGTGTGTGTGTGTGTGTGCGCGTGTGTGAAAAGAAGTGAAAAATAGTTGAATTATTTTTTATGAGGATACTTATATCTTAAAAACTGAATATGTTACAGACGTGAAAATTGGTATTTGGTATCTCCTTTAAAAATGAAGGAACATGTATTTTTTGTTTTTGGAAATACACTTAAATGGAGGTTGGGGTGGGGGAAGGACTGATCAAGGGGTTGAATTGTTTTTAATGGCGATACTTATGTATATCTCAAAAACTGAAGATGTTACAGATGTGGGAATAGAGGGGTGTATTTATGTATTTATTTTTTCGACTTGGGAGAAGACTGTTTCTCACATGTACAGTCCTATGTCGGTCGCATGGTCGCCTTAGCCCCAAAAGGTAATACCGCAAACATGGTTTACAAAGAATTTCTAGGATAAATTAAACTCAATTTTTGGGCGAGTTTTTATACTTAACGAATTTTCAGATGTCTTAGTACAATGCCGAGGAACGATTACCTTGATCACATTATGAAATCCACGCGAGCGAAGCCGTGGGCAATTGCTAGTTTATATATATAAAATAACACGTCCTGACTGACTGAATGATTCATCATCGGCGAGCCAAAACCACTGGACATAAAGAAATGAAATTTTGGGGATACATTTATACTAGGGTGTAGGTGCTCACTAAGGGAGGATTTTTGGATATTCCGGCACTAAGGGGATGAAAAGGGGGGTGAATATTTAAAATGAGGATATCTATATCTCAAAAACTGAAAGTTTACAGACAAAAAAATTGGTATTTGGATTCTCCTTTAAAAATAAAGAAACATATTTTTTTGTTTTCAGAAAATCCCATTAACGTGGGTAAAAAATGGGGGAAAAGGGGTTGAACACCTTTTATGAGGAGACTTATATCTCAAAAACTGAAGATGTTACAGACATGAAAATTGGCATTTGGAATCTCCTTTGAAAATAAAGAAACACGTATTTTTGTGTTTTGGGATAATCCGACGAAGAGGGAGTTAACAGGAGTGACAAACGGGGTGAATTTTTAAAAAGACTATATCTGCAAATTATCTCAGACACGTAACATATTACTGATTTGAAAACTGGTATTTGTATTTTCCTGTAAAAGTAAAGAAACATAAATAATTTTTTTTTGGAAAATCCACTTAAGGGGGACTTAAAAAGAGGGTGAATTTTTAAAATCAGCCTATCTACAGTATATCTAAAAAACTAAACATGTTGCAGATGTGAAAACTTGTACGGTATTTGGAATCTCCTTTAAAAAAGGAAACACGTATTCTTGTTTTCGGAAATCCCTTAACGGGGAGGGGGGGCATGAAAGAACTAAAAATTAGTTTAATTATTTGTATGAATATATACAATATATACCCAAAAATCTAAAGATGTTACAAACGTGAAAACTGGTATTTGGAATCTCCTTTGAAAATAAAGAAACACACATTTAGGGGGGAATCAGCTTGGTAGGAGGGGGGATGAAAATACTAAAACGCATACGTTATTTCACTTGAAGGAGAGGAAACACAAGGGTAACGAGTGCAACAAGATGTTTAGTAAGTCTAGACCTGAAAGATGCCTGTTAACCCACTCGAGTGAAAGGCCATACTAAGGCAATCAACACAAAGAGCTTTGAACTACTTATTACTGGTAGTCCTCAAGGATTGCTGCCAGTGTGTTTATGCTGATCAAATTCTTGTAGATATTGCTATCCTGTACACAGACGAAGAATACACCCATGGTACCAGTTCACTGCATTTAATATTTAGCAATTCTGAGAAGTATTCTTCCCATCTTTTCACTATGTCATCCCTTTGCGTCAATATCTGCCCTGCCCTGCTCCAGTTTTTACAAATTTTGTATCTTCCCTATTTCATAAGCTGTTCTTCACCAAACCATACAAAACCCTTTTACTTCCCACCAAGGAGTCTGCTTTTCCTTTTTCCTCTCTGATAGTCTTCCACAGATGTTTATTGCACACTTTACAAAACCATTTCTGAAACATGTCCATTCCTCTTCCACACTGTTCACGTCATCTTTTTGGGAATTTCTTTCTTCAAATCCTCTTGAAACTTTTCCCTTATTTCTTTCTCTTTTAACTTCCATCCCTTTATTTTTCTTCCCTTTTTTTTTTTTTAATAGCCAATGGCCGTAGCCATGTTGAAACACCGGATCCCGTGAGATCTCCGAAGTTAAGCAACATTGGGCGTGGTCAGGAGTTGGATGGGTTGCCACGCGCTGTTGGTGGGTGGTAAGGGAATGGAGGAGCGGAAAGGAACTGGCCACCCCACCGCACGTAAACTCCGGCTCAGGAACACCTCTACGGAGGTTCGGACCTGCCTTCGGGCAGAATAACCCTTACCTACCTACCTTTTTTATATTAACTTCATTATTTTACCAAGTCTTAATTTGGCTACCACCACTTTATGGTCTCCTTCGAAATCTGCTTTGGCATTGCTGTCACATTTACGTTTCTCCTTATCCACCAGAATAAGATCAATCATTGTCTTTGTCTTTCTATTTCTCCAACCATATCTAGTTATTTTTTGTGAGTTCTTTTTTCTAAGCCATATATTGCTAGAGTCCTGCACGGATGCAGATACCCGCAAAGTTAGTGTCTTGGGGGATACAAACTGTATAACAGTGTGGATAATTTTGCTGATAATTTTGAAATAATGACGTTTATTGGTTTTCACTCAGATATACTCTTGTTTTTGCTTGTGGTTAGGCGACCCTTGACATTGGTATGGGAGAATAGTGATATATAAAGAGCCTTGACATTATGAAGCCGTAAATCTCACCTAAGCCTAACTGCCTCCTGCCTACAATTAATGGAAGAAAAAAAGGTCAATACGTCGGTAGCTGTCACAAAAGAAAATCCCTCATAAACCTGTGACTGGAGTACTGGTGCCAGGTGTCAGGCCTATTGTATTATGTTGACACCACTATCCGTTTCAATACCTTGGGTGTAATATACTGTAGTTAAATATTTATATTATCTGCAGATAACCATTTTGCAGATGTTGATAACCATTCGCGAATGCAGATGAAGGAAGAGCGGATGTGGAGTGGATATTATTTTGTATATCTGCGCTGGGCTCTACGTATTGCCAACAATTATTCCATTCCTTAAAAAAAAATCTACTACTTATTCTCCTTCTTCATCTTGGTTTCCATAACTATAGGGGCCAATTATCTCTTCTTTTCCCTGTCTGTTCCAACACATGCATTCATGTCTCCCATTATTATAACCTCTTTGTCTTCAATACAACTTCCAGTTCTTCTAGAAACTCTTTTAAACATTCACCTGCATTCCCTGATTGGGGTGCATAAACCTGTATAAAATACTTGATTCCACTCTCAAGTCCAAGTCTAACTTTAAATATCCTGTCATTGATCTGATCAATTTTGTCCACATATTGCGCTAGGTCTTCTCTCAATATAACACAATTTGTTGCCATCTTTCCTCCACTCCAATATAATCTATACCCTTTCTTCAATTCTTTTTTGACCTTTCCCCTTCCATTTTGTCTCACTCATTCCCATCATTGCTATGTCTTTCTTCTCCATATACTCTATCAGTTCTTCTACCTTGTCATTCAAACTCATGACATTGATGATACCAATTCCTGTGATGTCTGGTAGCCCACTTCTCACAGTTCCCCCCAGAGCATCGGGAACTGCGCGTCACTTCAAGGTGACGCCCTAGCTTTCTCCGAGGCCTCGATTCACTCACACTAATTTCTTAGGCTGTTTGTACGATGGGTTCGCCACTTCCAAAGGCATTTTATTACCTTCTGCCAGGTTCAAATCAGACCGCCCCTAACATGGAGTCAGATGCCTTTTGTAGCCGCTCCCCTTGAGTACAGACGCTACGGGTTTGCCCCTTCCGCCATCTCCATTGTACAAAAGGTTAAACAAGAAGGAGTCCACCTTTTCAATACAATTGATATTCAAAAAGAATATATTATAAAATCTTTTAACATTTCAGTATATGTTTTGACCCAGTGAAGCAAGGTGCAATAAAGGTAATGCACGTTGCAGTTGCTATCAACAGTATTCTGTAGAAGGAAGTCAGCCCCAGGGACAAAACTATCTATATATCGATCTGCTTTCAGGCCAACTTTGCTTTACAGGAGTTAGGTAGGATAAGCCTATCTTATTCATGTAATGAAAAAAGTTCAATTTGTTGAGTAGTGTAAATGGTGGTACTTAACACGTGTTTGTCATTTACTATAATTAACAATCAACCATAATCTTGCGTGTCACCATTTCTTAAATATTTTTGACAAATGCATCAATTTTGCAGTCAGCATAAAAATATGCAAACAAGGGTTTGTCTGTATTATTCTGATGAGTTTCTCTAGTAGTGAACAAAACAATCCTAACTCTCATACACCAACAGACAGAGAATAATCACTTACCTGTTGGATCAGCAATTTGTGCTTAAGAATTATGTATTTGATGGAAGTCCAGTCCACAGGTTCATAGTTTGCTTTTGAATATCCTGTCACCACACTGAATAAAACTGAGGGCCGGCTATTTATAAAAGCTTCTGGGTTCTGCATAATTTTCTCTCCAATGTAATCAAGTAGATCTGTATCTACATGGCCCTAGTGAAAAACAACAGTTTTGTATTAAAAAAGCAAATTCCTTTCAAAATGTCATTTGTAAATAACAATAATAAAAATATAAAACCAAGAATATCAGAATGAACAATTTAACCCACTGGGTTCTAACGACCCGTACAAACTTCTCTTTTTTAAATATTTTTATATATATTTTTTATGGTGTCATCAGCCCTTGGACCAGTCTGATGCAATTCTCCAATCCATCTCACCTAACTCTATCCCATCCCACTCTTCCAATTAATCTACAAATTAACTTTCCTACGACAGAACTCCCAGTTCTGCAGATTCGTCTTGCCTGCCTCTTGAGCAAACCAGCTCTCCGTTCTCATCTATCATCATGCAAACATCCAAGCATGTCACTGCCGACCGACCGACCGACCGACCGACCGACCAAATCTCTCCTTTCAGTCAAATATTGCCAAACCTTTCTCTTCTCATCTACTTGGTTCAATATCTTTTCACTTAATCCATCAAATTTTGAAAAGGTCTAATATATAGTTTCACAGTATGATATGTTTATTTCTTTTGCTGTTAACTTGGCATATATTGTTCTTATCTCTTTCGGTTACATGCACAGAACTAACTATGCATTCCATGGCCTAAAAATGGCAAGATCCTTAAAGGAAGGAGGTATTGATGTATTTAATTGCTCATTGTCTAATTTGAGATATCTCCATATCTTATGTGCTAATGTACTGTAGTATGTGCTTTTTTAAAACTTTTCTTATGCTCATTTGATTCTTTCTTTATTTTTGCCTTGTGTTCGGTCTTGTAAATGCAGAAAATTGGTGATTCTTTCTTTATTTTTGCCTTGTGTTCGGTCTTGTAAATGCAGAAAAATGGTATTCATCTCCATCATGAAAATGAAAACCAACAACCTGTTTTCCAGTCATTGACCGGGTCAGGGATGTAATGAATGAAACATATATAGGCTGTTATTACAATGGGGTCGCCACTCCCAAGGTGATTTATTAATGAGTGATAAACGCTATGAAATGATAATGGAGGGTGTTGCTGGAATGAAAGATGACAGGGAAAACCGGAGTACCCGGAGAAAAACCTGTCCCGCCTCCGCTTTGTCCAGCACAAATCTCACATGGAGCGTCCAGGATTTGAACCACGGTATCCAGCGGTGAGAGGCCGACGCGCTGCCGTCTGAGCCATGGAGGCTCCAGCATCTCATCATCAACATCAATAATTTCCTTCGTCCAGCTCCAGCTGGGTTGGGATGTTTATAGCACCTCACCATCTTCCTCTAACCAACACCACCATTGTTCCTCTTTAACTGCGTTCAAATCCAGGTTTCCTCTAATTACAGTGTTCTTAATCATTTTCAATGACCTTAGTCAGGGTCTCCCTCCTCCTACCTGGGTCTCCAGTAATGCTTCGGCACCCTTCCCTCTTCCACCCTCATGACATGTCAAAACCATACAAGTCTATCCCTCACCATTCTGTTGAAAAGCTTTCCCACTCTGATTTACTTCCTGATATCCTCATTTCTTACTCTGTGCTTTGTCTTTCCTATCTACTTCTTAAAAATTTCATTACACTGGCTTGGATTTTATTCTCCTATCTATTTGTCAGTGTCCAGGTCTCTGCTGCATATATCACGCATTAGGCAGTAGTGCATCTTATACAACACCTCTTTGCACTTCATCGTACTTCCTTCTTACACACAAGGTTTCTCACACTCTGAGAGAATGCATTTCCCTGTTGAATCCTTTTACTAATTTCCATGTCAAGCCCTGCCATCCAGCATCAGTTCACTTATCACGTACTTGAAGCTCTCCACAATTTCAAGGTTTTGTCCCTTTATTTCCGTAATTTATTTCCCTTCCCTTTCTCCTCTCATCTACACCACTGTCTTACTCATCTCCACACTGATTTTCATTCCATACATTTCAATAATCTCACTCAGCATGTTGAGTTGCCCTTGTACTTCCTCTCTGTTTGCTCCCCATGCCACGCTTGCAAACAGCATTACCATAAGCTATCTGTCCCCACATTTTAACTTTGTCTCCACGATTTCATCCATAACAATTATGAATACCAGTGGTGACAGCACACTTCCTTGTCTTAGTCCAGTTTCATTCCAAAACCACTCTCTCCTCTCTGCATGTGCCTGGACAGTGCTATAACAACTATTGTACATTGCTTGCACACATCCCATTGTTTGTTTTCCAAATACTGTATTTTCTGTTGCATCACATTCCATACCTTTGCACTACTGTATTATCAATATTTTTCCATTAATTGTGTCTCATACTAAAAATGGGGTCTAGTGTTGATCATCCATTTCAAAAGCCATATTGTTCTTCTTGTAACTCCTTTCCTCTCATTCTCTTTTCTGGTACCCCTTTCAAATATTTTTGCTACATGAGATATGAGTGTGATACCTCGATAATTATCACATATCTTCTTGTCCCCCCCCCCCCCCACTTCTCAAACTCCTTTACTCCAGTAATTTGGTACCAATTTTTCTTTTCAAATATACAGCTGCTGTTGTTTCCACGCACAATTCATCATCCAATCCTACCGCTTATCCCACTTTCATTCGTTTGTGATTTCACTCCCAGATTCTGTCTACTCCCACTCTACCCCTAGGGTCTCATCTACACTCATTCTCACATGAATTAGTTCATCAAGTCTTACCTAGACAGTCAGCAGATATAGACGTGCTGAGTCGGGTGTGCCGGTAAAGCGGGAGTGGAGTGCGAGCGGTGTGTGGAAGGAGGATGATTGGTGTAGATCAATATCGGGCAGTTATCGGAAGTTGGCAGGGGCGAGGAAAGAAGGAAACAGCCAGGAATGAAGGAGGTGAAGTGGAATCAAGATTGAAGGGCGAGATGATAATGGTGGCAACAGTGATTATGCTATTGCTAGTCATAGGGGTGTGGAAGTAAACCCCGGACCGACTCCCAATGGCAACAGGAGCTGGGAAGATGTGGTTTTACCACCATCACATTCCAGAATATTTGTCCCAATAACTGGTACTATCACTTTCTGATTCAGCTGTCCTTCCTTTCTTCCTGTTATGGGTGAAAAAGGGTTGTGCAATGTTATGTAACAAGATATAAACTTTTATGATAGCCTGTACGTCCCACATGCAGATTTTGGGTGTGTCAATTCATCTTATTGGTACAAAAATGAATGAACTAATTTGTCGTTATGCTCATTGGCTATCTACCAAATTTTGCAGTGCACGTTAGCTACAGTCATGCTGGACACAAGCTAATTGTATCACTACCATTACCTTGATAGCTTGCCTGGGAGTCAAGATTCTCTTGGCAATGGTCTGCTCTGCTGGGACTTTCCTAATCATTCATGTGGAGGAAAGTTAAATTCTTTGAGTTTCATTTTCCGGTGTGTTTCAATTTTTAATCATAATGCAAATTTTCAGTTCATTCTTTTGTTCCATTTTTGATCATTTCAATATAAGTAGACATTGTGTGACGAGCTTACATACATTTAGTTTGAAGGCAAACTTTTAGCTTTTATTGCAACTTTAACTGCCTGACCTTCAGTAGCTTGGGGATTAGCCTCCTGTTAAACTTCTGTATTCTGGTTTCTTCATTTTAATGTTTCATAGGCCTGTTGCCCAAAACTTTGATTATTCTTTTGAACATGATTCACAATCATGTTTCAGTGAGTTTCAAACTCTTGCTTTGTTTCATGTTCATTCAAGGCAGTACTGAAAAGTGTTTCTATATAGGCTACTGGTTTTAGTATTTAAATTAATGTGTGCATTATAATTTTCCATACTTTTAGTTATAATAATTGATCTCAATCTTGAAATTTATTGTTTTCTGAAAGTGTTAAATTCAGGCAATGATTTGATGATGATGATGCTTGTTGTTTAAAGGGGCCTAACATCTAGGTCATTTCATTATATTAGACTTCCTTGAATCCTACTGATGATTGTGTTTATATTCATTAATATACGTTAATTAAATTTCTACGTTTAGGGTAGTAAATATATTCTTACTAAGATCCCAATTTTTCAGTCATGATCTCAGTTACACAGGCTATGAAACTAGGACCCGGTCCAGTTCACTTGTACATCCTTTCATATCTGATTTGATTTCCCATGCCCTTTGAAATGTTGTTTTTACAATTTCCTTTACCTTGAATTGACACAGATAGGTCTTATGGCAACGATGGGATAAGAAAGGGTTAGAAGTGGGAAGGAAGTGACCATGGCCTTAATGAATGTAGAGCCCCAGTATTTGCCTGGTATAAAAATGAGAAACCATGGAAAACAATATTCAGGGCTGCTGACAGTGGGGTTCAAACCCACAATCTCAAGAATTCAAGCTGATACCTACGTGACCCAAAGCACACAGCCACTTCCTTGTTTATGTATTATTATTTATGTGTGTATGTGCCCAGGGTACAATGGCACCAGTACGAGGTTGTGTAAACTGAGGTCATGAGCAGATAATCTGAACTAAATAGGTTATGTATAGGGTTGTGAATGTAGTCTAGTAATTCCTTCTTTTATTTTCATTCATGATGTATGTCCGCAGAAATTCTACCCCATCGTATTTTAAAAAAGAGGAGCAGGTGTACAAATTGAAAATTCACAACCAGGCTTCAACTGGTCATGTGAATGGTGACATGCAAATTTTGGCAGCTTGTTTTGAGGAACCTGTGGCTGTAACTAACCTGAGTGCAAATGAATTAGGTGAGTCGTGAGTCCTTGTCCATGATTCATAAAGCTATCATCAGTCTTGATTGAGCAAGCAGAGAGAACGGATGTGCTGAGTGAGTGCTGCGGAATGGGGAACACCTTGCAACAATATAGAGCTGCGATAGGAAGTTGGCAGAACAGATGGAAGTGTAAAGAGGTAAAGGATAAGAAGATGAAGGATACAAAAGAGGGGTTAATGGCAGCGCTGTTTGTTGCAGTGGCGGTGGCAGTGTTGTTAATGATAGGGGGAGTGGAGACGAACCCAGGACCAGGTCCAGGCCCTGTGGGCGCTCTTGGATAGCAAGAAATTGAGGCAATAAAGGAGCTGGTGAAGGAGGTTTGTCAGGCGTACCAAGTAAGGGAACTGATAATGAACCAGGCTGAGGATATTAAGCAATGCAATCAAGGAGGAGATGAAAGAACTAAAGGAGAAGGTGGAAAACAACAGAGGTAGAAATACTGCAGAAGAAGATCAAGAACCTGGAAGAGGAGCTGGTAAAGGTGAAGATGGAAAGAGCTAATGGTGACCAGGAAAGAAGGAGGAAAAACATCTTTATTTATGGAATACAAGAAGGGGCCAGAGAAAATAAAGTGGACTTAGTGTATAATGTGGTGGATGTGGTGCAAAACAAAATGAAGATCAACTTTAGCGAGGTGGACATTGATGATGTGTACAGAGTGGGGAGAAGGAAGGGCAATAGGCCCATTAAAGTGTCGCTATTTTCCACCCTGTTGGCGGATATTGTGTTAAGGAATGCAGAGAACTTAAAAAGGGAGGAAGTGTGGCTGAAGAGTGATATTGGTAGCGAAGCAAGTAAAGAACTGAGAATTTTAAGGAAACATCTTTGGGTAGCTAGAAAACAAGGCCTGAGAGCACATATTAGCGGTCGGCAGTTGGTAGATGAAAACGGCAGGTGGTCACGTGTGTGGGCAATGAACAAGCTTCAGGAAATGGATGACAGGCATCAGCAGGTTGGCGAACAATCGGCGGGTGAAGGTGAAAGGAATGTCGAAGCAAGTGCTGAGTGTATTGACGAAGTAGTGAATAACCGTGACAAAGTGACCGAAGTCCAGTGTCCAGAGGAAGAAGGAGCAACGGGAAGATCACTGAGAGAGGAGGGATTGGTGCTGTCACACGTAAGCAGAGTAGTGGAAAGAGAAGAAAGAAGGCGCCGAGAAGGTCTGGGTAGGGGAAGGAGCGTAAGTTTAAAAGATTGTGGGGTAAGAAAAACAAAGGGCAGGATGATAAGGCTAGTAAAGAGAGTGCTAAAATGAATAAAAAAGGAAGAAAGGTAGCTGATAGAGAAGTGAGTGTAACGAGAAGTAGAGAATCAAGGTCTCCTACACTGCTGGTTAGCAGAGTTGGGGGAGGAAGCGGGAGTGTCGGAGTGGTGTCCTAGGTCAGGTCTCAGCTGTCTGACTCTGCTGAGGATGAGTCGGGCAGCTGGCTGTGGGTACACACACTCTGACGCACGCCAATTGTAAGTAGACTGTTATAGATAGGCGATTGTTTTTTGTTTTGTGTGCCGTATTTGCCGTCTGGTTTTATTTAATAGGGTTGTCTATTATTTATATCTTTATAATGCTTTTGTATTTTTCTCAGTTCGGTCTTGTCTCGATTGTATTTGTTTGTTTGCTTTTGTATTTGTTTTTTTGTTCTCTCTTTTCTACTTTCTCCATAAAGATTAATTAGGTTGAAAAACTGTAAAATCTGGAGAAAATAAATAAATCATCATCATAATCATCACCATAAAGCTACCATAAGTGTTCTCTGTTTCTAATTTATAAAGTTGTAATCCAGCAGTTCTCAAGCTGAAACATGTGGAAGGACAGTTAATACATTACACAGATCATATCATCAGGAATTTATTGACGTTATAATTGTCTTAAGATTTTTATAAAATGTGTGAAATATTTCTTAAATCTCTAACTGAATTTCCTAAGAAAATTAGTGTTTTAATCGATGGTCTGATAATGATCTCTGCTGGTTCATAGGTTGGTGCCAGTGCGAGTAATGTTCAGGATTCTGCTACTTCTCCTATTGTCACGGTAAAGATGTCGGCTGATAATGTAGATTCTAAACTTGAGGTTAATCCTGACCAGATATCAGTGAGTTACTACTACTTCCACTCAAGTTGGTATTACTCCTGTTTTGTATCAAGTGAATGCTGAGCTTGTTCAAGTGTCTTCTAATTTCGTTTTTTTACAAGATAATGCCATGACTGCTGAAGTGTTTAATCCTCTTGGTTCAAGGGAGGTTTCTTCCATCTTTTCACAAACACGCATTACAACTGCCTTAACACAAGTTAGTTCTTCTACAGCTCAAAGTTTTTTACTTCAGTTTCACAAGTGTGTGCTAAGGTGCCAAGGACTGAGGTTTTTATTGCAAGAGGGAACAATCCTTACTGAAGTGTTCACTACTCCTGTTGTTTCACTAGTGTGTGCTACTACTGTTGAAATATTTCCTGTTCCTGTCCTTTCAAAAAGCTTGTACTCTCCCTTCCCCAGGGTTTACTAATCCTAACATTTTGCAAAGCTGGTGCAGCTTCTCTTCAGTGTTCTCTAATGCTTTGCCCGCTCAAGGGTTTACAAATGCTATTTCCTCTCAAGCTAGTTCTATGCCTGTACAAGCATTTACTAACAGTCTGGTCTCAAGGTAGCACTAAATCTGATCAAGTGACCACTACTCCTCCTTTATTGCAAGATAAGGCTTGAGCTATCCAAGAGTGTAATGCTCCTATTTCTAAAATTGTTGTTGCTATTTGTTGTCAACAAGTGTTCAGTAATCTACACATCCTTTAATTACAATGTTGAAATCTGTGTCCAGGTTGATGGTAAACTCTTTTCTTCATTTCCTCGTAGAATTAAGCATCAAAGCATTGTGTACAATCTTAGGAATGATCAAGTCTTCCAAACACTGTATCCCTAAATGTCTAGTTCCTTGTCAGAACACATCCTTAAAGCAATATCTGAAGGGGGTCTGTTGACAATTTTCTCGTTCATGTGCTCACATATTTTATTCTGTCTCATGTGGTTTTACTTTCATGTGCATCACTTAAACAAAACCATGTCTGAGTATATTCAGGATATTTTCTATATCAGGCTGCTCATGATTCATTATACTGAAGCCCAGATTGTGTCTAGGATTATTGAAGGTCTTGAGTGTAATTACCGTTCTTATCCTTCTTTGTCAATAAGTACATTGATCCATTTAATTCAGAACACTATTTTGAAACTTTTCTAGTGTGTTAAAAAGAGGGTAAAGTGGTGTAAGAGACTTTATTAGCATTATCTTTCCCTTTTGCTAAAAGATATTTTTTTTTTCTTTTCTCTTCTGGTAGGTCTCCTTTGCCCTAATACTCACGTCGTACGGGTACTGTAAACTTATCATTAATAGGTTTATAATTTCCAAACTTTATAACATGTTGATCGTTGTTTAATGCATTCCTTCATTATAATAAACTTTCTTCAAATTGTTTGCTATTTAAAATGTATTATGGTTGCAGGTCATCCATAAATTTGATGTAGGGCCTATAGGCCTATACATGTGCATATGGTTACAATGTATTTATTGGGTTTATGAAGACACTACATTCCCAAAACTAGTTATGTTATACACTGAAAGACTGTATGGATACTTGTCATGATTCTATTTATTGCATAAATTGAGAGAATAAGATCTCTTGTTTTGATCAGAATTTATTTCTTTTATGTGCTTGTTCTCATATGGTCCCTTTTTCTTGATGAATCTTTCCTTTACTTTCAGAGAATGCTATCTCACTCAACAATATTATTAAATATTATTGGACTTAGTGAGACAGCCGTGCGGTTAGGACCGCGGAGCTGTGAGCTTGCATTTGTGGATAGAGGGTTCGAACCACACTGTCAGCAGCCCTGAAATTTTTTTCTATGGTTTCCCATTTTCACACATGGCAAATGCTGAGGCTGTACCATGACTAAGGCCACAGCTCCTTCCTTCCCACTCCTCGCCCTTTTCTGTCCCACAGCCGCCATAAGACCTATCTGTATTAGTGTGACGTAAAGCCAACTATAAATAAAAAATCTTTGATTTTCATTGGCCTCTGGATTTATGTAGCACCTAAGTCCATTGCTACCTTGCACAAGTGTGGTTAGATAATTTTGTTTCCTCCACCATAAGCAAGAATTATTGCAAACTTAATGTACTGAAAATACATACATATAATTCTTGGTAAATTGTGAATCTTCAAGGTGTTGAATCATTACAACTATGTCGCATTGACGATACACTATTATTAGTATGGTACTAGTAACACTGCAAACACACGTGTGGAAATTAAATATCGGTATGACGGGCGGCTTTTCAACCACGCTACAGAATTGCAATATTCAGACAACAATGCTTCTCCATTCCAAACATCGGAAGACCTTCAACAGAGTATACAAACATTTAGGCCTGACTGTCAACATTCAAAAGATCAAAGTGCTTGCCCAATCTGCTCCTGGAACCACCATTCCAGGTTTTGATAATACCATATCTGGCACAATTCTGGAAAGGGTGGATCACTTTCTGTGCCTCGGGAGTACTCAATCGATGCACAGTACCTCTCAGAAAGACATGGAGAATAGAATAAAGACTGCCCATGAGGCTTTTGGTCATCTCTCATGTCAAGTATTCCAGAATAAAGATCTAAGGATTAGCATTAAAATAATGGTGTACCAAGCTGTTGTTATCTCTATGTTACTCTATGAGTGTGAGACCTGGACCTCTACCACCAAGACATCAAGAAACTGGAATGCTTTCACCAACAAAAACTTAGGTCCATTATGAATATCAAATGGGATGACTGTCTGGCTTCATGGCTAAATGGTTAGCATTATGGCCTTTGGTTCAGAGGGTTCCGGGTTCGATTCATGGCCAGCTTGGGGATTTTAACCTTAATTGGTTAATTCGTCTGGTTTGGGGCCTGGGGGTGTGTGTGTTATCTTCATCATTAGAAATCATCTTAGGTAGGGCCCCATCCTCACACACCTATAGGCTGTGTACTATAAAAAGACCTGCATCAGGCCTCTCTGGAGGCCATACACTAATGAATTAATTGGATGACTAACTAATGTTGCTGCAGTTCCTGAGAAAGTGCAGCTAAATAGAATAGAAGCCATCATCATCGGTCATCGGCTTAGATCGACAGGCCATGTCCATTGTACAAGTGACAGCGTCCGTTGTACAAGTGACAGCAGACTCTCTCAGCAAATACAGTACAGTGAACTCAACACTTGCAAGAGGACTAGTGATGTTCCTCTGAAGCGATATAGAGATAAACTTAAACAGACCATGAGAACTGTAGACATAAACTCAAATACTGGGCAAAATTTTGCAGTGGTGCACACTCGTTGGCATGCTAGCAACAGTTATACACAGTTTGAGCAAAAATGTTAAAGGCAGGAAAAGGAAACCCACCAAGGAAAGAAAATACGTCGAACACTACCACGCCTCCCCCACCTTCCATTGGATGTACCGTGTGGCTGCGTGTTTTATGCAAGAATTGGTCCGATAACCATCAGCACTGCCTCTATCGAGTACACCAACGAATTATGGAACTACAGGTGAAAAATGTACACTCGGATATGAGTATCAGCCACCGCCAACCTGTTTGCACTCCTCCATACCATTTGGCTCCACCCAAGATTAAAGTTCTTAAGACTATCATCGACAAAATGCTAAAGGATGGTGACATCTGCCCTTCTAAGTCATCATATTCTTCTCCTATGTATCTTGTCCCTAAACCGCAAGAAGGTTTCAGGCCTGTAGTTGACTACCGTTCTGAATAATTAAATCATTCTTCAATCAGTTCCTCTTCCTGACCTATACTCTACTTTATCCTGGTTTACTATCAAATTCCACTTTCTGAAGATTCTAAACTACTCACTGCTTTTGCTATGAAATGGAATTTGTCCCGTTTAGCTTCTCCATTGGTGCTCCTGTCGTAACTCACTTGTCAGATAGTATTCTGTCAGATATTGAATTTAAATTTGTCTATCATTATTTAGATGAATTGGTGGTACATAGTAAATCTTTTGATGATCTTCTCATTCATCTTAACAAAGCCCTTGTATGAATATGCAAAGCAGGTTTAGCTGTTAAACTTTCCAAGGTTAGTTTTGCTCAACCAAATGTCCTTAGTTGTAATGATCACCTACCTCCGAACATAGCTATTCTACTCATCCTGCATTGTTTTCCAACCCGCAGCTGTGAACAGCATCAACCACCTATACACTACACCTTCTTGGAACATTCTAGAAGAACCCGCAATTGGAAGAACGAGCCATCACCAATTCTACATGAGCTAACTCTCCATACTACTTTGTTCTAGAAGCTACAGCTCATGAGTTCCACTATATCAGCTCACCCTCTCAGCTTTTGACTTTCTATGAGATAATTCCTTCTTCTCACTGCGTGAGTTATATCGCAGTG